>NW_028185261.1:6649506-6759791 GCF_003343005.1 Rhea americana
GCGCCCCGGCCTGGGCCCGGAGGCGGAGCCGCGCCGCGGGACGGCCGGCGGCAGGCGCGGGCTCCGCGCGGGCGGAGGACGGCGAAGCACGAGGCGTTGTGGGAACGCCGGGGCGGACCGACGGTGGGAACGAAAACCCCCTTTTAATAGCGGCTGAGCTTCATCAGCTGTTGGGCCTTCCTGCTTTGWTTTGAGGGAGACTGTGTGCGCAGGGAGGGCTGGGGATACCGCGGCTGTCAGTGGCCCTGAAAGGGACTTCCCTTCCTGAGACTTTCCGGGAGTTTCTAGTGAAAACAACTTGAGTTACTGCTCGGAGAGAGGATAGGAAGAGGAATAGTAGTTCACTGCTTCTCTTCTGCAGTTCTTTATGGCTCTTCGTGGAGGTTATATGTAAGACACTTACACAGGATAATAAAACCTGGGCTATGCCTACGTAAAACGATTGGTAATAATTTATACATCRTATTTATTAAAAGAGGTTCTTAGCATTCTCAGACTTTAAATCCCTGTGCCACACAGTGGAATAATGGAGGAAAAGAGAAAATAGCTTTAAAATTACAGAAAATACATTCGTGTTTCCTTCTTTACTGAAGTTTAAAAATACTTCATTGAGTACTGTTACCAGGTTTTAAATCTTCATTAACATTCTGATAGCTTTTTAAAGCTTAACTACTTAAAATTTCTTAGTCCTTTTTCTTCTAAAAATAACCTCAGAAGCAGCTCTTTGAACATGYCTTGGGTATAAGGACTGCTGTCCTATCTTTTCATTATTGTCTGGATTTTATATAGCCTGAGAAAGCTGTACAGCAGAAAGAAAACAGCGAGCAATAACATTGACATGTGAAGTAAATGTGGAAAAAACAGCATTGGCAGCTCTTTCTAATAGTCATAGATTCATAATTYCCATATGGAAAAAGCAATATCTTTTTAGACTATCAATGAATGTTACAACTATCACAGAAAATTGTGACTGACTTGAGTATGTTGGCTGTATGCAGGACAGCTTTAAGATTTCTTTCCAGTGGCCAAGCAATTATGTGAAACTGAAAAAATAAAACAATGTTGTTGTTAGAAGATTTAGGACTTGAGAACTTTCTTAACTCAGAAATTGCCTTTTTGGATTAAATGCAAACTAGCAAAGTAATCTACTTAGTTCAAGTGATTTTTTTTTCCTGATGCCACTTGTGGGTCTTTCATTGATGTTTAACACACATGATGAAAAATCTTTGGTAAGGTAGAACTGTATCTTGAAGAGTTTACTTCTAATTTAATGGTACCTTCATTGCTGCTCTTTTTCTTGTTAACTTTTGTTGATTATATATTGTAATTATTTTAATTTCTAAATAACACTGAAGAAACAGTATAGTTGTAGAAAGGGCTGGTGAGTTTTCAAATTCTAATTTGTCTCTGAAAACTAATTTACTCAAAATAAGTTGAATGTCACTCTTCCTTATTAATTTCTTACTCTGCGTTTAAGGCAGATGAGTAGTGGCCAGTGAATCTGTGCAAAGAGGTTAAACCTCTAACCTCTAACTGAAAATGTGTTTCAACTTTTAGGGTTGAAAGAGGTAAACAGTTGTGGTTTTTAAGTTTCAGTAGGTTRCTCATGTGTGTTTGCAAATGTCTTATACTTAATAAAAAAGGAGGGGGGGGTACTACTTACTGTCCTTAAAAGAAAGCGGGGAGTTCAGTCTTGCATTTGGATTGGAATAAGATGCATTTCAATCCAYCCCTGGTAAATGCTTCTAACTGGAACTTACTTAAAAGGGTATGTATTTTGTTTATAGGAAATCCACATTTTTCAATGTGTTAACAAAGAGTCAAGCAGCAGCAGAAAACTTTCCTTTCTGTACTATCGATCCAAATGAGAGTCGAGTACCTGTGCCAGATGACAGATTTGACTTCCTATGCCAGTACCACAAACCTCCAAGGTAACTCAAGTTCTTAACATTTTTTTTCAGGTAATCAGTTGAAGTAGTAGTATTGAGCCCAAAGTTTTCATAGAAGTTCAGTGCAACTATMATGTCTTTAATAAGATTCTGTTGAAGTTTCTTTTCGAATGTGAAGTGGTGCATATAATCACCTGGAATGTGCTTTTTTTTTTTTTTTCACTTGATCTTTGTGGTATGAGTATTAGGAATTTAGTCATTGCTCAGCCCTGTTCACTGCTTGGTGTTCTGTCTTTGAAGCTAGCGACTCCCACGTGATTTAGAGGATCATGTGAAGAAATTTGGAAAATGAGCAGTAATGGACATATGTAACTTGTGCAGTGAGGACAGTTATTTGTTAAACGTTCATCCTGCTTTATATTGTTCAGAATACTATATATACTCTAAGCAGCAAACAAACATCTATCAAATTCTGTTTAACCTCAGTCTTTGGACAGTAAGCTTTATGAACAGCTTTTTTCCTTTTGGCTTTTTCTCTCCTTTTCGTAGGCTTTGCTATTTATTACCTGATACATTTGATGATACTCCTTTGATCTATCTCTTCTTATTTTTCCTTATTTTATGAGTGTATCAGTTTTGTTGCATCATTGGTTTCTGCTGTTGACTGTTTCCATAATCTGCGCTCTATACTCAGCGTGGGAGTTGGATGCTTGCTTGAAAAGCAAAACTTAAGATGTCTTCAGAAATCAGAAACTGAAATAGGTACTTGTTAATTAAAATTTCAGTTTGCAGTTACTTGCAGATGAATTTTGAATAAAGTGAAAGTATGTAAATTGTAGAGCAAATTAGCATGCATGTCTGTTTTTGTTCAACTCTTGGGCCCCAGTTTTAAAGCCACATCTCTCACACAGTTAAAAAGGATTGTTTAACTGCTGACTACGAATCCATTTGTTAGCTTAATTTTCAGGCCCAGAACAAGTTGCTGCTATCTGTAGTTTGTGTGTGCTTCTTTAAATACTGGAAAATGTATTAATATGGAGCTCTTTGTTTAGGTGGATTGTTTTAACAAGTAACCTTATTCTTCTTTTCAAATGAGTATTGAGCATACTTGCTACTGTACTAGTTAAAATAAAGCTCCACTGAAATTTAGACAAAACTTCTGGGCTCTTGACTCTGCAGAAATGATGCGACTTTCAAATTTTGTTGTCTTAACAAATCTGTTCTAAATTCTAGTGTTATCACTGCTATGGCCACATAAACAATTTCTTCTTGTTCTCATATTTAGCTGTGACTAGCTACTTCTAAATTAATAGTTGAAATGAGAAAGAAGTTATTAGCTTTGTTTTTCCTTTGTTGTCATCTATCCTTATAAGGAATGCTGAAGTTGCAAATACTTGTGTGTGCTCTCTAGGGAAAAAAATCACCCATTAATGTTACGTAACTACTGTTGCTGGATAACAAGCTGGATATAAATAATAAATCAGCTTTCATTTGAAGAGACTTCTGATTTGTTTTTTAAGAAAGCGTCTGTTACTTAAAAATCAATGGATATGGGGATTAGAAGGAAGGTGTAGCTCCTGTGAATTTTACAGTTCAGTTATTCTGTTTATATCTTTTTAATATTTCAGTATAACAGTAATACAGCAATAACAACTCAGTAGCATAGTTGATTGAGGTAACAGTTCTTGGACTGTCAATGCCTATCTGGTTTAGAATAACTCAGAGAAAAAGGCTGTGGTCATGGAGATATACAACTGAACAGTAACTTATTTAATTTTCTTTGAATAATCTGGATTTTGTTCTCTATATRGTACATTCTGTATTAATTTTCTACCTGTGTTGGGGCTAGTTAAAGTAATCAATCTCTGCATGTGGAAATGTTGTATAAACATTGTGAGTTCTCTTTAAATCAGACTCGTGTCTGTCCTTTTGGCCTCAAGTTTGTCTTGTAAAGTACGGGAAATAAAAACCTGAATGCTTTAGACTTTACAACGTCTTAGTCATGACAGAACTYCTGTATGGTAGGAAAAAATGAAAAAGGCCTGTGTCGTAACTAAAATAACGCATGTCAGGCCAAAGTAATGCAGCCTGGAAAGGCGGGGTCCGGCATTCCCGAGAGTCTCTTTGCTGAACGTGAATGGCGCCTTTCCTGAGTGGCAGCAGCCATAAACTCGCCTACCTGTTCTTGCTGGCCTGCTGCGGGCGAGGGAAGGGAAGAGCGGGCCTGGGCTGGTAGCTGCTGAGCGGAGGCTGCTGCTGCTATGGAGAGACGGACTGTAAAGCAGTAACTGTTCTTCAGGTAGCATTTGTTGCTTGAAGATCTGTTCCCRTCTCCACAAGAAGCAGGTGTCAGCTTGGATGGGACTGGTGTAGTTATTTGCTAGCTCACATGGAAAGCTGACTGATATTACATAATTGAGAATTTAAGTTTTTGTGAATGAGATCAGCAGCTTTCACATGAAGGTAAATCTGTATTTCATAGATTAAGGTACGCTACCTGAACTTGTAATCTGTGCTTTTTTTCCTTCTGCAGCAATAAATGGTGTGTATGACTTTACAATAAATTAGTTCAGTGATACTAACTGTACACAGAAGGTAGGATCCAAGACCTACCAGGAAAAGCTGTTGAAAGTTATGTTGCTGCCAAATGAACTAGGTGAACAAGTCTCCTTAAGCTTTAGTGTTGCCTACTGCTTGCTTTCTGGTTTGAATAAAATTGGGGGAGTGGGGGTGGGAAGGAGGAAGAGGAGACACTAAGAGCTTAATATATTAAAAAACCTGAATTTATGTTAAGGTCTTAAGTTATATTGTGTTACTAATTTAAACTAATTAAATGTTTAAAGTACTAGTTTTTCTTTTCACTGAGCATTGTATAAAATTTAAAATTCATATTGGTTTACATTATGTCAACATTAGCTTTTTAGAAAGGAAAGGCTGTTTGCTTTTTATTTTGTTCTCCTCCTTCCCGTCTTCCACTGATTCGAGTATTTTCAGACAAAGATGGATTGAATTGCATTTCAGTTGCTAACCTGAAACTTTTCTTTGGACTAGTTCACTTGGGCAGGAACTAAAGCAGCAAAATATATATATAATATATATATTTCCTTGATCTATGAATCTTCGCCATGTAGGAGATAATGAGGTCTAATTCTAAAATGGAAAAGAGGTGCTCTTCATCTCTGCAGGTAGTTCCTGCCTTGAAAATCAGGACTTGAAAGGCGGAAAAAATTGATAGGTTAACAACAGTTAATATATTAATTGAGACTTCTTGTGTTTAGAAGTGATGGGTTTCTTAAACAAGAAAAGGAACTGTGTCTAGCATRCCTAGGGAAATTACAGTAGCATATTAATTTTTTTAAATAAAACTATTTTTGTACATCTTTCTTCCAAATTTCATTAAGATGCTGCTTAATCAACTTAAAGGTAAAGCTGTTTTCTAGTATAAATGTCAAAATGCTGACCTGAGGACTAAATGATTTGTGTCCTGCCTTGCAAATAACTTGAAAGCCTCTGCGTATATCCAGCCTCCAGTGCTTAGCTGTAAGAATCTGCCTGCTGCCACAGCTGTAGAGTGCTATGCCTCACCAGTAAAGGTACCCAGTGCTGATATTTGGCTTGGAGCTTCAGAATGTTTTTGAGTAGGGGAAAAAAAGTTACTGTTTTCTTTTGATGTCTGTGCCCTCCTTCCTCTGCCTCCCCTTCTTCAACCCCATAATTATTTGTATTCTTCATTTACACTATATGRTAAATTAGAAGAAACATTCAGGTAGAAACAGTGTTGCGTTAGTCTAAGCCGTGTTTTAATTGCAAWTAGTTAAAACTGAAGGGCTGTACTGGCTGATAAGAATTAACCTGTATGAAAACACATTTAAAGCAAAATAAAAATGATTTAAAGTCTAGGTTTCTGCTTCCTGCTTTCATTAAAATCGAGACAGACTATTTATGTTTTACTCATTCCTGCCTATGGTTTGGTCCATCCCTTTTCAGGTTAATAGTATCTGTTTAACTCCCGTTTTGTTTGCACCTGTAAGCAGATGTATCGTCTTGTACTTATTTTTTCACAAAATAAAATACTTAATTGCAGTCACAAATATTTAACTTGGACTGTTTTGGATGTCTTTTCCAAACTTAAGTTTTAAAGCAATCCTGATTATGTCACAAGGAATAATATGTAATGTGCAACTACCTCTCTTCAGCTCTACTGCTGTCCAGCATAGTTGAATGGCTCTGTCCTTTTTTGTCAATGAATTGCTTTGGTTCATTCTGTTCCACTGTAAATTGTTAAAATTCATGCATTCAGTTCTGAATGCTAAGGTGACGGTCACTGAGCTAAATTTGAGCAGTAACTTCACTGTTATCTAGGTCATGAAAGGTCTATGTAATATTAAATAGAAGTTTTCTTAAATTTATTATATGATAATATGTTCAGGTACTTGATAAAGTTTAGGTAAAAATGATGATCAGACACTGGGAAGGTTTGGAATGAAGCTTTCTAAAACTGCTTCTTAGATACCAAATCAGCAGTGGGGTTCTGAATGACRTCGTTTGAGAGTATACTGAAAAACCTTACTCTAGGTTTAAAAATGGCACTGGTGTAAATCAAAACTTCACCTATAATTTCATACTGCAACACAAATAACGTAACTAGTTGTAACACTGGTGTATCACCATCTGAATCTCTCTCTCTCTCTCTCTCTCTCTCTCTCTCCTTTTTTTTTTTTTTTACAGAAAATTTACAACTGGCAAGCATATCCTGTTATTAATGCACTTCTTTCCTCAGTATTATTGCATTTGACTACTCTTTGGTTAGTTCCTGGGCCAGTTTAAATAAGCTTGTTCATGCTTGTATTCTGGCATTACAAGTGAATAATTTTCCAGCACTGAATAACAGACCTTAAGTAGTGGTAACTTGAGCTATCTTTTCTCCTGGTGGGAGAAGGCAGATTTAATTTTTTTTAGATGTATTTTGTTGCTATAAAAACCACGTAGCTTAAGAATACAGATATCTTAGTCCTCATTGAGTCTTTTACCTTTTTATAACTCACATAAATGAAATTTAATTACTAGCCTTTTCCTTGCTGTTCCTTGTACTATTAGGTTCAAGTCAGTACCRTGGAGAAAATATTTCTCATGAAGTTGTTCCTGCATAGAAATGATCAGGCRTGCATAGAATGCAGTACTCAGTTTTTCAGAAGGAGAGGCCTTTAATTACTCTGCRGGATCTTTGCTTATGTCAGTCTAAACTACTTGCAAGGTAGGTTGCAAAAGCAGTAATAGGGTGTACTGTCTCCTGGAAGAAGGAGGGACTGAAGTATTTTGTTTGGAGCCAAGCCAAAAATAGTGGTGAGGAGAGACAGAAATGAATGGCTTTCTAAGAAGCAGTCATAATACAAATAAATTCTCTTTCTGTGTTGCTAAAAATGACAATTAACATTTTCCTTTCTTGGCTATGAATATGACTAGTAAAAGGTGCATTTATTTTGTAATTTTTTTCATGCAATTTGTGAAGTCTTAACAGTCAACTCCTACTTAAAGTATATAAAATCTTGTAAAGGGATGAAGAAAGATTTCTGTTTTCTAACATACTTCAAATAAAAGCTTTAAGGCAAATGAGACTGTACTGGAACCAGGAGATGAGTGACATATTTTGCTTTTACCAAAGAGAAAAAGGAAGCTGGATGTTTTCCTAAAGAAGGTTCCAGGACCAGTTTCTGGAGAACTGGTATAGTTACTTACAGAGCAATTTGGCCTTTTCTTGGTATATGGCACCCAAGATCAGGTAAAATTTGAATAAAGAAAACTTTTCAAGAAATGAGTGCAAAGCAAGTGTGCTACAAAGATTATTCAACCTGGCTTACTAGAAAATTGCTGTGTTTTGAACTTAGTTGGAGCTTTCAGATGGGCTGCTGGTATCTTCTGGGAGATGTGAGATTTCAGTAAAATGTAGTAAATTCTACAGAGAAATTACAGAGCTATTCATATTGGAAATGAAAGGCTGCAGAAACCTGAAAGAATGAAAAGCCTAGGGAGAAGAACAGACTTTTGGTTATAATGCTTCAATCTGAAATCAGYGTGCTAGGTGTATACTGCAGGCAAATTTAATTAACTAAACAAATAGTTGTGATAGAATGATTGCTTGTGGTCATTTAAAAAGAAATATGTGCCTTCCACTCCCTCCCACCCCAATTTTTGAACAAATATACTTGCAATTTATTGTGTATATGCTGTATTTGTGTGTAAAGGATCACCTTTGTAAAAGAAGTTAACTGTGGAAGCAGGTGCTTGGACCCTGGCATGTCTGATTGGGGATTTAGACTTGGATATATGCTACTTAATATGAAATGCTGATGAGATGGTACTTCCTTGCAGCCCTTAAAGGGACTGTTGCTTTCTCAGGCTACACYGTCAGTCTTTTAGAGGTAGTTGCTTAACTTTTATTTCAAATGCTGGGCAGGGAGCACTGGTTTTTAAAAAGAAGTTGATGGGAAAGAAATTTCTGTGTAAAATGCACAAACCTTTGGAGCAGGGATGGGAGACTAAGGTTCTTGTTCCTGAAAAGTACTATAATCATTGGACTACAAAATTGTACTTTYGTTGGCCCAGTGCATCTTGCATTCTTGGTTGCACAGTAGTTTTTACAGTGAAGATAGTGTGCTAACACAAAAATACTGTATTTTTAAGTGATGAAGAAATACTTTTTTGCAGATTATACTTATGCTTAAGATACAAAGCTAGGCCTGGATTTGGTAATCCATTTCAAGTTATAAATTACTGTGACATACTTCGTAGTAGATTGGTGTTGCGCTGATTTGTACAAACGATCAGTTGATGCCACCTGTTCCTGATGATCATTTGAGGCTCAGTGACATTATGCTAATGCTGACTAACGAATCTTAAGAAATGGAAATTAATCTATTTAAAGTGGGGGGAGGGGGAGAACAATCCATTTTCTCCATTTAAAAGAACTAAAATGCACTTACATAAAGAACTTTTCTTTACAGTGCTTTCTGTTTATTTAGTTTTGTAATGTATAGTTTTTGTACTTCTTGAGCATAGGCAATTCTCAATAATTTTATGCCTTTTTCTCTGTGTTCATCTTTCTATGATGAAATAAAAAGATTTTGGCTTAGAAAGCTGGCTGCCAACAGTGATGATGATACTACTTTACTTGGAGTAATAGCTTTGTGATACCCAAAATGAAGATGAGAAAACATCCTGGAAAGCCGGATACTGARTCTTCAAAGGTCTCTTGCTTATTTTAGTCAATTGTGAAATAATTGTGCTAGGGGGTYGCGTCCATTGTCTAGCAAAAAGGGTTGAGTCTGGTGACAGTGACCTATCTGCATATGAAGGTATCTGCCTTACTGCAAGGCAGCATCTTTGCAGTGAAAGTGTGAATTCTTGTGATGGCTAACCAGGAAGTTAATCATAGTGGAGTGATTAGAGGGAAGCCTAAAAAGAGGACATTTCTAGGGTCGCCTTTGTTTTTCTTAGCACAGTTTAAAATGACAATGCTTTAAAAAGTGGCATTTTTCTGTATTACTGGTGACTTCGTGTTAGAATTCCTTGCTTTTTGACAAATACTAMACTGGGAAGTTACTGTTCTTTCTCCTGAAGTAAGCATTAGCTCTGCAGTTCTGTGTCGCGGTGAAAAGAATTATTAATGTTAGTGCATTAATGGAGTTACTAACTTGATTCTGTCTTCAGAATGTGCACTGTTCTTTGTAGTACATTAAGCTTAAAAATACTGATTTGCTGCTTCCATCTGAATTTGTATACTAGTAACTAGAAGGAATATTTTATTGATAGAATTTGCCAAGAAGGCTATCGTGAAACAAAAATGTAAAGCTTTCAAAGTTAGTTTGCTTTGGAGAGAGTTTGTGTTCCTGTTCTCTCTGCTGCATTAAACAGCGTTAAGTTGCAACACATGGTATTGCAGTGTTTCCTAGGGTGCACCCTTGTTTTCATAGGCCTAGTGAAGTTTAAAGCTAAAAGCCAGTGTTATGTGCCCTTGATTTAAGTAGCTCATGCCATTTTGTCAATATCTTCTTGCGTATTTTGTAAGCTCACTCTTAGGGTTGTGTTGTATTCTTTGCTTGTAAGTGCATCACAACGGGGTTAATGACAGGAAATGTCATTAAGTTCCTAATCCATTGCACCTSACAAGTTCAGTGATGCTTTGAATTTCACCTTAGTAAGGCAGAAGATTTTGAGATTTTGTCTAGATCTTGCATTGTAAAGTTAGTTTGAAAAAAAAAAAACTTTTTTTAGGAAGTGCTGAAGCAAGATTGAAAACAAAAACAGAATAACAGCTCTTGATTTGAGGTTGTCATCCTTCCGGAAATACTGATTTAGTAGCTTGTGCTGGATTGTCTTTTCCAAACTAGGGAGTTCATTTTAAGTGAGGCTGTGATTCTGCTAGTATTAAACTATATAGATTGTTATATGCAGTTTAATGGAAATCAGGTAGCACTAAAAAGCTTCAGGAACTGTTGTCTAGTTATACCTGTTCTGAGTGGAGATAACAATATATGTATATTTCCTTTACTACTGCTTTTTSCTTCTGGGCCAAGTGCTAGGATAAGACAAGAAGGGTAATTTCTTTTTCTTTTTTAATTTTATTTGTTTGTTTGTTTTGCAATAGAAATATTGGRCAGCAGCTTACTGTGTGGGGCTTGTTCTGCTAAAACAAGAAAGAGGTTTCAGGTAGGAAGAAGAAAATAATGCCACTAGCTAAATCCAAGGAAGTTGTAAGCTGTAGCAAAAACCTGCTCACAGAGCAAACTAATCTAGAGTTACCAGAGCAGAAACAAAACWTCAAATGATGCAACAAGAGCCAAAAATTTCTAGCTACTGGCTTCTGATTTGAAAAGAATACCAAGCAGCACTGACATAAGTAGCTGTTACTCTAGAGGACTGTACATTACAACACAACTATTTTGGCAGAAACTTATGAGGGGAGGGTAAGAGCAATTTTGTAGAAACTTAGTCAAAACAGCATGAATACTTGTTTTATTTTTGGGGGTTACTGTGACAGCAAACAAATTGGGAAGGGGCTATAAGCTTGTGAGATGCACTTCAGTGTGGAAGTTTAACTTTTGATTTCCCTTTTCTGCCTCTATCATGTAAAACCCAGGTGGAATAGAGGAAGGGGAGAAAAAAAGAATGAAGAGTTCAAGCAATGTCAAGGTTACTGAGGATAGATATCCAGAGTTATTACTTCAATACTGACATTAGAGACACTGGGGAAAAAAAATTCTACAAAAACTGGTAGCGTTGTGAATTGCATCTTCTCACTTGCTGGTCGAATGTTGGTTCTTCTCTAGTTTGCAGTCAYACTGGGTACTGCTGCAACAAGGAGGTAAATGTAATGATGCTGCAGGGGGCTTCTGCTGTTAAAAATTTGACAGCAGTCATGCAAATTCAGAACACATCTATCAGCAGGTTGTTGCAGTAGTGAAGATAAAGCTCCTTCTGGCTGTTAAGCAATAGACTTCAGAAGTCTAACGATGTTCGGAGAAGGTATAAAGTTGACAAAGAGGCTGGTCCTGCCTAACACTCRTTCACACCTATGTGGTTGCTTCCATCTGTGAGCAGTGCTGCAATGTGACCAGAGATCTTTGAAAATATCTTAAGGTAGAACACAGAGTTTATATCTTTAGATTTGAATTTTGTCCTGATGAAAGTTCGCTAAGAAATCTTTCCGCTGCTTGGCAAATTGATGCTGTCTGCTTGCAGACAGGTGTAACTTGCAGCAAGACCCTTTTCATCCACATTACTAAAACTGTGGATTTGAGTGTTTTCTGTTGTGCATATTGTCAGCAGAGTAGTGAACTGCTCTGTTAATCTAAGAATAGTGTTAGTGAAATTTGTGATAAGTTCAAGTGTTTGGAAATGAAATGAAAAAGTGGCCTCTTTTGTGAACCCACTGAGCTGAAAGATCTTGATGACTGTGGTCTACTCTTCCTGGTGTTTTGGTAGTGAGGAATCAACATTGTTTTTACGGTTTTGTCTTTACCACTGTTTATGATGTTAAAGGTGTTTTTAGTCAACAGATTATCACCAAATCTTAGAGATTTTTTTCTCACTCAATGGGATCTTTGGAAGTAATTTTGTTTAATATACACCTGATAGACAAATGCCTGTTGAACTATTCACTCATTTCAAAGCAACTAAGAATCTGTAGTCAACAAAAGATTTGCTGTTTATGTATTGCTGTATTCATTTGCCATACTTGTGAAAGCTTCYCCCTTGCCATTTTTTGTTAGCTAACTTGAACATCATAATTCTGTGGTTGCTGTATAAAATGTCCTGTAGCCAAATTTGTTAGAATCTGTTACTGTTAGCTATGGTGTAAAACGTTACAGCTCTTTTTTCCATGAAAATATTGTCAGCTTCATCTAAACTAATTTTCTACTTTGTTAAAAATGTTTGTATTACCTTAACTGCAGTTTTAATCAACACTGTTTAAAAATACCCTAGACTTCTAACAAGTGTCACTTACTGAAGTAAACAGTAATCTCAGAGATGAAGATAACAGTGTCTTTTTTCACTTTCTTACTTGTTTGAATCTTAATTCAGCTGACACTTTAGTTTACTGGAGAAACACCAGTTTGTTGAAAAAGAAGAGAAAAACATGTAAAACTCCTATCCTTTTTTTGATATTTGGGGGCTTAAAAAAAAATACTGCAAGTGTAGACCCCAAGGTGAATTCTTAAACAACCTCCACTAAATACAGATTTTTTTTTGGTTATTCAGAAAAAAATATTTTGTATGTTTATTATAACTAAAAATGTATTTTAAAAGAAGCTGGCCACCCTGCCTTTGAATAGAAAGAAACCGGAATGGTGAGATTTGGGATCTGTATTACAAAAGATTGTGGAGATAGCAATCATGAGGAAAACGAGATGAGAAATCAGGGTTGAGAGAGAGGTTAGGACTTTGTAGGTAAGTCATAAATGAACCTGGGGTTTGGGAAGAGAACCTTAGAGATRACTGTGGTGGAGAATTAAGAAATAACTAAGGCAGAGCAAGAAAAAAAAAGAAAAGGATTTATGTGGTGTTGGGCTTATGCATAATACAGACATAATGGTTAGGAATTGCTAAAACACTCTGAAATTTTAATTTTGCTGCTCTGATTAGCAATTACTTGTGAAGACCGCTTACATGTCTTATTCTTTTTGGTACTATGAAAACTGCTCATTACAGGTGTCTTATTTCATATCTCAGATCCAGGCTTTGTTGGTGATTCATGCTGATGTCAGTATGATTTTGCATTGCAGAAACTAGTGTGTGTGTGTGCGCCTGTGCATTTTGTTGGTTTTTTAATAATGACACAAAATAATGGCTAATGTTTTGCATGGGGCAGGGGAGAAATCTTGTTTTTTATACATTGCAGATTAAATGAGGAAGAAAGATATTGTTGTCATGTATAACATTCAGTCTAGACAGAAGGGTTATTTTCAAGTTCTAGATTTGTTTCTGTGCCAAAAGTTTTGGATGATATACTTCAGTAATGAAATCTTTTGACTTTTATCTTTCAGCAAAATTCCAGCCTTTCTGAATGTAGTGGATATTGCTGGCCTTGTGAAAGGAGCCCATACTGGCCAAGGCTTAGGAAATTCCTTTTTGTCTCATATTAACGCCTGTGATGGGATCTTTCATCTGATGCGTATGTAAACTTATTTATGTGTTCTATCTATAATTTAAGGACAACATTGTTGTACTTTAAATAAAAACTGTAGAACAAATATGCATTAAAAGATTTGCTTTAACCATTCAATTCTGTCATCAGGCTTTCAGTTCCCCCTTGCCAAGAAACTGCTTATCCTCAAACATGTAAATGGTACATTTACTCTTCAGCAGCATTGTGTTGCAGACTTAAAAATGAACTGGGTATTTGGAAGTATGCAGAAACTTTGAATTATTCTTTTTTGTGAGCAGTGCAAGATAGTTGATTCCTCCAATTTTATAAATGAGGAGGAGGAGTGGAATATGATAATAAAATGCTAGGTTGGAGGTACAAAAAGAAAATGCAGAGTTACTAGATTCTAGAATTCTAGTCTTAACAGAGTAAGCAATGCTTCCATTTTCTGATTTCTGTACGAGCTATATTGGGTCTTCAACCCTGATTTGTTTGTTTTGTTCTTGGGTCAGCTCAAAGAATTCTGAACATTCTTCAGTACATCCATCAAGGTCCTTGGTCTGTCTGTCATTACTTGTTACTACAGTACAGAACTGGCCTTCAGAGTCGTATTAATAGCACTTACAAACTTGGCACTTAAAAGCTTGTTAAAAGTGTACATTGATTTGCAGTACATTCTGAGTGGAAAAAATGTTTTGGTCTGAAAAGACTGAACTGTTATTTATCTTTGCTTGGCCACTAGTATACAGTGAGTGATGAAAGAATATCAAAATAAGAATGCTTTTTATTTAGTGATCGGAGTAAATGTGTTTTTATTGAGGTGGTGGTGGGGAACAATTTTAAAGCAAAATCCAAAGGCATAGATTGATTTTAGTTATGTGTTAGGACCTTTGCTCCTGTGGGCTTCTGTATTTAAATGTTTRTGTAGACCAGTCTGCTGATACGCATCTTTACAGCCTGTTGCATCCTTGATGAATAGGTAAGTAAGCTACCTCAGTCAAATGCTGCTGACTGAATACCTACCCATAGATTTGCTACAGAGTTTTCGAACAATATAGATTTACATCCCAGTCTTTGGGACATTCATTTCTGGCTGTAAACATACCTTTGATCTTGTTTCCCTTTCTGTTTTCCTGCTTAAAAAAAAAAAAAAAAAAAGAAAAAACAAAACTCCCCTGAAAACTTGTCTTTGTGTTTGGTACTAGTATTACTATTCTGAGTAGAATAGAGAACTATGGAATATTCATTGTTGCTGAACAGCTAATAGTATTTACAATTGGCCTGTCGAGAAGATGAAGCTAAACAATCCTCACTGGGTTGGAGTGAGGCAAGTCTTTTGAATTTCTGCACCATTTTAGGAGCTACTTCAATGTGTGAAGGCTGTGCTAATAAATTAATGTGTTTTAACTGTTATGACTACTTGAGAACCGTTTTTACAGTATACCTCTAAAGAAAGATGCTGGAGATAAGTTCCCTCAAATGCATTGCTGTCTTGGAGTTGTAATTACTGTTTTGTCTGCTGTCAATTGAGAACAAGTGATAAACTCTTTATATTTGCTCTGTTTAGATGATTGCATCATAGATGTTTGGTTAAGGTACAGATTGATAAGATCTATCTTCTCCACTGAATCTTTTAATATACATRTTGTATAATTTTTCTTTGGAGATTGTAGAAAGCAGTGAGACCATTTTTTTTAAATTTATTTTTTGTATTCATAGGTATTTCTTTTTGTATTCATAGTTACTTCCTTTAATCTAGTTTTATAGCTTTTTGTAATAAATTTTAACTTCTTTCAGAGGTTTTGAAATACAGTGGTTGTAAAATGATTGTTGCTGTGTTTTTCTTCTGCCTTTGGATTTCAAAAAGATAATGGAGTGACTTTTTAAGTATCACTCTCTTACTTTTTAAATAGCCCCCCTTTTTTTAATCTTACCCCTGCCTCTTACATTGCTCTTGCTAAAAGGGTGTATTTTAGCTAGAGTGCAAACTAGTAGTGGTGTGTTGTAGAACTGTTTCTTTGCATAATAAACATTAAGATTTTTCCAAATATTATCTAGGGTTAATAATAAGGCTAATAACAGAAAGAAGATAATGTGTATTAGTCTGAGAGATGTAAAATTACTTTTTTTTCAACTGCAGACTGCATATTACTTCCATTTTTCCTTTTCTCACAGTGCTRTAAAATTGAAGATTTGGCACTAAAAGCTAGTAATAGTCTCTCTATTCAATTTAAAAAAAAAATGAATCTGAGTTACACAACACAAACTCTAGTTAAAACCTAAGATCCGTTGAAGTTTTCAACATACCTTGTCAACTTCTGTTAGAAAAATATATAAAACCTTTTTATATGCTGTAATGTTTTTATACCTACCTTTCAAAATTACTGGCAACCTAAAAATTCCTTCATATGAGTCTATGGCATATCTTTAGCTTGTACTATTTCAGATTACAGAAACTACCTGAACTGTTTTTTGCAAATCTGGATGCTTTTCAGATCCTGAGAGGAGGAAGCTTCTTTGTTGCCTTTTCCCAGGATTTGGTTCAAATTCTTAATGGGCAGTCTGTCTTTAGGAATTAGTGTCTTGGAACTGGCCATCAGTTTACAACCTAGCTGATAGGCACTGTATTTCTGCAGTAACAGTAGAGGCTAACTGAAAAGGAATCCAGCTGGCTTGCCCCTGTCAGAGGGGAAAAACTGTGGAGGGCAAGGTTGGCTTCCTGTGCCAGCAAGCTGGAAAGAAGGTTAGTGAAGACTAAGAGATAGTGAGAACGCTAAAACACTCTTAAGAAACACACCGAGTTATCTGGGGAAGTAGCCAGGACTGACCGAAAAGCAGTCTGCTGTTTTTTATTGGCTTTCCAGGCAGAAGCCAGAACACAGTCATCATCAAGAAGATGCTAAAAATTGAGAGAAACTTCTCTGTCATTACCTTTCAAAGCAGAAAAATTAGTTTGACTTCATTCGTGTTTTGAGTTGATCTGGAACATTATTTTCACTTTTATGAGCACTGACCTTATCATACCATACCARTATGCTTTGCTGCTGCCCATATGAATGGTTAGTACATGAAGCAGAGCCTTTGCTCTTTTCTTATTTTTGGCTGCTAGGCTGAAAGTCATGAGGTCACTGTGGAGTTTGTGCTGTGGACTTCAAGGTCTGCATGCCTGAATATGTGAGGCAGTTAGTGGTGTGTCACCCTGAAACTGAGGAGTTTGGTAGGCCGTGTGGTTTCAAACTGGAAGGCTGCTATTGTTAGACTAAGCAGGATGTATATAAATGGGGTTGTTTTTTAGGGACCTGACTGGCCTAATCATAAGGCATAGTCATAAAATCTGACTGAATAACTAAGAAGAAGGTCTGTATGTGGGTATGGCTGTGCTGCAGGTATGAACCATGTCATTACCCAGCCATGGCATCGTGGGGGACGGTGACAGAGGTTAGGCTGCAATGACCGTCTCTGTAGGAGGAGCTGATTCACAACAGTCAGCCACAACCCTTGTTGCCCTGAARCATCACTTGTTTTGTGTTATGAAGCACTTTTACATCTTAAAAGCAGTGACAAACCCCCTTTTTGGCTTTTCTTAGCGGAAAATCAGTTTTCTGCACAAATGGCTTCATCTCCACATTTCAAAAGATTGGGTTTGTACAGCACAGAGCCTGAAACCAAGATTGCTAGAAAAACATTGTGTTTTCTGTGGGTACTGTTTCACTTTTTCTGGATATCTTAACTCTACTCTCTAGGCAAACTGATTTTGTAAGTTTTAAAGGGTGCTAGGTTCTATTATTAAAGATCATTTGCTTATTATTGTTTCTTTCATTAAATAGCTCTTCTTGCTTTAGCACTTCGAAAGATGAAATCATTTATGTACTTGAGTTCGTAGCAAATGTAGCTTTGGGGAAAATGTTTTAATCCTGAAAAGAAATATTGGACATCCCACACGGTTTATAAAGCGTTTCTTATGCAGATCTTGGTAGTAGTCATTTAGTCTTTGTATTGATGAATCCCATTCAGAGGGCTTGTTCTCTACATTACGCTTTTTTGTTTGTTTGGGTTTTTTTTAGTCAGATAATGGCAAATATTCTCTGTAAGGAAATGTTTATTGTATCCTGCCACGTGGGTTCTCTGTGGCCTCTGAGCCATTAATGGTACTACAACATGATGTACGAGGGTATTAATCTCCTCTGCTTTAGTAATCTACATTACCTTGAAAACCATTGAGAAGTCTGCTGAAAACTWCCTATTATTTACTGTCCTGGTAAGTAGATTTCGGAATAGGTGAGCAAAGTACTACCTCCAGCTCCTAAGAGAATAAATGCATACTAGACTTGTTTGGGAAAGAGTTTTGGGTTTTTTTTGTTTTTTTTCAGCAAAAGCTTTAAAACTACTGCTGTCTAACATTACTTTGAGATTCATATTATTATCCAATCACTGAAGATACTTTGTTGTACTTCTCTTGTGTGTGCAGCTGTCTGATTCCTTCTGTAGTTAATGGAGTATCTTCATTGCTGTCTTGAAGTAGATTATAGATTAAGAGCTGTGAACTACCTATGATTTTTGCCAGGTAAAAACAACCAGGTGATGCTAAGAACTTAAAGGGACTGTTGTATCTGGCTGTCTTCCAGGTTTTAACTTGGTTCAGTTGACATTTTTGGGGAAAGCAGTTTGAGAATTAGCTCACTCAAGCTGTATTAAGGTTATGATAGGTAAAGAAGTAGCTAGCTAGGAACAGGGAGCTTTTGAGCTCCCCGAACTTTTACAACCTCTTTGAATATATTTCTAGTCTTAGGCTAGATGATTTGRTCTTATTTTTCTTTATTTGTTCAGCGTATGTTGAATTGTGATTTCTTTAGAAGAAGAGGTTTGTTTGTAATTTTTATTAGCTACTGTAATAGGATTCATTGATGTTTTCTCCTTGTGTTATTAAAATATTTTTGAACAGAGTTGTTGCATATTGTATATATCCACCACAGGGCACATAGGTGAGCTGCATCTACAGCACTCAAAATAATGGTGTTTCTGTGAGAACTGTTGAAGTTGGTTGTGGTTTTTACCTAGACTGTTTCTTTCATAACTTAAATCTAAAGAGAAGCAAGGTTTTTCTTTCCATTTTGCTGATTCTCTACTTGCTTATTAAATAAGAATACACCCACTTTGAAATAGTTATGCATTTTCAACCTTCAAACTTCCATATCCTACATAGGCCATTATTTACATGGAGGGATGCTGTTCACTAAATCAGTGGAAACTTTGCCTGTATGCCTAAAACATAACCTAAATGTATACAGTGAAGCAGCAAACGAGAACAGCGTATGGTAGGATAGTAGGAAAACAAGAGAGAACATTGTGATGGAGAGTAACACTGGGATTTTTCTTTTACAATTAATAACAGTATGAAATAATCCTTTAGCTGAACAAACAAGGTGATTAAAGCAGTTTTCCTACACAGAATAGTGTGGTATATTTTTACACAGTTTTTATGAAAAGTGTTACCTATAGTTTTTTTTTTTTCTGTTAAAGCGCATAAACTGAAACTGAATTGCTGTTTTTTAAAGTAACTATTTGATCTCAACTTGTTGGTTTTATTTCAGAAGTTATCCCAGTTTATTTTGGATGAGGATATATTTTGACTGAATCAGTGTGAAAACCTTTATCCAAACAGAAATACGTATTACTGGCTGAATGAATGGAGAGTTTAATTAAACTTTTTTTGTCCTGGATAACAGCACTTACTCTAGTAGCAACATAACCTGACTTATGCTTTAAAGCTGTGGAAGGTTTGTTCATCTTTTGTGTTTCATTGTTTAGTTTGAAATGTTTCTCACAATTCTRTTTTCCGTGTCTCAGGATTGTTGGATTTTTAATTGAGGTAGAAATATTTTGACTGTGGCAAAAGGCAGGCAGTTTGAAGGCTGTAACAGTRTTTCTTCTCGAGTTGCACAGCTTTAACTACCTTTCAACTTTTATGGCGTAGCAGTCACAAGTACTGGTAGAAAATTACTTTCTTTGTATGGTGGATTAAAAATGGCAACCTTGTTACAAGTGTAAATTTACAAATTACCCTTAAATAATGCTTCAGGGAAGAAAATGGTAGATGTCAGTATTTAGTCCCTGTTACAACTATCTGTCAAGTTTTGATTGTAACTGGATGTTAAACAGAATTCTTAATGTTTTAGACTTTTCTCTACCCATTGATACCCAGAAGTCCTAGTTTTCTAGAAAAATGTTTCTCTTATTTTTAGTTTCTTTAATGAAATCCAATCTTTCTCTTCAAAGTTAGGGAAGTTGGAGGAACGATTGCCTCTGAAAGCACTTCACTATCAAATGCTCTTTAAATAAAACACGTGGGGTTCAGTGCCCAGTGTTTCAGCTCAGACAGGCAACGTAAGCTTTTCTGGAAGAGCTCCAAAGCCGTAATTCCCCCGCGCGCCCTGCCCCAGGCACGCGGCCGTGCGGCGGAGGGCTGGCAGCTCGGGCTTTCCCCCTGCCTCTGGAAACGTCGCCTTTCCACGGCAGAGAAGCTGTAGCCCTGTTTTAGGGGCAGGATTCGGAGGTGAGGAGGCAGTAAGCGTTAAGCACTGTTGGTTTGATCTGTACCTCCTCTGCCCCTTAAATTTAAGGGRCCCTTGGGAACAGTGTAGGGATTTTGGTAATTGATAATCCCTGAACAGTCATTCTTGGTGACAAGAGGGAAAGAACCGTGAAACTGGGGAAATATCTTCCTAGAGTCTGTAGAAATAACTGATTTCAATAGTCTCCACATGAACTAATTCTTAATCCCCCCCCCCCCCGTATTAATGTCTTTTACTCTGTTTTTAAGGCTATTGTTAATAACTCTTAATGTTTAGTACACCCAGCTTCTGCCTGTTGAGGGTTTGAGATAACTCGTAAACCCATTTGTCATTTAAAACATGTGTAGATGTGAATCACATGAGCTGAATGTAGTTTGTTCTTATTTGATGTAAATGCTTATCAAAACTGAGTTTGACTTTTTTTTTTATTTTTTTTCCTCTCAAAATTTAAAATCAAGTTGACTTGGCTTTATTTGTATCATTATGAGGGTTTATGGGGAGCTCAGAGTATTATTTCCAACATTTGGGTTTGTCTGGAAAAAGTCAAAGTGGGGATAAAGTTAAGTCAAGAAGTATGGTTGTTCTTTAGATCCTCTATTTTGACCTTTTTTTTAATAATTTTTTCTAAAAATTTTTGCTTTTTTCTGTATATAAGAATGATGCAAATCTTTTTGTACCTTTAGTTGAGGCACATTTTTTTTTTTTTTTTTTTTATTTTTTTTTTTTTTTTTTTTTTTTTTTTTGGGTTTTTTTTTTTTTTTTTTTTTTTAATATTCTCAGAGAAGAAATCTGCTGGAAGCTGACTGCTATAGAGGGGAGGCATGTGATGATATTGCTTAACCACGCTTTACTGTGCCAGCATTTCAGTGAACAAAGCATGAGTTGCATCTCATCTCTTCAGCATATATATTCTGTATGTTGGCAATCATGGTGGCTTTATTTATGCAGCTATAGCACAGCTGTGTCACTTTTATTATCTAAAGCTGTTTTGTCATATTTATAATGTGTCAAAATTCACCTTGAAATGATGTAAACCGAACTGTCTTGCCAAATTTTATTTTCTTTAACATATTTTTTTCAAAATTTCGTATGTTTTTTTTCTTGTTCTGTTACTAAAAGTAATTGCCACCTGTTAAAAAAGAAAAAATGTTCCTCACATACAGAAACATTTCACTGTTAAGCTATCAAAGTTCGAAAGTAGTTTGCTGCACCTATTAAACATGCTAGTTTTACAAAGTCAGGATGTGTTTCTCTATACTTCTGAGTAGATAATAGTTCTTACTGGAACATTGTTGTTATTGTTGTTGGCATAACTAAATATTTAATAAAATACTTGGAGTAGTTCAGAGTTAAGCTTAACTTTATGAATAAGATTTGAGTAACTTTGACATATTMAAAAGAAATTGTAAAATCTTTCAAATGAAAGTTGTAATTGCAGCAATRTGAAATGTTTTATTCTGTTAAATAATGCTTGTGAAGTAGCTTCTATAGCATTTATTAGCAAAGCTTTGCATTGTRTGTTGCAATTTTAGAGTATCAGGTCATCAAAAAAGAGAGTAATTCATCTCAAGTAATGTATTATGTTTATTTGATTTTTGCCTGTCTGTATGCAGATACTGTAATAATAAGCCCATCACCTCTAAAGGGGAGGGAGGCTATTAGGTATAAAACTAAAATTAAAGATATTTCCAGGGATGCATGTACATTGCTTATYGCTAAAACTTTTCCTCATGTAAAAMGAAAACGCTTTCTTTGCCACTGAGGAGGATTATTCAGAGGAGGATTAGCTTTATTTTACTTTAGATCTTCTGTCCATGTAGATAATATGAGCAAAAGAAGCATAGCGCAACATTTTTCTTCTCCTCCTTGCTGTGATTTTGTACCTGCAATCAGAAACCAAATGCACATGTTACAAAGTTTTGATCAGWTTTAAATAATGGTTGTAACCCTATTTAAGCTGCGTGAAATTCTGTGCAGTAATGAACAAAATTAGAGAAGTTGCTTTCTGAAAACAGATTAAGATTCTGAAACAATGTTGTGTAGAGGAATTCTGTAAGCTCACATGCTTTTCTYTTAAATAATGTAAGGCACACAAAATTTGAAGACTAAAGCTACCCCTTACACACACACATTGGGCACAGAAATCAGTTTGAGGCAAAAACAAACAAAGCAAAACAACCCCCCCCCAACAATATGTTCAATAAAAGTAAGGCTGGAAAAAGAAAATGAATTATGGAATAATAATTTTCAAGAAGCACTACTATGAGAAAAGATTTGTTGCAGGGACGCAAATGCAATTATTAGTATCATGTGCCAGCCTTGAGCTATCTTGAAGAGAGCTGGTGCTCTGGACCCTCTGGTTCTGGTTCTGCTTGTTGTTCAAAAAAAAAAAAAAGAAAAAAACTGCATGTGAACAAAACTTACAGGTTTGTAGCTCAGGATTGGTCTGGAGTATGCTGTACTGTACTGCTTTGATTCTTCCACAGCACCCTAGAGAGGAGTGAATTTATTCTCCTGGGCACATGGGTGAGAATATGAAAAGRTATTGGAAAATTATCAACACTCTGAGTTAGCCTTTGGCTTTACTGCACAGTAATCTAATCACCAGGGTTAGTGAAAATGATCCCTGAGCTTTAAACCATATTCCCTTACAGCCAGGTAGTTAAGGTTTAAAGCACAAATAAACTCAGGTTAGGGTTTAGGTAGGCTTTACCCTTAAAGTTTTGCACAAAGGTAATTATCTATATTTATTCTCTGAGAGCTGAGTAAGTTTCCCAAAATATATGGGTATGGGGAGCAAAAATTTATGGTTTACATAGTACCATCCTGTTTATTCCGGGTRATTAAATAGCTGTTTCTCAAGGACGTATTAGCTTTTAATTCTTCAGGAAGAGCAAGGTGAGAGCTGTGAATTTTTAAATGTTTTCATTACTTGTAAAAAATTCCAAGGTTTATTTTACTCTAAGTTTGCATCTAAGTGTCACAAGCTGAATTCTGATTGCATCRTATGTAGTAAGTTTCTTTTTGGCCTCGGTTATTGTGAAGTCTGTGGTTTTTAAATATTTGTGCTTTTTGAGAAGGAAGACTATTGTTCTTATGTTCTTCTCTAGCCTTTGTTATAGTTTGATAATACTCAAATTCTAGGTGTAATACTAATCAAAGTCGCAATGATTTCTGGAGCACTTACTGTCATTCTTTAGCCTAATATATTGTGCTCCTCTACGTCCAATTTCTTCTTATTATCAGAATAGATAAAAACATAAAAATTTCTATCTAAAGGCCACCACCCTTGATAGAGTAGCAGCTTCTASTGCTGTTCTATTTATAGATGAAACTTGTTAAGTTTCCTCAGCAGGGACTTAAAGCTATGACCTTGCAGGCCAGAAACAGGAGAGCTACCTACTGAGCTGCAAGGGCAATCTCTTGCAATTCTAAAGAATACATAGAGAAATGTCTAATATACTGTACTGTGAGTCATAAAGTACTTGACCAATAAATTCCCCCTCCCCCCGGACCAAGCAGGTTATCTTTATGGAGTCATTGCTATTATTTGACCTACAGCTACTTTTGTAGTAGTTTRTGTGTCAGATGACAGTGTGTAATTGCTGTGTAGACTATACAGATGAGATTTGCATTCTTCTCCATAGTATTCTAAAAAACTTTTCAGTATGTAGTAGTATTGGAGGGTATTCAAGTGACTTTTTGAAATATGTTTACCTGTTTGAATGGATGTCTTTTTCCATGATGTAGAGCAGATGCTATATTAGTTGTCTTGGCTGTTAGTGTGGATATCCAGGCTTTAAGGCAGTGATAGTTCAGTATTTTATAAGCTGTTTCTTCTTTGCTTTGCMTTAGACTTTTTCAAAAACCTGAAGGGAAAACTGCAATTTTTTTCTTTTGGTTATAATACACAATGTGAAAAACAAGTTTCCTTTGGAGGAATGTTGTGTCAGAAAAGGTAAAATCAAATCCTTGCAGGAATTTAGGGATAGAAAAATGTAAGTGGGCAGATGTTTGTTGGTATCACCATATCAGCTACAGCAATTATATCAGCAATGCGAGTGCTTTGTGGACTGAGAGCGCATTACAGCTTCATATTCAGAAAGTTGCCTTCTCAGAAGTGCTTTCCTCCAAAGAGGCATGAAATTGTTTTTTTTTTCTCAGCTGAGTTTTCATTGGAACCTTGATTGAGACTCTTGGAAGAACTTYTGTATTTCCTAATTTATATGTGAAGACTACCCAGAAGGAAGATAGCCGCCCTCCCCAGTACAGCTAGGGGCATAGAGGTGTTCRGTTTCTAAACAGCAGTAGCAAATGCGTGTCAGCCCGTGAGTGCTAACAGTGAACATGTCAGCACTCCTCTCTACCCTGCATCGCTACAGTCGCAGTAATGGAGTGAGTGAGTGTGTCAGTATGAAATAGCTGGTTTAAGTATTGCTGAGGCTGATGTGAAGAAGTTAGGTAACCTCATATTAAAAGAGGTACGGAGCACTCATAAAGGCGTCATCCGTGGGACTGGTGGCCTCCATGTGAAAGGGAACTAACTTGTCAGCTCCTGCTGCATCTACAAGAGGTATAGCTTTTTGTGTCTTGAGGCACRAGACCAATTTACTCTGAAGTTTTCTTTCATCTTTTTGTCCCTAAACTAGGAGCTGTTTAAAATTACTAAAATGTTAAGAATTTTAAGTAAAAAACCTAGAGTGACAGTAAGCCTGTTGAAGAGGGATAAAATATACTTGAAGTACTTGTGAAGAGCAATGATGATCCTTGTTCTATCTGCTCTTTCACGCTGTTTTTGTTTTTTTCTCACCTGAAAAGAATTGGGTCACACCAAGGGCTTGTGTTGTGAAATAGACTTTCCCTGTTGAGATTTATCGATGAATTTCTTTTAGATGTGCTAAGAAAGATCAGTCGTAATGTTCCAGGCATTACCATATCAGATATGTATTATTATCATCTTAACTTGCTATCACATGTTATTAATGCTAGCTACTACAAAATGACTTTAAACATCTTATCTTTCAAAATACTCTTSACTTTTTGAGGTCTGTGTTGGTCCCCGTGAGTGTTTAAAAGTCGCTGACAGAAGTTGCTGCACAGTAGAAAGCTAAATAATATATCTGCCCTTATCAAAAGGCTTACTTTGGAAATCCTATCCAAACAAAATCCCTCTTCAGTAATCTGATCCATATGCRACCTTTTTCAGTCTGTTGGACTATCTTGTAAGCTGGCAGAAAAGCCTCAAGTTCAGTTTTCATTCAGAATCATTGTTTATTGGAGTAGTCCTTGTTTCTACAATGGTCAAAGTGCCACTYCCAGAAAACAGCTGCTTCCCCTCTATCCCTGCCTCCCCCCTTGCCTCCCAAGAATTCATACTTTGTGCCTAATTATTCTTATGTTTAATTATTTGTACAATTTGATAAGTATCTCTTTTGGTAGCTTAAGCAGCCCTGCACTCCACCACCTGTTCTCATCTATATGCTGCCCCTCTCTGGTATGCTTTTGGAAYCAATTGTAGAACCATGTAGTCAAATGGCTTTAGGAGCCAATTAGTCTTGTTTGTTTTTTAAAAAAACACATTCTTTTTGGTGGGTTATTTTAAAAATTGATCATTTCTCTAATTGTTTTAAAGTGTAGATCTAGCAAACAGTTTGCTGTTTAAGCTGATAGAGTGAGTTGAAAAATGTTTCTCAAAAGGCAGCCATAGGAAATACCTAATGCAAATTGCAAACTTTCTTACTTTGAAGTCAGCCAAAGCTAGAGGCATTTTCTTTCAATTCCTTGTATATTGGCCACTGGAGTCTGAGGAAAACTTTTTTTTTTTTTTTTTGGATGACTTATGCCTGATGGAGGTGTTAGTGAGATGCAGGGTTTCATTGCAGATATTGCAGATGTGCCTTTATACTCTCGTTGTAAAGATGAAGTATTGATGTGGAAATCTGAGTCCTTTGGTGAACCTTCAACAAAGACAGAGTTTTTCCAGGATCCTTTCCATAATTCCTCTTAAATCTTGATGAAACACAGCTTCATTTTGACTAAGGAGAAGTTTATTTTTCTTCTTGAGTTTACAGGAGGTCTTATATTAATCAGTTATCTGTGGTTTGTCAGCAAAAATTGAAAGTCCTTTTTTCTTTTTCTTTTTTTTTTCCATTTAGAAGTTGTCAGTCTTGCATTTTCTGCTTTCAAGTTTTTACAGCTGTTTTAGTGTATTTCAAAATATATTTTTATCTAGTGGTCTTATGTGGAAGAACAAAATTAGCRTTAGGCTGAATTTAAGTGTTGGATGTTTGTCAACAGTAGTTACTAGAGCTGCTTTGAAAGCTGTTGCTTTGATTACAAGGGAGGGGGGCTCTCTAGCCTCAAATGACGYCCTCAAATGTCAATGTATGGGGGCAATGAATGAAATGCATTAATGAACAATACTTAAATTTTTGGTCATGGGAAACAGCATGGAAATGCCACTTTAAGGTCTGCAGTTAAAGTGAGGATTCGTGTGTTGGGTACAACAATAATGAGATTCTTCAGAGACTCGGTATGCATCCTTAGTATATAGAATGAATTTTCCAAAAAATCAAACATTGTGTGGTTAGTTTATTTTCTGTTAAATGTAGTTTTTAAGCTTTCTTTATAATAAAAGCAAACAACGTCCTTTCTTCCCTCCTTCTCCGATGTTCTCTTCCACCTCAAAAAAAGAGGAGGGGGAAAAAAAAAGGACTCAATCCACCCTGTCATGCAGTTTTTTCTCAATATTGATAGCACATAAGCTTTGGTAGCTCAAGTTCACTTTACTAGTTAAAATTTTCAAGTATATTTAAGTATAGGTTTGTATCTCAGTACTTACTGAGATAGCTGTTACCTAGATAACAATTTCATGAGTCTTTCTGAATCTTTTCTGATTTTTTTTTGAAAATTTCAAACTATCTTTTGATAATTTGAAGTGAGATTTGATGTTTAAAAACTAAATAGCAGCAGGAATGAGAAGTCAAGTGTGTGAAAGAGTTGGAAATAGGGGGAACTGTATAGCTGCAAGAGTGTAGACTACCTGGAAGGTAGTTTACTACCTTCTGTTTACTTTCACAGAAAATATGGAAATATTCAAGAAGCAGAGGAAATCTGCAAGATGCATGGTCTAAGACTCTGGGTTTAGTAGCTGTGAAGTGTCATTAAGCAGAAAGATTAATTCAGTGAACATCACTGTATAACTTGAATATATGTGTAGTGTATAAGGTGGAAGTATTGATATGTCCCTTTTAAATTAATAAGGATGAGACTGAAACTACTATGCAGAGGAAAATGTCCAGTATCTTGGAATATGAGTTTAATCTGTTCAAAACAGCAAACACTAAAACATTCTAATCATAAACGGATGTTTCATAGCTTAATTACAAGGCAGAATATAAGAATTGTTGTGGTATCCCTATTCCGTATWTTTTTTAATACAAATTTTTGTTGTTGTTTCTTAATTTTAGTCTGAATTAGCTGTATTTTTACATTTACATTTTATTTTGCCTGGAAATCTTTTGCACCTCAATGAAAGTGCAAAGTGCTGTTCTGAATTTTCCATGCTGTAGGCTTTTTAAATTTTTTTTCACAAACTCACTGTGTGCTTAAATACAAGAAACCATTCATTAGACTGTGCAGTACTTAAAAGAAAAAAAAAAAAACTGTAATGCCACTCATGGTCCAAAACTACATCAAGCAGTAGCTGAAAGGTACTTTCAGTTGATTTAGAGACTTGAAAATAAAAACTTTCTTTTAAGTTTGTTACAACATTCAGCTACTGTTTAATATTGATATAGAAAAATAGTAACAAGCAACTATAAAGTCTGATGTCTGAAGTTGACTTAATTTGTATGTTATGTAATATCTGTATGTATACTGTATTAAATGTTGAGTGCTTTGTGCATTTACAAAGCATTCTGAGTATGTGCAGAACTCTCAGGTCAATGGGATTCGAAACCTTACCTCAATTCCTGGTTTTACTGAAACGATATATTCCCCCCCCGCCCCGTCATATACTTTATTTCTAGTTGATATGTTGAACTTTTTGTGTAGAGATTACAGTTAGTCATTCTGACAAAACATATTATAAAGATTTTTGGTAATGAAGAGTTAAAAAGCTCTTTCAATGGTTTCTTTTTATAAGCCACCTGTTGCCTTAGATGCATAAGTACATAAATTCGAACAAAGTGCTCATCACTTGTCAGCCATCGGTGGCAGCATAAAAATTACTTGTAGTGCTTGCTTTGCAAGAAGTTCTTTTGTGTTTGTGACATCAGCTTTGTTTTATACAATTAAAGTATTACACGCTAGAATAACCTAAATTGCAACCACTAAATGGTGATGTAGTTCTTTTTTTTTTTCATAGAACTGAATTTGTTTACTGATTGCATGCAGCTATTGACTACTGTTTAATATGACATGTCCCTTTTGCCTTGAACAATGTTTGGAAAAGTTGAGTTTTTTTCTGTCCCATTTTTGTATCCCACCTCCTACATTTCTTCTCCCTTTCCCTTTATGGAAGGCTTTTCTCTCTCTCTCTCTTTTTTTTTTTTTTTTTTTTTTTCTTTTTTGAACAAATAGATGTAAATACATGTTAGGCCTTAGTGTGGTGTTTGTTTATTTTTTTTCCAAAATTACAAATTAACGGCACCTAATATTGCAACAGAACGAAGTCTTATGGGAAAGTGATCTGGACTGCAGGAGAGAGTTTGTTCCTTAGGAAAATATTTTGATGTAAATAGAATAGTTCAAGTTTTCACTGTTTAAAATAAAAAAAGCAGTTTTGATAACGCGCACATGTGATTTTTTTCTGATTCTGACCCTGCTGTATTAATGATTATACAGATGTTTACTGAATGACTATTTCTGTTGGAATTACCTTATCTGTGAAATTTTGCTCCTCTTTATTGTAGTATTTATTTACACGTCTTCTGATTTTGAAGTGAAAGGGAAGAATTTGTGTGCACGTATGCCATGATTTCTTAAAATTTAGTTGTTTTTTCTGTTAAGATGGATAGGTAGTCCTGTAGAAGTTAATGGAAAATAACACTGTATCCTCAAATTCTGTACTTGCAAGTGGAGAATGATTTTTTTTTTTTCTTTTAAATCTGTAGAGTTTAGTAAGGAAATCAAATTAGTCTAGGTTTTATGTTTGTTAGTTGAGTTAAGGATACAAGAGGTCTGCTCTGTCATCTTGTTCCATATAATGTTACTAAAAGAATAACATCTCTTCAGATTTTCCATATAGCTAAAATGACTTCATCTTGGGTACAGTTCTCATTTGAAGAAATTAAGTTGTAAGAAAGGTGTATCATTACTGATTTGTATTTTAAATTGCTTTGTATTATTTGGCCTTTGGTAATTATCCCTCTTAGAACCAGAAGAACTAGGACAGGAGTGTCAGTGCTGTTCAACTCAAAGCTCAACTTTCCTATTCTTTCATGTAATATAAGTTTTAGTAATTTACCCTTCTGAACAATTCTAGATTGCCAGTTAAGGAGTACCTGCACAAGCAGACTTGTGTGTTGTTGTTTGTTTTTTTTTTTTTTTTTTTTTTTTTTTTTTTTTTTTTTTTTTTTTTTTTTCCCCTCTCCCCCCCCCTCTTTTCTCCCACTCTATGCAGTGGTGAAGTGAAATAAATCCAGTTCAGTTGGCTAGTATGCTCTGACCACTTTGGAGCAATGAGTCTGTTCAGATGGTTAGTTTATGGAAAAAATATTGAAGCCTAATAGATATTCTTAATTTCTTAAAATAGATATTAGGGCGTTGGCAGGTTTCCTGTTGTAGTGATTGAACTTTTTATGGATGGAAGGAAAAAAGTGTGCAATGATACGTCAAGATAATGCCTCGGCGCACAAATAAATAAAGCAAAAAGTATCTTTTAGTAGAATAATAACTATAGGACTGTTTCAACTAATCTCATGTTAACGGGCTATGAAAATGATAAACCTAAGTTAAAGGCCATGCTAAACAGCATTGGAAAACACAACTGTGCATGGGAATAGTCTTTTCCCATGCAATGGCTTTGATACGAATATGATTATATTATAGTGTTTGTACTTCACAGTTGCTRTTACATTGATAAACCTTTAACAATCTCTTTACAGGATGAATTTTTTTTTTATTATTCCATTATATCATTCTAAGCTGCCAACTCATATATTACTGATTTGTACTCTCATCCTTGCCTTTGCTTTCCTGTTGTTTTATGGAAATGTGTGTTTAAGCAAATTAGGAAGATAGAACAAAAATGACTTTTAAAAATACTTCTATAACATGACTTTTAGAAATACTTCTGTAATACAGGACATGATTCTTTTATTTTGTCATACTATGATCTTGATTTAAATTCAGTGAATTGCAGTCAAGTTCTACTCTGAATAAAGATGGCATGGTGTGGACCTAAACTAATAAGTATGTGTGGAAAAACAAACCAACCAACCTGTATTGATTCCTTTAGCAGAACAACATTAATATATCTGTGCACATAAAATGAATAATTTAGTATATCAGTTAATTGATCTTTTTACAAATACCCATTTCTGAGTAGAAGGAGAGAGAATGTTTCCTCATAGTTTATTTGTCTCATAATGAAACAAAGTAGCAGCATTAAGAATTTTTTCCTGTTTTCGCTGTGAGAGATTTTGAGCATTAATGGAATGCAATTGCACTCTTTGTGTAAATAATTGGAGCTTTGTTGCGTGTATATGTTTTCTTTTGTACAGAAGCTATTAAAATATCAGTTAGACTTGCTTTTAGCCATTGTTAAAACTTGAAAGTACAGTGTGAGCACATTTAGCAAAGTGAAGGTACCCTCTGTTTGAATTGTCTAGTCAACTTTTAAAGTATCTTGCTCACTAAACCCACCAGGGTTTTAGTGATTAACACAAGGAAAGAATATACAGAATTGCTTAATTTGTTTTTATTAAATCCTAAACCCTTTTAAAGTTTTTAATAATAAATTTTTTGCATTCTTTCGCTTATGTTCGGTTTAGTGTTGTCAAGCTAAGGTATCATGATTGCCATATTTGAGCTTTATTGTTGAATAATACGATGTGTTCAATACAGTAAGGATAATGAATCTGCAGCAAACGAGCCGCCTCTTGCCTGTCCCGGCCAGGAGTCTGGCCCTCGCTCTTGCAGGCTGGGTGAGTTGCTCTGGTGATTTCTGCTCCCCTGTCAGGTATCAAGAACGTGCGYGGTTGTACTGGGGAGAGGGAATACGAGCTTTCCAGGTAAGATGATGTGAAGAAGTATCAGGCTGTTTTCTGTCTGGGAAGTGTTTGGATTGCCTTTCATTGCCTCTGTCTGTTGCTGAAAAAAACTCAGTTTCAGGTTTTTGCTCGTCTCTTCTTGTATGTGGATTTTTTGTGGAATTCTGTTCTGCAAATGGTAGTAGCTCAGGTTTCTGTTGCAGTTTTTCCCTTCCCTCCCCCCCCCCTTTTGCGCCGTGTAATAGCAGGGTAATATTGGCCRTCAGGATTTTAAACATCAGCAGGGTCATTTACTAGAATGTTGTAAATGTCACTCCTACCCTAGTAGGGAGGAATAGGAGCAGCAATAACTTGTTCACACGCTCAAGTGAAAATGTCTTGGCTAAAAAAGTATGTTTGTGACCACTACAGCTATAGGAAAATTGTTTTAAATTGTAATCTTAAGTTTGGTCAAGTTTGGTGCAAACTGAGAGGTTAAGCCCCAGTTCAACACAGAAAAACTTCTAATTTGAAAACCAATGTTAGGTTATGTTGAGGTTTTTTGTCTGTTTTAAGCTTTATTACGTAGAGCAAATAGTTATTTCTTTGTTTCAGACAAGTAATTATGTGGAAATGTATTATTTTTGTATTATACAARTATTGAACAGAAATATTTCTTTATAACTAGCATGAAATATTCAGTATGCTTAAAAAGAAAGAGCCCTTTGGAAGTTTTGGGTCAGGGAAAAGATTGTTTGTGTGATGCAGTTTGAATGCATAAATGAGTCGCATATGCATAGTACACCACCAATTTTAATGTCGTGATAGAAGAAATAGAGGAGAAAGCTAGGCATGTGTGTGCTACAGTGGGATAGGAATCCAGATGGAAGCTGCATCTTAGAGCGAGGCAGAATATTTTGTAGGAATGTGAAAAGGCATTAAAGGTCTCTCTTAGGAGGCCTTATTGTAATATTATAAGCGAAGTTGTGTTGAAAATTGAAAACCAGTAACTAAAAGCACATTTTAAAGAAACAGAGGATTTTAATGACTCAGAGAACATTTCTAAGATTAGTAATCAGCAAACCACAAAGAAAATTATCTTGCGATCAGAGTTCTGATTTTTCACTAAGATCTAGAGCCTAGTCAAAGGTAATCCATCTTTTGTTCACTCTACGTATTTTTTCTTAGTTATACTGCCTATCAATTTCTCTCTCTCTCTTTCTTTTTTCTTTTATTTTTTTTTTTAATTTTTTTTAAGAAGTAGTCATAACCAACAGCCTTATCCCCTTGGAAGTTCCTCACTTCTGGAGTCATATCTCATAAAACTTCAGAAAAATATTTCATAGAAATAATTAGTTTGAAAAATCAGCATTGAGTAAATGCTAGCTTGGCTGATAATTGAATGTGGCCTGTCTTCATACCATTGCAGTAGCTATACCATCTTCAAACATTTTTATAACAGAAAAGTTTCTTGTTGATTTGTGGTGTGTTTCTAACCTTTTTGAAGTTTCTGTATGAGATTTTTCCAAAACTATGATCACCAGGGTTTTCCTGCCAAAAGAAAGGGAAAGAATCTTAGTTGGTAACGTTTTCTTTCTGTATTATGTGATATTGTATTTTTCTTTCCACGATTTAATTTGGGTTGGAACATTTCATTATGTAAAAAGGTATGTATAGTTTTCTTTCTAAGTGGTGTAACAACAAGGAAAAAAATAACAGTAAACTGTGTCTTCATAACAAGTTAAATTCCTTTGAAAAGCGTGAGCTTACTGAGAAATAAGGGTATAACTTTTAACAGATCTTCTTTTCCATCACATTTTCCTCTTTCAACTTGCAAGCAAAGTGAAGTCTGCCAGGACAGTTCATTTAGCCTGTGGCTTGCTCCTTTCAGCCCTCTTTCCTGTGGGCAACTGGAGAGCAGGCCACAAGTTAAGTGGAACTTCATGATGATGATGGTGGTGTTTGACTCGGTCCCAGAGGAGTGGTCTGCAGCAATAGTGTTCGAGGCATTTATATATATTCTGAAATATTGTATGCTTTTTTCATGTTCTTTAAAACTTGCTTTTTTCAGTCCCATCTGCCATCTAATATGGCAAAATTTAAATACTGTGGTCCAGTGTTTTCTGTTTAGAGAATCTATTAGTTTTAGAAACTCTGAAATAATTCTATATATATTTAATAGAAATTATAGCATCTTTAGGATAGCATAAATTCATGTCTAAGAGAAATGCTACAGGATAGGTTTTTGGAGAAAAAAAATGCAAGGAACTTTGCTACAATAATTGGATGAAGATTTTTGTATAGATTTAAGTGYAGGTGAGCCAGGATTTCATTCAGGAACTTCAGAATTTGCCAGAAGTGCTGGCCAGTGTGGTCCTTATCTTCTGGGGGATTTCTTCAGAATCCAGAATGTTTTGAGATAGGGAGGACTTTAAAATGATCTTTAGACTTACTTTGTCAGGGAACTGTAAACCAGACCTTGAACAAAGAATGTCATGTACTGGAATTAGCAATTAAGATACTGTTTCTCRGAATCCTTTATGACTAACTTGGGTTGAAGAGTTTGTATCAAAACCCATTAAAAARGTTGTAGAACTGATGTTTAAAAAAGGCAGTAGTCAGGTGAAGGATGAGAACATGTCAGTATTGATTATATCTCATTCTGAAATGCTTATATTTCACATACAATTTTGTTATCAGAGAGGGGATGTTTTAAGATGTATATTTCATCATGCAAGAAAGACAACCTGGCTGCCTACTTACCTGTTTTGGGGAGCATTTCATTATGAACGAACATTAGTATTGACATTCACAGGCATAGAACRGTGGACATTCAACTTAAGAATTTGAGTGTACCTTTACGTAGGCATTTTTGGTGTTTTTGAAATTAAATGCTGCCMAAGATGTATGATCAGGAAACTAAAACAGTACTGCTGAGACAGGCAGTCTGCCATCCATTAGGTGGTGGCCACAGTGTTTGCTTCTGTATTGTCCTGTGTCTGTGTGCAAGCATGAAAATACCTGTGGTTGTGTGGTGAACTTTATGGGAGACCTGATCCTGTCTATTACTAATTTTCAACTAATTTGCAGRTGGGATACTTGTTTATGCCTATCTAGTGATCATGAAACTATGGTCAAAGTTAATATGCTTTTATATGCACTTGCATTTTGGAAGCTTAGCAGTGAATGGGAGTACATGTTGCAAAAAATGCATGATGTTGGCCAACTCTTTTTTTTTTTTTTTTTTTTTTTTTTTTGAGATCTTGAGAAAAGGTAAGGATGTATGGAAACTACATAAGTAATGATAGGATACATACTGTTRTGGGGAGGAACAGAAGGTGCTTTTATGTGAAAGTGTTATCTCCAATCAGAGTACTTGCTAGGGCTGTGTGTACACACAGTTGCACCTAGCAAGCATTTTTAGGTGCTACTACAATAGAGACAAATGTGAACTATAGAATATGGTGCAAGAAATAAAAAGGTGGCTTTAAAAATAGCATGTAGAGGTAAAATATTGCCACTGTTCTTAAACAGTAATTTAATTGAAAAACCTAAAATGATTATAAAGAAATATTATAAATATTATAAAGAATAAAGGAAGCATGTTKTAAGCCAGTGCATTTAGAAGAATGTACTGGATATCTTGCGTTGTCTCTTGAGGTGCAGAATACCATAGTTGCTGCTAGAGTTGTCCTCAGCTTTCTATCCCAGCTGGAAGTCAACTGCTTTGATGATAACAGAATATATCGTACTACCTAAAAATAGTGAAACTACTTATTAATATTTACTTTACATAAACAAGGGTGATACAGAGGTTGAGTATGCTTGTGAATGCTGAGTTGTACAAAAGGGTGCAACCATCTGAGTGAGGATACCTACCCTATGTAGATCACTTACCAAATGGTATGTAGCTTTTTTTTTTATTCATAAATTACAGTAATTTCAAATTCCTAAGCTGAAGTTTGTAATGCCTTAAACAACCAGGTTTATTTAAAAAGAAAAAATGTTCCCAATACTACTGTACTTTATAACATCTTTGTCTTTTTCTATAATTAAGAAAAGTGTTTCTGTAATGTTAATTAGCTAGTAACTGCTGTTTTCAGTATGCTTTAATTACCATATGTTGCTTGATTATATGTTATGAAATAAACTTAAGGTTATTCTAGATTGTTAAACAGTGAGCTAATATATATGACTACTCTATTTAAGATCAGATTTTGCAGGTATGATGCTGGGGACATTGGGAAGAAGAATAGCTAATAATGCGATCTCGTTCTTAGTATATGAGGACTATTTTAAAAATTGCCACCTAGATTTTAAAATTACTATTTGCAAGAAATATCTGGTAAAATACCATGGAAGTACTTTCAATCATATCTATGCATAATCATTGAATATATTTTAGAGATCTAACTCTTAGATGACTTGTGTTTATGTTACTAATAGGCATCCTTTGCTGTCAGTCTAATTCTACATTGTACAGTGCAAAATCCTTGCTTATTACTTGCTACCTCTTAAGATTTTTTTTAAAACTCCTGTTCAGATTAATCTAGTAATAGCTGCATTACTAATAGATAAATTATGTATATGTAATTCTGTCTGTGCATATAATTAAGCACTGTGGTAGTTATGGCACTCTTTAATTGGAAAAATGTGTAAATAACTTGGTGTTCATGGACAGTTCAATATTAAACTTCTACTAAAAGAGTGTTAAATAAAAGGTTGTACTTAATGTTTATATTAATGACTGTTGAGAAAACATAAGTTTAAAAAAAGTAAGCTGTGTTTATAGATGAGATAAAACTTCTGATAAGACAGATATGAGTAGCTTACACCAATGAAAAAGTTGACATAATTTATTTTCTGAGCAGAATTTTTTAGTATTGTAAAATGTATCCTRTAATTTCTTTGTCGTCCTTAGATATTTAAAGTAATTTTTGTATTAGTCATTGACGTAACTGATCTAATGCTGGAAACCACTAAGAATTTTAATATTGTTCTTRTGTAATTGTCTTCATCTCTGGGCTTTGCAGGAGAGGGTGCTTTAAATACCTCATTTTTTTTTTCCATGGTGTTTCTTTCTCAGATTGCTAGAATAAAATCAGTATTTATTTCAATCACTTGTAGATAGAAATAAACAGTTTACATTTTTAGTTGATGCATGACTTTTCCATTTGCTTTTCTAGATCTTAAATTCTAGCTTCATCCCTATTAAATTTTGTGGTTATGTTCACATAGTTCTTCTCCTCAGATCTTCAGGAAGTTCAGTATAAGAAGCTATGTAGTTCTGATCATAAACTCTGAAAATGGTGGAAAATAAATGGAGACAGATCCTGTATTGTGCTGCACTCCCCCCGCCCCCCAGTTTTGATTGTTATCTCTTTTACAGCAATGTTTTCAAAACGACTTCCCCCCAAATATTAACTCTTGAGTAAACTAGCAGCCAATGAATCATGTATTTAAGGTCTTTGTGAGTTTCTCTTTAAAAGAGTTTTTCTTCTGAGGTGGAGTGGCGGTAGGGCTCAACAACGTGGGTGCCTGGGAAGATAAGTTCAGCTTAGGGCCCCCTCCTCCCCCCTCCCCAGTGGCCTAATAAAATGTGGCATTTTAAGTGCTGTAGAGAGCGGCTCAATTGTGGCTGCTGCTGCAGTTAACTGAGTGCTTAGGAACACTGAAGACAATTTTGTTTATTCAAAGAAAATAACATTTGTAGACACAAGAACTTTCTTTTTGTAAGATGTAACATGTCCCTTATTTTACAATTTGTGCTGGACATTGGGGCTTTAGTATGGGTAGGACCTTCTGTTGTTTCTTTTAAGTTGACTGCATTTTACCGTAGTGGCTACTGTTTTAAGTATCAAAGCCTCACTCACAAGTCRCTAGATGGCAATTACCTTTTTCTGTTACTAACAGGATCAACAGTAAGTTCAGTTAAATACTCTTGGTGGCATTTTTATGTGTAAAGTTGCAAGTCTTCTGAACTTTTCAGTCATCAACTTGTGTTTTTGTATAGTTAGCGATTTTTCAGAACTGCATTTTAATGCTTTGCGTATACTTTGAAAATATAGCAACAAGAATAAAGTATTTCTAAAGTTACACAGACAAACTTTACAGAGCTATTTATGTAGGGAGTGGGAAAGAGAATCTTTACAGGGGGAAAGGAAGTTTAAAAAAATACTGCTATTAAAATAGCAGGCAGTGAATAACTGAGATTTTAAAACATTTTAATTTAACTTGTATTTAAGGATGATAAGAATATGAATGAATTTAAGTCTTTTAAGTGAAAAGATTTTCAAATGTAAAGCTCTTGTGTCTGTGACTGTACTTGTGGTTATTTTGGTGGTTGTTTGAGACATTTAAGGGAAGGAAAAATGTTTATTTAACTCTAAACAGAGGGAATCAGGTTGAGAATTGGGAACAGAAGGAAAAAAAAACCCTTTAAACTCCCTCTGATTATGATTATCATGAAACCGAGCTTTGCTTCAAGATTTTAACCAGTGCTATGCTTTCATAATGTAGTTGGTATTTATTTTCTCAGATTTAACTGTTTTGAATTTATTAGAAGATGCCTACAACAAGCTGGATCCATTAATAAGTAACTTACTGGTGGCATTATTAAACTCAGTTATGAGAAGTTTAATTGGAGTTTGATTCCATCGTTTTTTTCTTGACAGATGTTGAAAATAATGTAGTAAAATTGGTTTTATACTGACTTTTAGGAGGCAGATATTTGTTCAAAAGCAGTCGAGGAGTGCAAAGATCCATGCCAATATTCAGAATTCGTATTTCCCGTGAATGGAAGGTTGTGATAAAATGGTACATGGTGTGTTTTCATTGCCTGTTGAAAGACTTTCATGCAGTTAAAATAAGCATTTTGATGGTGGTTGAATTAAGAGTTTTTGTCAGTCTCTTCTCATCATGGATGATTAGACTAAAACGTCTGCTTGTCTTGACTTGAGATCACCACAGCTTCAGATAACATGCTTTGTGATTGAAGGTCGAAATATTTTGAATTCTAATAGGCTGCCAGATGAATTGCTTGAAATAGACTGTAAAATTTCAAGGCTTCCTTTTCCATCTGCTGTGAAAAGAACCATTGGGAATGGTTGAGCTTGATGATCATAGAATTACTGGATGGTGATTCTAAAACCCTCAAAGGGAAGTTGCTATGGAGATCTAGTTCCAAACTGTGAAATGATTCACCTTTGAAAGGCTTCAGGGTCTGAGAAGCTGAACACATCATTGTTCAGGTGGTCATTGGTTAGGAAATTGCTGGTGCCTGTGTAATCAGCACTCCTGTGGTAGTTAACGATCTAAAAAGGTTTGTTCTGAATGATGTGGGACAACAGCAATGTGCATAAGATGGCTTCTCTCAATCATAGTTTGCTCAGTCTGGTGCTTGTAAAAAATACAGTGAGCTAAATGGCAGAGAAATGAACTGCTTCATTGAGGAAGTCTTTTAAAAAAACAATTTTTTTTTCTGTGATGGATTTGACATCTAAAGTAAAAGGAGAAGAATCTTTTCAGCTTGAAGAGCTGTGGTTAGATGTTGCAAAAGTATCACATTTATATATTTATTTTGCAAGGAGCAGAATGGTGAGGCTGCGTGTTCATGTTTATTTAAAGTAGTAGTAATGTTGGAAATGGAAGATTTCTACTGCGTCACAGCTCAGGAACATGATTAGGTAGCCTATGTTTGTTTTGACACCCCCTCCCTCCCCCCAAAGAAGTTTTGGGGCCCACCAGGCCCTGTGCTCAGTTATGGGAAAAAATCAACCTTGTATGTCCAAGATCGAAGTTAACAAAAGCATACGCTTCCTTTCATAGTTCCTAACTTACTTAAATGTTTCCGGGACAGTGAAAAGGAATAAACTTAAACTGTTCGCATGCATGTATAGAGCAATGCGTTTTATCAACTGTTATTAAAATTTGCCAGCAGATTCTTAACTAACCCCGAAAATTACACACATCTAATGTGCCTTTCCAAGGAAGGCAGAAGGCATTTGTTCACTGTACAGTAAGTTAGTGACCACAGCTGTCAGTACCTAATTCAACATAAAACTGATGTTTGATATTAGATTCAGATAAAGTAGTTTGTATTATTATTTCTTGAGTGTTTGTTGAGTAGTGTCTCTTGTCATAGTTTCTGTTAATGGGATTTAGTAAAGAAGAGATTGGTGGCTACTAGGTGGTGCCAGATAGTTACAGAACACGACTGAAATTCCGGGGGCTAATTGTCACTGAAGCAAAATGTTATTAGAAAGAAAAGCARGGGAGTTAGGGACTACTTCAGTGAAATAATGTACAGAAGGAGGAGTTCTGTGCTTCTTGTGGAATAACTAGTCAGCCAGCCTTTAGCAAGTAAAATGCTCAGTTTTCTGTTGGGAGAGTGGTGGTTTGTTTTTTTTTTTCCTTTTTAAGAGGAAGGGGCTAACATCTCAAGTAATATGTAATTATTGAGTTTTGTCTGTTACTTTTTACATCCGGATTTGAGCATTGAACAGGAAGCACTGCAGACTCAAGTCAAATAAGATGCCAATTGTATATTACGATTTATTTTAAGTATTTCAGGTGCTTTTTGAGAAAGATCACTTAATTTCTTGTGGTTCCCAGGCTGCTCTGTTATGGGAGGCTCTCAGAACTGACACATCACCGTAAAGCTGTTGAAACGTGATTACTGCATGTACAAAATGTGTGAAGAACAAGCTGCCTCTCCATCACCTAAAGTGTGGAGTGTTTTTTTTTTTTTTTTTTTTTTTTTTTGTTATTGTCTATGGGACTTCTATTAATAGAGGTTAGGTAGAACTTTTTTTAAAAAATTGAATTGATTTTCAGTGGTGCCATCCAGATGAACTGTCACTACTATTTTTTCTCTTAAGTTTATGTATTACATTATGAATGTGGACCAAAATATCCAGAAGGAAGGTTGTATGAAKTGACAAGTATTTTTATAAGGTAAATTTACTGAGATGGCTTTTGCTTTTGTTTTTAAAGATACTTTATTCACTTAGCAATCTAGCACTTCCTCACTGGTGTATTTAAGCCATATATTTATGCAGGGGCACTGATCAAATGGTTGTTCAAGTCTTCATTAATGGTCATTTACATTATATTATGGTTCTTCCTGATGTTACRTTTACTCTACCTCAGCTTCATAGTGCAATGTAATAGCTCCTCAAAAGAAAAGCATTCAGATATATAGAATATAGTTCTTATAACATGTGAGGAACTGAATTTAAACACCTTCTAAATATCATTCTTTTTCTAAGAGCTCAGCTATACTTTTTATAAACAATGATGAATAAATCATTAAATCGGTTTAAAAAATATATATATTTTAAATTGCACAATCCATATTTGATCCCATTTGTGTAAAGCATTGCAAGGAAAAATCTGACAGTTTTGTATGACTCGTTGTTTTGACATAATTATAACTATAATTTTAAGTTTCAGAATATTTAGGAACAGTTAGGTAACCTGTTGTAGCTGAAAACTTTACTGAGTTTTGTCTAGGTATTTCTATAGCTTAAGATACTACTTTAAATACTTTTGAAGAGAAGATGCCTGTTGTTTTTCTTCTTTTTATACCCTTCATTCGTTTATACCATTCACTGTTATTTTATGTTCTATGCTGAACTGTTGACTCTGTTCATTATTTTGTGAAGACTAATAACCTTTCTTGTTGAAGAATGCGCAACAGAGTGAGTTGAGCTGGCTTTACGCAGCAGCCAGGATAGACTTTGTTGCAGCATTAAGGATTTGAAGCCGTTCAGTAGAAGTACAGGCATGGTAACCGTTATGCAGTGCTATATCAAAATCAATGAAAGCTTCAGGGTTTAAGTGTTTTTTGATATCTCTGCATCTTTGACATAGTCAATCTGTGACCCAGATATGTAGTAAATATTTTAATTGTTAATGGGCAGTTTATCTGGTCATTTGAGGCCAGATAAAATTGCTCCATGGGTTTCTGCTGTTGGCTAAGAGTTGCTGTTCATGACCTGTGTAATTATATTTTCTTAAAAAGGCAGTTATTGTTAGCCATTACTTTTCTTATGCTGACTCTCAAGGCTTCCAGTTAAGAGTGACAAGATAGAGCATGGCAGTATGTAGTCATGAAGTAAAAGACTCTGCCCAGAAAGAACTCCAGTCAAAAAAAGGGGAGTAAAATACAGCACATAGCTGCAAATGATGATGATGGTGCAAGTAATGTGAATGTACCATCGGGTATGTGTGTGTGTGTGTGTGTATATATATATATATATATATATGTATGTATATATATATATATATATATATATATATGTATGTATATCGGAGTGTAATTCATAACTTCATTTCTTCAATAATAACAATCACTGAAAGCCAATAGTGAATTTGAATTTAGTTGTCACTATATGTGAATGTTGTAAATGTTTGCCTTTGGTGACTTTGGGCATATGYTGCAAATCGATAATGCATGGAATTCTTGTGTTGGTTGCTGCTGAATCTGAAATCTTTGGCAGTTGTCTTCGACATCGTTGTCTTGAATAAAGATGGCATATTTTGTGTCTCTCTTCCCTAGAGATTACTTGAAAGGGTTGGGTTTGCCAGGGTGCYGGAAGACACCTGGTGGGGTTAATTTTAGGAAGGATTTCCTCTGAGTTGTTTGTTTCTGGAATGATGGTAAAAGGCAATGCCTTAATTTTCATTCTTCTCTAATTGCTTTGCAAAATAATTCTGGTTACAAACTCTTTTTTTGTACAGTGTAGACATGACCAGATTGCAAGTATGTGAGTTCTGTTCTGCTTTCAAGTAGAAGCACTGCCTGCTCTGAGCAGCCTGGATCTGTGGTGCAGGGCGGCTGGGTAAAAGTTGCATAGTAACTGTTGTGGCCAGATGTTCCTGAGAGTACTGTGCTTTATGTAAGTGATGCTGCCAGCAAGCGCACGCGAGGGCAGGTGGAGATGCTCCCTTGTTACAGTTAGTTCTCTTTCATGACTTCTATGCAGAAAAGGAAGGGTTTTCAGTCATTAGAAGGGCAAATAAAATAAAGCAAAATACTGCTGAGCTCAGGTGGACTAGAGTGCTTGTCTCTGAAACAAATGTTAACATTCTTCAGTCTCTTTGGATTTTTGGAAACTTTGCAATGATCYGGGCTAGGCTGGGTTCCAAACTCCCGTGTTGTTCCAATTGACACAATTGTGTTTTGGAAAAATCGGAACAAAGAGGCGAGTTCTTTTAAACAGTTCGTGGTATGCCAGCCATCTCAAGTTTTGCACTGTCTTGTGATAGTGAATCCATGCGAATTACTGCATGATGCAACCCTGGACAAAGTGTGTTACAAGTTTGTATGAATATCCCRGTGAAGAGTAACCAAAGAATCTTTCCCAAACACTGTATGGTGGGCAGTGCAGTGATAGTATTTCAAATATACAATCAAAGGCAGTCAGAGTGAGCCCCTCTGCAAATGGAGGCATGAAGGGCTCTAAGATTTATTCTTTTGGATTTCAAATAATGTTCTTTACCCAGTGTGACCAACTTGATAGCAAATCTCAGCAGGTAGAAGGTTTTGCCTGTGGAGTGTTGACTACATCCCAGTGGTGCTAGGATGAAAGAGCAATGGCAGGTAAACACATTCTGCATTAGAAATAAATCACTAATATTTGTCATACAGATTCAAGTGTAAGGACTCTGGAACAGGATTTTATAGATAAAATCACTGGAACTATTTTCTTGGTAACATACTTTTTTTCGATTAAAACTGCTTCTACTAAGATGAGAATTGTGGTTTCTTCTGCTAACTTATATGTTCTTAAGTGAATTACTTTGTCTTAGTTTTTCAATGAAGGTTATACTTCTCATACCTAGTATTGACCTTGTGAAGTACTTGTTCGACAAGTACTTTTATGCAAATATAAATTCTTTGTATGCTCAAGAATTTGAAACTGCAGTCACCTTATAATCCTGTATTGCTGCTACACACTCTTATTCAGCATGTGCTGGTGCAAAAATAGGCTTTTTTTTTTTTTTTTTTTTTTTTTTTTTTTTTTTTTTTTTTTTTTTTTTTTTTTTTTTTTTTTTTTTTTTTGTCAAATAATCCTGATAGATTTGAGTGGGTTTCTGTTCAACTGCTGTTTTAGACTTTGGGGAAAGGTGCTTGATTTGCACTCTCTTGACTAGTGCAATATTTGTGCTCAGCAGGGTAAATGTAGCTGCTTATCTTTTTATATGGGTAAGTATTGAATTTGAGTCATAATATAGCACAAGTCAAGAGAGCCCAAAGCAACTTTTGCTGTCCTGTGAGTGTGCAGCCATATGGCATGCATAAGATATAACGCTGTGTTCAAAGTAATTAGTGCTACAACTTGTGTTCTGAGCTGTTTTTCTGTTACTGAAAATCATTTAAACTTAAGAATAAAAACAAGTATTTTAATGGGAATTAAAGCCTTTTCGTACACTAGTACAGTGCAAGAAAAATAAAATAATTATTGTCACAGTGACTGCTTGCATTTTAAATAAATTTATACATATTATTTAAAAAAAACTAGTTAACTTTAAAATATGTAAGTTTTCTTGTCATTTAGGGTTCTGTGAAGCTGATCATCAAGAGGGTTGCAAATCATTGGCGGTTTCTATTTTCAGAGTTCCACATCCCAGAGTAATTTGCTTTAATTTCACCCAATTTAACCTATACTTCACACCATCACCATTCAGCTTTAATAGCTATGTTCTATGCATAAGAAAAGCAGATAAATGTCCACAATTAGACTGCAAATGATTACAACTAGTTAGGGCTTTATGAAGACAAAACTTAAAGGGCTGTGGCACAAAACAAAGCCACAAAAGACGTCTGAAAAAAATCTTTCTTTAGAAGTCAAGATTTACTATAGCATTTTATTTAATGTGTTTTGTACTTGATTTTGCTTATGTTGAAGATATAGGCAGGTACACTTTCTTAAGCTGAAAAATATTCTGTTTAAGGAATATTTGGTTTGTGTTATAGGTGATTAATTTTGCTTGAAATTAGCTAGCAAGGGAAAACATACTAAACCTGCTTGATTTATTGATTCTTTGTTAACACATGCCACATTTAAGAAACTGTRTAACATGTTGACTCTGACAATATTCTCTTTGCTCTTCTAATCCTGATTATGCATAGTAAAATAKGCAATTGTCAAAGTTTAATACATTTTATAACATTATGCATACCTGAGTCACAAATGATTGTATCTTTTTCCTTGTAAGTCTTCGTAATGCTGGTGATAGCACATCATGCCAGTCTAAATATAGATTTTATATCTATATATATAAATGTATATATATACACACATATATTACATTACTTGGCCTTGTTTCTTTTCATAGCTTAAAGGAATATCATGCTTCTATTGGCCTTCCTTCCCCCCACGAGCCAAGGTACCCTGTTCTGTTTCTTTTTGTCCCCTCCTGCCCTTCCTGCCCAGAGGCATTTGTTTCAGTGCGGCTGATGGTATATATTCGTATTGTGAGATACTGAATTGGTCTGTAACTAGCAGCTCTTTTTGGTAATAGCTGCTGAAGGTCTACCAGAGAGGAAGTACAAGTATCCTTATTATTCTTTTCTAGGTCTGTGTTTTTGTTCTGTTATTAAATGTTGTCTTACTGCTTGTTCACAAAAAAGAATTGGTCAGTTCAGTAAATGCCAATGGGAATTGCAGCTTGTGATGCAGTTCAGATTCTGATCAAATTGTAAATATCCCTTTTAATTACTTACTGCGTAACACATAGCACAGTTGCTTACCTTTTATAAATGAATATAGTACCAAAATGCTGATGTGGGGTGCTTAGTGTTAGCCAAATATTTTGTTCAATTTTGCTTTAAGGATAAGGGTAATTAGAGAAATGAAGCAACTCATATACCAAATATAAATTAATCTTGAAGATATGTATTAATTTCCATAATTGCAATTAGGCCCAGAACAAGGTGAGTAGTGTTATTTTGATTTGGTTTTTAACATCTCGATGGCAGCTTGGAGCAGAAAAAACAATAAAGTTTAGGCTATAGGCAGTTTCGTTTTTGTGTCAAACTAGTTTTATATGCTATATCATAAAACTTTCAGTCCAATCAGCAACTACATTTAAATACTGCAAATTGTGGCAGCAAAACAATAATTCTGCTGATTAGCCCCTTTCCATTTCTTGTAAGTGAACTGTTTATGCTGTTGAGTACCTTTTGAAAAAAGAAAAAGCCAAAACAGCCTTGATTAGTCAAGGAGTAATTGGATGACTTGATTTTAGCAAGAGAATGAATTGGTTGATGATAGCCTGTAACTAAGTGTAGTGGTTCTGTTCGGATGAATACATAACATACAGTCATCAGATCTTGACAGGTATAACATAAGCAATGCAAAAATCTCTGGAGGCTGAGAGGTGAATTTTGTCAAAGAATTTTGAAGCTGATTCTTGAAAGAAATGGAAAGAAATGTGCATGCCATTAGATGATACTTTTTAAAAGGTGACATTTGTTACTGCGTGCTGTATACATATTTATCTGTTGTTACTTGTGCATGTGAAGAAAGGAAAACGTAGTGTGTGGCCTGGTTGCCATCAGGACTTGACAAATAGGCAGTTCTGCTCTTCCTCAGAGGAAATATCCATGAGTCCAGTTTCATATCTTCTCCAGCTGGTCATGCTGTTTTCCTGATCTTTGTTATCCAGTATAACTTGAAAGTGAAGTGACAGAGCCAGCTATTACTGCATTACTTCTTTAGTGCATCTTTTAAAAGATTTTTTTTCCCTCCTGTTATTGTATTTGAACTTCTTTAAATAAGTATCATTGCTAGGTGGATTCACCTTAGAGATCTGCAGGCGCACTGACTGCAGTAACAAAGAGCAGCACCCCATGCAGTCTTTTCTACACTTTTTCTGGCTGTGGATAAAAGATCCAGACTGCTTCATCACACTGGCCCCAAAAGCCCAAATAATGTGCACAGCCAAAGGTAAATCCTTATCTGAAATCAAGGAATCCTTTAGACTCGGGCCCACAGCAAGAAAAGAGTGAACTGGACACGGCAGCCATAATTTCCAGCCTCCTCCTTTCTAGTAACTTCAGGTTAGGTAACTAGCTTCGGTGCTGTTAGAGTTGCAAAATGAATGCTCGTGATGTATTATGGTTTACTCCTTTCCTATCTGAAATATTTCGCTTGTTTTAACAACAATATCTGCATGCCACTAAAACGTGGGCTTTTCCTCGGTAGATCTATATACTTAAGACAAGCTCGATTCTGTAGTCTCTGTATTTTTGCGCCAAAGGAAGTATGAGGAGTATCTCTTCCTACTTCAAATGCAGATCCATCAGCATTTTCATAGGGATTATTTTTAAAAAACTCATAGCTAAGATATTTAAAATGTGGAAGAAAAGAGGTGGATTCCATTCTAACTTCCTTTTGAAAGGATGACTACTATAATTCTCATGGGGGACGCTGGATACAAGAAGAACCATAATCAGTTCCATAAATACCAATTACTGATTTTAGCTTCCCAGATGACCTTTCTGTATCGCTGTACACTTAATTCATCCACTGTTAATTCATCCACTGTTCTTACTTGCATAAATCAGATTTTCCAAAATTGTATCCTCCACATCCCATTTTCTGATAAATGCCTTGGAGAACAGGGGCATCACTTGATTTCTCCCCCTCTGCCCTGCTGTGTGTTTTCAGTTAGATCTCTTCTTTGTTGACAAGGAGATGCTGCTTTGGGAAGGTCCTTGAGTTGATGTGTATTTGATATATATATTAATATGATGTCTGTGTAATGTATGTTTTTTTTCTCCATGTGTTAAACTGTTTCCTTTTTTCTCTTACAATAGAATTCTGTAGTCTTCTACAGAAGAAAGATGGCAGTCTAGGAGCATAGACATAGTTTAGCTGTAGGAAGTGGATGAAAGTGAGGTGATGTAGCTTGGATAACATTTGAGATATCTTGAATCATTCTCTTCTAAGAGAACATGCAAAAGCAAATGCAGTTGACAAAGACAAGGAAAGAAAAGTAGATTTTCATGGAATTCGAGAAGGTGGTTATCCATAGTCTCTGGAGGATGCAGTGATATAACTAGTTTGGGGAAAAAATACTAAACATCTTTTTTATTAGCATTTTTTTCTGGAAATCATAAGTAAATAAAATAAAATGCTATTGTTAGATTATTTTTTGCTGAAATTCCAGAATATCACAGCATCTTTGTTGTAAATTTTTTTTTAGAAAGAAAGTTTGAAAAACTGAGTTTTTCATGGAAACTTCCTCTCCTGGGAGGTATTAAGGAGTATTACTTAAAAGAGAATTAGTTTGAACTATCTGTCTTCTGAGAAGATAGTATTTTCTAGAAGGGTTACTGGCAGAAGTATTGGGAGTTCCAAGATGGCATAAAGCCAGTGAAACCAGATTTATGTTACTTGCTGCTTGTTTCTGCTTTGGGAGCTAGACCACAGCGCTCGGCAGTTGGCTAACCTGACGGGTGCAGGTATGCTGCAGAAGGGTTGCATAGACTTGCTTCAGACCTCAGAAAGATCCCTTGTATGTACCAAATACAAGGAAGTTGAAACCTCTTGTCTGTAAGATGATACACATCTGTATTTGAGATTCATCATATTTAAATATAGCCCATAATTGGAATGAATTTTACCTTTGATAAGTGACTGTATGTGTTTGCTCTATTTTTTTTCATGACTATCTCATACTAGTTATTTTCATCTCTTCTAAATGCTCCTTTAGTATGATTTAAGGAAAACTTCCCCCTCTCATGTTTCTGTGAAGCTCTGTCCATCTAGTGGTCAGCCTGCTGTCAAAATTAAACTATTGGGTTTACTTTCCTCCCTCTTACTGTTGTTTTTACTTGCTGATCCTTTTGTAATCACTGAGGTTAGTGTCAGCATTTCTTTGTTGATGTTTATCTTTCATTTTCTCTTTTCATAGAGCTRCATTCTATAAACTGTGTCTGATATTTTGGCATGACACCTAAAGTAGTCTTATGTGTTGCTCCAGAAAACTGAAATTCTCATCTGTTTGGCTGTCATTGCATCTCAGTTTATTGTTACATCCTCCCATCCTCTCCTCTCCTTCCCATTCAACATACTTTAGTGGGTGGTTCTTATTTTCAACAAGATTCTTTTCAACATGATGCTAGATACCAGCTATTTATCTTCACTCAAAGTTCAAGGCTTGTTTCCACCTTGCCTATCTCCTTGTTTATCGTGCAAATGTTGCCACCTATCTTTAACTGGACAGTGATGCCATTCTCTGTMCTCCAGTCATTGTATTTTAAAATAGAGCCTTTGAGCTTTATGTTTTGTTGCTCTTTATGCTAAGGAAATCATACCATGTTCCCTAACAGAGGGGAGTTAAAGATCTTGACTGACGAATTTTAGTCACTAATATAGCACAGGCAAAGAGGCATATTAATAAATAGGAATATACTGTTAACAAACTCTATAAAGTAATATTTAGAGATTAATGTTGTTATAGTTCTTTTCATCTTCACAGAATATAAATTGCAAATARTACACACTCACCTTCTGATATGTCTGATTTCTTGAATCAGTTTTACAACTGCTTTTTTTAAAAATATTATTTTTTTTTACATGGACTATGCTTTATAACCAGGGACTGGGTAAAACATTATTTTAATTATCTAACTTTGTTAATTTCTCCGAAGTTGGCTTTTCCCTTTTCCAGGAGATTTCTTTTCTCACACAGAGCCTAATTCTTAAGGTTACCACCAATTCCTCTTTCTGAGATCCTTGGATGAGCCGACATTCATTCAGGTCTGCAGGCCACAATGGAATTCTTTGCAGTATTAAAGGTGATTTGTGGCAGTCTGTCATTACAGACTGGGCTTGAGGCTGGCATAACAGCCACGTGGGAGCCTGCATAGGTACTGAGATGAAGTTACAGCTAAGGTTCTCCAGTCGTTGTAGTCTGTCTTCTCACATGTGTATCCTCGTGTGCACTCCCGCTTTTGCTTTCTCGCTATTTCGCTCTCTGTTTGCTCTCCTGCTTTCTTTCTTCCTCTCCTGCCCGCTCACTCTTTCTTGCTCCTTGGATACCCCTTTGTCTTGCTTTGGGATGTCTTTGAATCACCGGTCAGAGGCTTCTCTGTTTTAAGTTGATAACTGAAATCAATATTGCAAAACCCTGAACAAGAGATTCACAAGTAAAGCTTAATGCCTGTTGCTTATCAAGAACTCTCTCTCAATTTGTGCCTAAACCTGAACATTTAGTCCAGTTTGAGGGCTTTTGTGTGAAAAATCTTATACCTGCACATTTTCTTACAGATTGTGATTGTCTCAATAGGAAGAGATTTACGTTTATTTCCACTAAATATTCCTGATGTTCCTGTTCTAAATCTTGCCATGATTAGTTTAATTGATTTCCTATTTATTTAGAAGGCAATTCTATGAGGATAGGTTGTGTTCTTTCCAAGTAAAGAAAATGTGCTTTTCCTCTAAATGTAGCATTGAAAATTTAAGCTTGAAATCCACTATTTTAATGCAACATGCAACTGGTCTCCATTTCTTCCATGAGAAGAGTCAAGAAACRGGTGATGAGGAGGCAAAGCTGAATTGTTACATAGAAATGGGAGATCATCAGCTTCTTGGAGAGACTTCTCCTTACTTGACGAAGCAAATGCCTGGTGCCAGAGACGGTGGTCTCATCACCAGTGCTGCCAAAACCAACTGCAGCGTAGCTGCTGATGTAGTCATGAGGAAGACTGACAGGTGGAGAAGATTTGAAGAAAAACTTTAATAGAATACTTCAAATATCCATGGGTTAAAAGGCTGAGAAGAGAACAAAGGTGAAACATACTGTTTTATTTTTAGAGGGATGGAATAACATTGAAGTAATCGTTTTTGGATAAAYAAGCAACTCTTATTTTCTGCCCTTGATGCAAAAAGATGATGTAGACAACTCCCGAATGTATTATCTACATACTGACTGGTAACACTTTTTTTTTTTTTTCTTAATACAAGGAGGAAAGATAGGTGCACCAACTTTGCACCACTTTAGCTGCATCAGTGCTACTCATCTGTCAAGAAGGCTGGGCAGGTGGAGGGGAGTTCTCCTGTGTCTGTACCCTAACATCTTCCTACTTCTTGTTTCTGTTCAGTACTTCCCTTGTAAATTAGAACAGATTTGTAGTGTACTGTCTCCTTCTCTTAGTTCATCCAGGAGCCTATGTCCCATTGCTGGGTTTGGCATGCTGGTGTGGAGGTGAGGAAGGCAAAGGGTACTGTCTCTGCTTTACTTGCCTTGTGTCAATATGGATTGGTGTGGTGGGTTTCCATTTACCAGAGAGCAGCCAGTTCTCCCTTCACTTCCAGAATTGCAATTCAGGATTGCATCTGTCGCCAGGGTGCTTTTCTTCATTCCAGGAGAGCTCTTGGATGGTCTTCAGAGTGAGYGAGCTGGCAGGAGGAGAGGAAACTTTGTGTAGTCATGTTTTCAGACTTTTCATAATTTTATGTGAAAATGATTTTGACATCTGATTGCATTTGAACAATGTTTTTAACCTATGTGCCAAGTGTTTTGATGTAAAATATCTTTTCTAAAACCACTGTTTTCAGTAAGTTAAGAGGAAGGACTGTATTTAAGATATGCATGACAGAAGAATACTGACTTCTGATTTGTCAGTAGAATTAAGGAATTGCTTGTATTTAGCCCTTTTCTGTGTTACATTTAGTACAAGAAATGCATTGTTTTTACTCACTGTAAAATCAACTTTGTTAATATTAAAATAAGATTCTTCTCATAGTCTGTTTCTCATGCATGTCTCATGTTACAGGATTTATAAGGTGTGCAAATATTCTGAAAATTGATCTAGGAATAAATAGTAATCTAAATTGTTAATAAATATTTTTAAAATATCTATTGATTTAAAAACTTTTTTGGTGATGCTGCTTATGTGATTATTTAAATCCTAGTCGATTTATGTTGCCAGATTGTCTTCAGAAGGGCATGAAGTCAGCACACATGCTTCAGTAATATCTGGTTGTTTTACCCTTATGTTTCCAGTTGGCAATTTGAAATTATGGCTTCAACTGCACTTTAAATATGTGATAATAGCATGTGTTTCTAATAAGGGCCAGCACCATTTTGTTCAGATAGTGTGAATGGTTGTCACTCATATATGACAAATGCACCTTCATCTGCTTCTTTGATGGCCCCCTAAAAACCATACCCTCAAATCAGGCCGATGAAATTAGCTGCTGTGTAAATTGTGTGTCTGAGTGGTTCATTATCTAATCACCGTCAGAACCACAGTGATAAAGTAGATTGAAACAGGGAAGAGGTCTGCCAGATGATTTCAGGCCTTTTTTTTTTTTTTTTTTTTTTTTTTTCCCAAACCCTGTTTCCCTTGGAAACACTAAGAGTCATTCAGAACTTCAAATTCTTTGTCTACTTCTTGTTTTATTTTTTTTTTCTTAATGTGTGAAATTGGTGAGCCAGTGAGGGTTACAAGTATGACTTGTAAGGTTTTTCTTTCCATGAGTCTTTTAGTCATTACTCTATGTATTAAAATACTTAACAGTTACAATTTTGATTTGTTTTGCCATGTTTGCTACTGCTAGGAGGATAGGTAATAGTTTTCAGGAAGGTGCTCTAGTCTGTTCCTACTTAGAAAAAGAAAAAAAAAAAGAAACTTTTTAAAAGTGCTAAACTTGTTGAATGCTTTCCTGAAATGGCAAAGTATTATGATTTGTAGGTACCTGTATAGAACTTTGGGTTTGAGAGTTAATACATAAATTAACATATTAAAATTGTGTGGTATAAAATGCTTCAGGTAACACTTGTGTACTGGCAGTAGGACAGACTTACTGACTTTTTCGTCTCAAGTGACTGTGACACTTAATAGTTTGTAAATATATATATATATATTTTCTGTCTTTTTTTGGCTTAATATGTAATTCAAGTGTTCTTCTGTTTTAGGAGCGTTTGAAGATGATGATATCACTCATGTTGAAGGAAGTGTAGATCCTGTTCGTGACATTGAAATAATACATGAAGAACTTAGACTTAAAGATGAGGAACTGATCTTGCAGGGTATAGAGAAGCTAGAAAAAGTAGCTGTGAGAGGAGGAGACAAGAAATTAAAACCCGAATATGTAAGTAAAAAAAGCAGTAGGCCATTAAGCATACTGCGTTGCGTTGATTTTTTTTTTGGTATTGTTTCATTTGTGATCTCCTGCGTGCATAATGCAAAAGACGACTCCAATTTTTATCTATATTTTAAACTAAGTGTTATRCTGAGTTGTAAAATTATTACAATAGGCTATTTGCTTTGCTGACAGCATAAGATTACACTGATAAGGCTAATTTTCTTTTGTTYAACTCCTTAGTTTCATGCTGACACACTGTTCATATGAGATTCACCTATGCTTCATCAAACTTGCTTCGAAGGTTTAGCTTGATTTCAAAGTTCAGTAGTTGCTTCTGAATTATTCCTGTTGCTAAGCTTTAATCTGATGTTGATAATTTGGTTCCTAGTAGCCACCAAGTAAATACTTTTTTTCTGGATAACCTGCTGTGGGTGTACTTCATGGCTTTCAGTGCATGTTAAAGAGAGGCTGCTAGTTAAAATTAATTTTGAATGTTGTTGGAAAGAGCTGTTTGTATGAGCTTAGTTATGACTGGGTAGTAGTAATGTCTTTTTGTGGAGTAGAAATATGTAATAGTTATTGACACATACATATATATGTATGCTTTTTTTTGTGTGTGTGTGTATATATATATATATATGTATACAAGGATGGGCTAAAAAAACCCCAAGGAATGACTGGAGATATGAATTACAAACATAAGATGGCAAACTTACTTTGACAGCTTATACACGCATAATATATATTATACACATAGTATATATACACACATAGTGTATATATATACACACACACACACAAACGGTTGTTCAACTATCACTTGACTCTTGAGTCTACTATGCTTTGCCACTAGTCTTCATTAATATTCTGCTGATACTTCTGGTGGTATACAAAGCATATTTAACTGTTACAACAGCATGCCCATTTGGAAAGAGACTATCTGTGCTTTGCAATTAAGATGTAAAAACTATTGTTTTCCCACCTGGCATTTTAGATAACAAGTGATAAGAAAAACATTACAATATCAGTACTGGTGTTTTCTWTTTATTAGTATTGAAATACAAAAACAAATTTGCTGTCCCTAGCTGATGTTTGAAGAATAAGAAGTGGAACTGAACATCTCTCTTGAAGATGTTCATCTTTGTGACGCAATGTTTAAGAGCATTTCCTTGGTAACTTCTATTGGAGAAGAACTAGCCTTCATCTGGCTTTAAAAGTATTTTATTCTCTAATTGATTCAAGCCAGGAAAAAAAAAAAAGGCAACTTTATGATGAAGGCTTTCACATAAGCACAGAGACACGTAGGTATGCTTCCTTTAAGGTCTGGTCTGACACCTGTCAACCTAGCTTTGAGTACATATGGGTCTTTTTGTCTTTTACAAAAGGTTGTACCTACTAGAGGAACAGTGCAGCTTATGCCTACAGTTTCAAAGAGCATCCGCGTAGTCTTTCAGCTTTTAATTCTTTTTGAAGAAAAACAGGTAATCCTGTCCATAGTTACCAGTTTCAGAGTTCAGCCTGCAACCTCTCAGCCTAAGCCCAAATTTTACTTCTGGTTCAAGATCACAAAACTCAGGAATGTTGTGATGCTGTTCTGGTCCAGCCTGGAGCTGCTGCTTTTTACTTTCTTATGTCTTATGTCTGTGGAAACAGCTTTGTGGCTCTTGGTGGAGATGGCGTTAACCAGGATTTGAGGGCACTTGTCTGAACACTGTGAGGGTTCCATATTGTGATCTGCATTCCTCTTCTGCTAAGGAGAAGTCAACCCTTTTCTGGGATTGCAAGGAGGCATAACCAAAGCGTGTTTTTTTGAATAGAATTATTATTGGCCCTCAAGTAACTTTAATGGGTAGCTACTGTTGCTGTTGTACAACAGAGTTACTCCTGCTCATAACAATAGGAGTTGGTATGTGTTTGAATGATAAAACAAGACAGATTATTCTAGAATCAAGGAGGACAGTAAATTAAAATCTCAAATCTAGAAATGCAATTTCAATGAATTAAATAAAACTTTGAAATCTCCATTATTAATCTTTCTCCAGCTTAGTTTCTTATGCTTTCCTTTGCCACTTCTTTCAATCTCCTATTAGTTACACTATAGTTAAGCTGTCAAAGTAAGTTTGCCATCTTATGTTTGTAATTCATATCTCCAGTCATTCCTTGGGGTTTTTTAGCCCATCCTTGCACAGAAAATGCAAGGTTCTTGAAGTCATGTTGCTCTGGCAGTTCCATTACTGGTAACATCTGTTACTCTTGACCAGTTTCAGCTGAGTTTGTCAAAGACCATAGAGGTTTCAAAGGTATTAACTTCTTTTCTTCCGTGACATTGGGTGCCTGAGCAGGAGAGACACACGTTTAATGCCCCCATTGAGACAAAGGCTGCAAATAGGGACTCAACTCTCTACAGCCACTAAAGAATCTGCACAGGGAATCCGATCTTTGAGTCCTACTGATCCTGGACCTGCTTGCTTGTCTTCCTTTGACTTGTACGCTTGAGTCGTGAGGTAAACAGTAAGGTGGACCTYTGCTTTGATGGTAAAGGTCTGGAAAGCTCTGGATACTTTTATTTTCCTAATGACTCAGTTCTCAGGCATGCACAGGTTCTGTAAATAGACTTGTGCACTCCTAAGCTCAGAGCAGCAGTTCTCTGGCTTTTGCAGCCACTGGTTGAGTTTGTTTAGATGTTCGGTCATTGAGTTGTGAGGAGCTACTATACTTTTTTGCAGGATGGGGGAGACTTTTTTTTTTAAGGTTTTGCTTATATTTCAGAGAAGGAAGCCTGTGATTGTATTTAYTTGGTATACAAAGAAATGTGCTGTAAACAGCTTAAGGGGAGAAACTGTAAAAGATGGGTGTGAAAAATAGTTAAAGATTGACCCTCCCTGATCTTGGTAGCCAAATATTAAGAGTGTTTTGGTTCTTTATTTGATTGTTTTTTTGTTGGGGCGAGGGTGGAGAGAGGGGGTTGCACTTTCCTGATTTGTTTCACATTGGAGTTAGCTATTCCTTTCATGAATTATGCTTGTGATGAACTTTAGGCATGAAGAGTTCCCTGTATATCACTATTTGTAGTGTTGTTCCCATGTGTTTCTTAGCCTCTCCCAGAGGCCTCCATTCAAAAGCTTCCTCTTTCCAGTGCAGAAAAGGYGTAAAAGATGGTAGTATAGGCTTAAATATTGTTAAGGATTCTTTTTCAGTCAGGTTCTCACAATAAGGTAAGGCAAGGAGGGGAAATCTTCTCTGGATTTGCCTTTGTTAAATTATTTGCTGTTGCTAGTGATGCGTTCTTTCTGTAACAGAGGTGGCAATAAGCAGCTCTGGCCTGTCTTTTTTCTGAGTGCTCACAGCTATTTTCCCTTTCAGGAGCACTGTGTGTTTACAAGGAAATAATTTGGTATTTGTAGCCATTTCTTCAAAACCAAGCCAAACAAAAATGCCATGGTGTTAAAATTCTAGTCTCTCTCTCCCCCCCCCCCCCCCTTTTTAAAATTGTTTTATTTTTTTTTTCTTGGGAGGGGGGAGGTTAATTTAAGGTAAATACAATTTCCCAGGAATTTTAATAAGCTGAGAGGTTTGTAAGTTCTGTGGTTCATTCAAATCAAAATATTGAAATCTTTTTTACCCGTATTGCTTTCTAACCATTTACTTTCTTTCTTTACCCTGAACAAAAACATCTAGTATTTGAATTGCATTTTTCATTTCTTTCAWTTTTTTTAAAAAAAGCACTTTGAGATCTATTGAGGAAAAACACTATGTAATGTTAGGGAAAGGAGGAGGAGGAGGAGGTAAGGAAAGAAAAGAAAAGAAAAATAGTATTGATCTTAGTAAAGCATGTTTTTTCCATTGACTGATTGCCGAATATAATGGTAAGTTTAATATTAAAGCTAAGAAAAAGTTACTGATTTTTAAATAGCCTGTAATCTCGGGGTGGTCTGTGTAAATTTCTTGTTGGCATCAAAGGGGATTTCATGGGGTGGCTCATGGACCCTAATTGAAAGTTGAAGTCCTTCTCCTTACTTCATAAATATGAATTGTCTGCTTTAGAAGATCYTCTTTATCAGTAAGCTGCCTCCACAACTGAAACTTGATAGTCTGAAATCTCCAAGAGGTTTGAAAAAGAAAAAAAAAAAAAAGTCATCACTATCAGTCAGCATTTTAAAATCCGAGATCTAGAGGCATATTTGATTGCCTACCTTCTTGCAGCTATCTTCTAACTTCTTAATTATCATTTTTCTTCCTTTAAGACTAAATTGCATATAGTTAGCGTGTTCACCTTTGTGCAGTGACCTGGCTTTGCAGTTGAATACCATGTTAACTGTTCATGCTGTCTCTGAGAATTGATTTCTCAATCCCGTCAGCAGAAATAAAATAGCCAACTGCTCTTAGGGAGCCATCAATGAAATTATTTTCAAGTTCTCCTTAAAAATCGATGGCACAATATGGTCCAAGATCAGCAACACGTTGTGTTGACATAGGCTTGGAATAGCTTCTTTTACATATATAATTTTGTATGTTCTTCATGCAAGTGACTCTGCTTTTACCAAGGATTACTACTCTTTCAGATTCAGTATACTTTTAAAAGTTGTTTTGCCTCTAACCTTCTAAAGAGATGTTACAGAACAAAAATTCCTCTTTTATTTGCGTGTAATAAAACAGTGCAAGTATCATTTCAGAAAGCAATGAGATTAATTCTGGTGTGGTATTTTAAGTCTGTCTGTGTTGGTTTCTACAGAGACACATGAGAATGAAGTTGAATTAAACTTTRTTATTAGCTTATTCATCTGTAATCTTCCTGTAGCAGGAGACTTCAAATTAAAATTAAAGTAYCATGTATACATTTATGGATCTTCAATTTCAAAACTTGTTTTTAAAATACATTTTTTTATTTCTGAGACTTAAAGGAAGTCTGCAGGTTGAGACAGTGTAAGACAGTTAAGTGAACGTTATTGCTGAATTTTCTTTCATTACTTTTCCTGTGTGGCTCTAGTCTGTAGGGACTGACTCTCTCTAATAGCTATTCATGCCTTTGTTACTGCACCAAGTCTTAAACTCCAGCACAGACCAATTCTTAGTCGTAGTGGTATCATGTTTTATATAACCGACCACAAGAATACTATTTACAGAGTTCGTACAGATTATTGACTTTGAGGGTAGGAATAAAAGATCTTTAGGCCAGTATTTGTGTCCACAGTGTGTGTTTGATTTTCCAATTTTCCACTGAAAGGGTGATTTTACAATTGGTCAATGTCCACTGTATTTGAACTTCCAGCTTTCAGCTGGAATTTTTTGTTCTTTACAAGTCCTATGAGATAGCTGAATTCCATTGTAAAAGTCTGTCAAGTTTAAAGTAAGATTTAGTTTTTGAAATTAAACATAGTTTTTAGAGCAAAAATAATTGGAATYGTGAAGAAAACAGATGAAGACCTTGTTTTAATTTAATGGCAGCAGAACTATGTAATGCACATTTTACTTGGAAAAAAGTGCACCAAGCTTTGTTTTGTTATGCCATGGGTGATGAACTAGTAATTGATATGATGACTGYAGTCACAGAGTATGAATATCTGTCAGCAGATATACATATGTCATCAGAACCTTCCTAATAATGTTTTAAGTAGTTCTTCTACTTTCTTCTTTCCTACCATTCAATGTCTTAGTCCACCCTGATTTATTTATTTGTAACTGTTTGAAAGATGCTTTTGTTCACTTAAAGTTGTCAATACTATGTGGGAGATGCTAGCACTGTGCTGTTTATGAAGTAGATTTTTTTTCTCATTATGAATGTACTAGAAGAAAACAGGATGAAAATCTTCCTTTCCCACAATATTCTGATGAAACAGAATTGCACTGAACAGGATTCTGCTGATCTTGTACTATGAGTGTTCACCAGAGTCCTCACYTATGAATGAACTCTTATTTTGTCTAACTGATGATTTCAGTTGGGAATTTTCACCTTTCTTTCATTCTAGGTTGAAATAAAAACCAGATTTTTATTTTATTCTTTATTTTTTGAGTTGGATGCTTTGGTCCCTTTTGAGGACAATTAGTGAGATCAGTTTGTTCCACTCAAGGTGGAGCACTGTATATGTGTATTATGGACCTTTTTTTTGCCGGTGGCTCTTCTGTTGTAATTAAGAATTTAAATCATAGGGAGTCAAGAAAATATTTGTATTCTTAATACATGTAATTATGCCTAAAATCTTTAGYGGACCATTTACTGTGCTTAATGTGGTATTTAGAGGAAATTAAAGTTCATTCTGAAGAACATTTTGAACGTAACAGGAAAATATCCATGGCAGATGTTTGTGCGTTATTTGGTAGTAAAGCCTGAGGTACAAGTGCATAATGCATAAATACACACTTTGATTTCTTTGATGTAATCAGTAGACAAAGAGAAGTCGGTGCTTAAATAGTTTATGTCAAGGCTGACCTTTCCTGTGTAGATTTCAGCAGTGGATTAAAATTACTACTCTTGCAAAGAGTGTCTCTCTAGGTATGTCTAGATCAAGCCATGGTGTCATTTTGAAGTAGGATTTACATACTCCAAAATAACTTCTTGTATGAACAGAGTGAATATTTTCTGGAAAAAGACACCCTTTTTCACAGTGTAATTCACTTCTAGAATAAGTACATTCACACATCAAYTTAATTGTAAATAAGTGTGTGTAGACTAACTTGGTCTGAAAAGATTAGTGGATCCTACAGAAGATGTATAATTTTTCTTTTCAGTGCAGTTTCCCTATACTGAAATCCAGGAAACGTGAAATGCTAGAAATAATCACTTGTAGATATACTTTTTCTTGTATTCACATCTACATTTTTTATTTGAGAAGCTGCAGGTGAATATATCCTTTTAAGYATAATGTCTTAACCCATAAGGCTAGCCTACAGTGGAGAATTTTTGGATTATTAACATTAATTACATTGCCTGGGATGCTTGTAGAATGTAAAAGTATTTGCAGTGGTGCATAAACATTACTGACATCTCACTGAGTAAATCTTAAATCATGTACAGCTTGTATTGGCTCTGTTAGAAGGTACTGAATAGAAGAAAGGATAATACACTTGTCCTAAATCCATTATTTCTCCCACTGTATTTTCATTAAAGTCAGTGAGCAAGGGAATTGTAAGAGATTAGACGTTGTTTTGTACCACAGAAGAACTCGTYGTTGCTCCAGTTGATGCAGTACCTGACTTGTTCTTTCTTTCTTGCACCCAGCTGCTAAAACTTACTTAAGCACCCAACACTTGACAAATGTGATCTAGCTTTTTTCCTCCCAAACTCTAGAATTTGTCTTAATTGTCCTTTAAACAAAGTATTGTTTCTAAATACTGTTTTACAATAAATTTTTACTGCATCACTTCAGTTTCACTCTGCTAAGCTATCAGAAACTCTCCCTTGCCCCCAAATACAGAAATGGTGGCTATACTAAAYAGAACTGATTTTCTAATAGGAAGCTTTTCAAGGAAAGCCATGAACGGAAGTGCTGTGGTCACCCTCCAGTTCTGTTGCATTAACCCRAAAATTGATGTGGGTGTGATTTTATTTATTTATTTATTTTGGAGAAGCGCAGTTTAACTAGTTAGGAGTACGCCTATCTCAAATAGGATAGGTCTCTATCTGTATCTGGAAAAACTTTGTAGTTAGTTTGAAGGTCAGATGGAATTGATAATTACCTAGTTTGATCTTCTGCATATTCTACATACATTATATTGTCAGTGCAATTGTAAGAAATAATCATGGGGGGGAAAGGATTTTAACCTTTAAATATTTTTAGGTAGAGATAAATTACTGTAACTTGAATAAGCTGTGCTAGTAGTTACTTATCCTCACTGTTGAGAAATGAGACATTTTTAGTCTGTATTTGTCAATCTTGAGTTATTTGATTTCCATGTTCTAGTTTGAAAAGGCCTGTATTTTGCAATTTTTTGTTTTTTTATGTATATATTGAAGAAGTAAGATAAAAGTATGATATAATAACAATAAAAGATTTCAGCTGACTGAGTCGTTTTGTATAAGCACATTTTCAAAACATTTTATCATTTTTCTCCAATTTCTTGTTACGCTACTTGAAATGTGGCCACTACAACTAGGCACAGTATTTCAGCAGAGAAGTGTAGAAGTATTCACATTTGACAGAACTCGATTTATAAAATCAGAGATTGTATCAGTCTTTTAGTTGCAGTATGGTATACTTGCTTATGACCCTCAGGTCTTTCAAGACCCTCATTCTTGCCTGGAACAAGTCCTCTACCTGATGAGCACTGTATCCATCCCCCCTCCTCCTCACTTGACATCTGTATGAATTTGTATGTGTTGTATTCAAACACACTGGTTGCTTTTACCAAATATGTCTAGCAGTTCTGATCACTGTACATGCGATCCATTACTTGTTTATTATGCTAATAATCTGTGCCATTAATATGGTATTTTTTAGGCTGTTTTTAAAATATAATAACAAGCAAAATGCAGATCATTTTATTTGGAGATCTACCAGAAACACACTCTTTTTTTCTGAGACCTGGTTAGGTAATGGTGAATCCATTTAATGTATGCAGTGTTTTCTAATGTAAAATACCTTACATTACCTAGCCAGATTCCTTAGGGGAATGTGAACATATTAATTATATGCTACAGCTTTTACTATTGATGTGCTATGCTGTCAAACTCCTGTATGAACTGAGGAGAGTGAACTAAAAGCTACAATAAGGCTTTAGCTACTCCTTACCCTGAAGCTGGTAGAATTTTTGTCAATTTTGCCTCCTTTGCCATGTGGTTACTGTGGTATTATGCTGCCTACATTAAAACATTTTAATAAAACATAGTTACTGCAATTTAAAGGTTTGCAGGGAGCTGGTCAGTTACTAGATCTTGACCTTTCTTGAGGGAAAAGAGAAGTAAAGTGCTAAGAAACAGCCCATATAGTTCCCAGAAGTATCTCCCTTGAAGGAGAGAGGAGGATGAAGAAGAAGGTGGAGGGAGAGTACTGTACCCCCAGTACACGCTSTCCAGAGTAGCTGGGACTTCAGCACTGCCTACAGAATCGAGAGGAATTCACTTGCACTTTGAAGTGTGAAGTGATAATCCTCACAACTGCTTACTTCTTTATTAAATTTGCGGAAGTTAATTACATGCCCTTTTAATTTATAACAACAAACTCAGTCCTCTGATGCCAAGTAGGCAAGAGAGTTTTCCAAGCTTTAGGCTAGTCCCTCATGCTCTACGAAGTATTTGGCATTGGCACACATATTACTGTCATCCATCCAAAGAGTGTATTAATGTATGCACACACACATACACACATTTTTCTGCACAGTAGTATCTCAGCAGAACTCAGTTTTGGGATAAAAAGCCTGTCTTGATAAATCTCCTAAATGCAATTGAAATGCATTTGTTAATAGTATTTTATACTGTCGGGACTTACTGTTAAGGTCCTGCTTAAGAACTGTAGGGTTGACTAATACTTTTCTGAGAACAGGATTTAAATTAAAATCAGTATATCAAATATGGCTAAACAGAGTAAACATTCACATATGCTAAATGGATATTCAAATACTTAAAACAAAATGATATTTGATGTTTATGGTATTCTTATTTCATATGCCTTGATAATTGTAAATAAATTGAATATAGGATTTATTTTTTGGTGACATTTTAAATGGTGCTTTCTATAATTCTGCTAGCTGAAAAACTAAACAAGACTACCCCATCATCAAACAAGAAGTGGATCATTCTGCTAGTGACAGATTGACCTCAAYGGGTGGAACCGGGAATGCCAGAACTAATTAAACAAAGTGGATCATTGCTCTGTATTCTGTTATTAAGCATCTTGGAGCTGACTAGTGTAATGATTAAATATGTTTAAATGACTGTTGCAATGATAGTAAAGATAAAAAGGTCAGTTGATATCCTTTTATCAGGCCTAAATAGAAGCAATAAATAAAACTAAAAATGATAGTAAATTAAATGGAACTTGAAATATGCCTTTTGCTCTTTGTTTGGCTTTAGAGTATTGGCGCAGCTGGATGAAAAAGCAATACGGGGAGGAAGTTGCCTTTCTTCATATTATTATGAGTCTTTGACAGATTTGTTATTAAGGAATTGTATTAAGTCTCATCTAAATTGGACGCCACCACGATGAGGGGCAATCTGACTCTTTTCTTAATTTGCAGASTGTCTGCTTCACATTCTGCTAAGGGTGCCTGCCTGAATATTTCAAAGAAAATTTTACTTTTTTCTGAATAATTATTTCCAAATTTTTTATTCGTCTCTTTCTGCTGCACCAGGTTCAGACGTGGATGCTGTGTTTACTTAAGTTTCTGTCCTTTTTGTACAGGAAGTTTTCAAATGCTATGTTACCTTTCCTGTAAAGCTGAAGTAGACTTACAAGTATACGGCTGTCAGTTCTCCAAAGCATGTCCAGTTAGTTGTTCGTTAGGCTTCCCGTTAGAAGTTAGCCATGTAACTGTTCCTCTAGGACTGCGGTTGCAACTGCATGGTTAGGTATCTGAGTCTGAACTGTGAAAAATTAGGTCTATGTCAAAATTGGTTAGGAACGTGTGACTGTAGGTAGCCCTGTGAATGTGGTAGAGAAGTATTGATTGGGAATTATATGCTTATATATGTTTCTGAAAGAGCAAGTGTTATTTACTGTGCTAATGCTTGAAATTTTCTGGAAGTTCCAAGTTATACAGCTACCCTTGCAGTGTGATTAGAAAACATTTTATTGTTGCATAGGCCCCAAAATTGGCTTTTTCAACTCTTGCTGTAGTGTAATTTCTGTTATTTTTTTTCCCCTACTCTAATTAATATGCAGTAATGCATTGCTGCTGGGGAAATTGTTATTCCAAAAACCCCATGATGAGTACCTACAGAATTATCTTAAAATCAGAAATATTGTTTAGCCAGAATTCCTTCACTGCTTAACAGGAATCTTTGGGATTGCATTGATTTTTATATGTCTGTTTAAATAAAAGCTGAGGATAATGATCCTAGCTGAAAATTACTTACTGGTAGAATCGCTCCCCTTGTTTATATAGTTTAATTAAAAAAATAAAAAATGCATAGGGTTAAAGATAAGATGGTACCACTGTTTTGTTCCTTATGTGTAATCTTGTTGCATGTCTCTACATAAGCTGCTCTGGCCACTCATCATAGTAACCAGCTGGGCCATTTCACCTGCTGGAGCCATTAAAGAGGACTCTCTCCCCCTAGATTAATCCCCTCCGACATTAGTTTTTTGCTCTGACAACTGGAGCAGGCATTCAGAATTTGCAGGTGGCCAGTGTGACGCACATAATTGCCTACAATTTTAGGCAATGAATAAAAATGGTCTACATTACTTGTCAAAGGTTGTATATGCAGTGCCAAGTGAGATCTATGGGAAGCCTTTTAGGGTTTAAAGAACAGTTAATAGCAAAGCTGCGCAGTGCTTTTTTAATCATAATGCATTTGTAATATAGCACTTTGATCTTCTCCTTGTAGGAAATGGTGTTATATTAGCCACTTTTAAACATTTATGAGTGAAATTCAGTTATAGGAGAGTAAAAGTGATTATTCTTAGTCAGAACGTGTTAGATTTCATTAAAAGTTTTAGCTTGCCCCTTCCTTGTTAAAATCTGCGGGGAGTCCTGTTCCTGGAGGGTTTCAAATCAGGATCTGAAGATTTAGAAGAGCTTTTTCCTTGTTTTTCCTTAAAGCGACTGCAAGACTGAGCAAGCCTGTAGTAAATACTGATGTTATTTGTGGTCGTTTTTATAAATATGCTTCAGCCACGTCGCATTAAGTGTTAAAATTTCGCACACCCAACAGTTTAGCGAATACGTCGTAGCGTTTTGAAGATCTTAATTCTCCGTCGTGGCAATTACAACCTTAAAGATGCATTATTTAAAGCACGATCATAAATTATCTACAACAAAAAACAGACGACTCTAAAATGTACTACTCGTGGAAGAGCCAAGTTTGACCTTTCAGACCCGAGAGCCTTTTATTAACACCTGCCTGTAAGGAGAGCCTTGCCACACGCAGCTCTCAGCTTCAGCCCCACAAAACTGATGAGGAAAGGCTTGAAGGGTTCAGTTTGTGTCACTTGCTGTTTGCCGTTTCCATTTCACAGATGATTAATCTTTCTGTGAAGAAAGGCCAGAGAAACAAAGCACATTGGGCTCTTCCTGCAGTTACTCCTTCTGAATGCACACTAGCTTGCTAACTAAAAGGCCTTTAGATTTCCTGCCGAGAGAGATGTTCTGAGAGTGAATGCAGCTGGTTGGAGGTCACCAGTGCAAGGCTCTTGCCATTGTGTAATGGAGGCTTTGGCAGGTTTCATTTGGGGGGGGAGGGAGAAGGTGTTGGCAAAAAATTAATGCGGAATAAAAAGGGCTTTGGCCATTTGAATTAATTTCTTGAAGGGTGGATCATCAATAATAGGCTCAATTTCTTTTGCTAACGGTTTAAAAAAATACACGGTCGCGGCGTCTTTTCCCACCCGGTCCCTTCTCTTAATGGCATGTTTATATTGTATGTGGTCTCTCCCGCTGGATGCTCAAATGTCGCATCTTACTGAGTTTGAAAAGCAATCTAAAATGCCCTGATTTTTACATACATTTTATGAGCCCTGCTATTTTTTTGGGTGAAGAGAGGTGATACTGAATCTTGTGTATTTAACTCTCTATCCGTGAGATTTATATTGCTTTAATACTCAGCATTTCTCTTGAGTGACTTTTAAACTAATGACTTTTTTTATTTCTCTGAGACAGTAAAATTAGTTTTTTTAAAGATACTTTCTAATTTTTAGTTTGTGTGTACATTTTGCATCTTGATGGCTAGATGCCTTGCTTATAGAAAAGAATTCTCTGATCTCCAGCTGAGTTTTTGACTTTGTTTTTTTTTCTTGATCTTGCATAGGACATAATGTGCAAAATCAAAACCTGGGTAATTGATGAAAAGAAAGCTGTCCGCTTCTATCATGATTGGAATGACAAAGAGGTAGGCTATAAATTTTATCCCATGCACTGATTTCTAATTTTGCTACCTGTTATTGTCTGTTTTTAAAGTTTTTTTTTTCCTTTCAGATTCTAAGTGTACTGGATATTAAATTTATAAGCAGATTTAGTGTTTACCAGAGAGCAATCTATGTATTTTGGTTTAATTCTGTTGCCTTCTCAGAAATGTCGTGAAGAAAAGAGAGTCCTAAAATTAACTCAGGTTACTGTAACAGGTTTTTAAAATTCTATTCTTTTATTTTCTCTTCTAGATTGATGTTTTGAACAAACACTTATTTTTTACATCAAAACCAATGATCTACTTGGTTAACCTCTCTGAAAAAGACTACATTAGAAAGAAAAACAAATGGTGAGTATTCTCAGGTTAAATATCTGAACTTGTTTCTGTTTCACATTTTTCAGTGGTGAATAATTCCATGCACATTAAGATCACAGAGAATATTAACTAAAATAGGAGTAGAGGCTAATGTTGAACTTTCTTATTTATGCTCCCGTTGATATGCTACTTGAGTACAATGCATATAGTGAAACCTTGAATAAAGTGCAGAATAGAAAAAAAAATACTTACCTTTTTATATGAATTCAGTAGCTATCAAAAACATAGATTTGATTTAGAAAGATGGATTTAAGTAAACCTAGGTTTTTRTCATGTTGTGTAATACTGATTATGTGAATGACATCCTTTTCATTCCAAAGAGCTAAAACCTTCAAGCCAGAGGACTGAAGCAATGTGAGCTGCACAAAAATCTTTTGAACTGTGGCAAAATTRCACTTTTTAACACTACACTTCTGTCTGCAGTTGGGTGCCTGATTTCTTTGCTACTGTTTGCACTTTGCTTACATTTTATAGGCCTATTTTGATGATGCTTAATGTCATCAGCAGTGCAGGTTTAAGTTAAGTATTCCTGACATCAATATTATGACTTAAGTACATGATGGTTACAGAATCAGTCTTACAGACGTTCAACGAATGGGATGAAGATCCACTCCTAGCATGGTAGACACATGGTGGGTATCTGCTGTTGAGAAACACAGTGTGATAGCATGTCATAGGAATCTGTAGAAGGAAAAAACATTTGGTTTGTGGAGGAGGGAACAGATTAAATAATATTCTATGRAGAAAAATTAATAGCAGTATATTTTGTTTTAGAAAACTCTCTTTTTAGTATTCASATCTTTAAAACATTGAGATACTTTGAAGATGTATAAATGTGTGTTTGTGAACAGATATATGCATGTAACTCATCCAAATAAATCAAAAGTATCCAAAGCGGAATATCTGAATTCTCCTAAAGTGCACCCTCTGTTTCTCCCTGTACTTCATTAAGTACTTAGATGCACATGGTTTCAATTTTCCATTAAAAATTCTCATTTCCATATGATATCAAAGAGTGAGAAGGCTTTAAACTGAAAAATAAACATTCATAGACTGGAAGCCAAAACAATAATTAATGTCAGATGGTTAACTCCAATAAATCATTAGAATAAATTCTATGAAATTACTGCAACTAAAACTGTCCTTTTGATACTCCAAGACATTTTGTGTTTGTATTAAAGAATAAAATTTAACCTATTTAATGGCAACCCCTCTCAGCCCCAAAACGTCGATGTTAGATAAAGCTTGGTGACAAATGTGGCAAGTTTTTCATATTTGGGCAAACTTTATAGTTTTATATGAATTTGTTCACCCTTAGAATGTTTTATGAATATGATTTAAACATTAAAAGTAGTTATAAACAAGAAAGTCTTCTAAATCAGGATGTAGTCTTTACTCTGTTATTATCAGGTGTTGTTTTTTTTTTTTTCTTAAGTACAAATATTGAGATTTCCTAAGGTTTGCTATAACAACACAGACATAAAAGTTTGTGAAAATGGATGATCAGTTTCCTTGTCCGAAAAAGGATCCTCACACCTGTATTTGGATGATTACAGGTAGAGCTCACTGACTCTAATTGTACAGTAAATACCATTTCCCAGACCCTAATGGTAGACAGACTACTTAGGAGACGCCAGTCTGTGATTTAGCTGTCGCCAGTCACCCCATGTTTTTTGTGAGGCTGGTTGTGATGATGATATAGTTAAACCCAATTGAAAGCAAATTTTTGTATAAATTGCGATTTTTAATTTGTTAAAAAAAAAAAAAATCCGATGTTTGTATCGGAGAATCGTATAATGAAATGATTTAACTTTTTCTATTACAATTAATGATTTAGTTAAAAAAAAAAAATCCAGATCTCATGGATGTTAGTGTAATTGTAGCTGAAAGATCAAAGCCTGGGTAGCTGAGTGATGTTCCAGAAGAGAATTTACCACATAGCCATTTTCAGTACAGTTTCTGCCTCCTGCTGTTCCTATTTTCCCTCAAGCTAGCCATTGACTACCCCCTGTGCATCCCTGCTCGTAAAAAATGATTGAGGAAGTATTTGTCATGTATTTATGAGTGGGAAACATTGTGTGATAGGGAAAGGCATCTACTAGAACCAGAAAGATTGCCATTTTCCTTCATTCAGCCACTCTGCTACAGCTTTAAATCCTCTGTTTATGCAACATAGCTTCTATATTTAAGTGCAGAAGAAATGTTTCCTGTGAAGGATGCTAACGGTAGGCTTTTGTCATTTGTGTGGTGCAAACAGATGTAAATGATTAGAATATATTTTACTGTTAGATGTCACTTAATTTGTCACTTTTCAAATATGAACATCTACTCCTCAAAATAATAGTAATCTAAGCCACGTTTAGATTAGTTGTTCAACTTAAAAGTTTCTTTCTGAGCTTAATTCATAATTTTACTGTAACAGAAGTCAGGTTAATGCAGGAAATGCTCAGCAATAAAATGTTTTCATAAGTCTTTTATAACTAGAAAAGTATTTAAAGCACAGCAAACAGGAGGAAAGGTTTTTGATTGTGGGTATGAGAGAAAAAACTAAAGTTTTCTKTGTTTTAGTGGGTCACTCGTTCAGAATTAATGAACATTTTAATTGTTAGTTAAAACACACGTTTAAGTGGTAACATGTTATTTTTCAATCCTAGAAAAGAAGAAAACACTGTGAAAGATAGGACTATTGTGTGTTTGAGTAGGTGTATTGACCTTTTGAAAGATGTAAAAACTGGAATGACTCCAAGCAGCTACTTGCTGGTTTTAACAATGTTGAATTAGTCATTCAGTTGATTTATGATTAAGACCTAGCCCCTGAAGAGAAGCTGACATGGCAGCTGTGTTAGTCTCACTAGTGTTATGATCAGATGACAGTAATCATGATGTCGTATAGGGAGAATCCACTGAAACCATTCTTACTACATATTGCTATGCTGTAACTGAATACTCAAGCCCTTTTTTAATAAGTCATAATAATTTTTATGGAGATCTACTAACTTAACGGCATCTGTCTGTATTTGAGTTTTATCATTATGAAAGTATTCTAAATAAGTAACAATTTTCAATTAAAACTGCTTTGAGTCACAAGATGTCACACAAATCCAGGACATGAGATTTATGAGCCCCTCCCCTAGTTAAAGGTTGACGTTCTAGTCTCGCTAAAGAGGATGCTTTTAGCGGGTCATAACACAGAATCCAATTATAAAATATACTGAGCTTATTAAAGAGTGACTGTCCTGCCTGGACCGTGCTGATGTGCTGATGGTTTCAGGGTGTTGGGAGGTTTTTTTGCAGTGAGCACCAAGCACGCTGTGCATGTCAGAGCTGCATAGGCTGAGCTTTTGGCTCAACTGCACTCATGTCTAAACAAATGGATTTCTTCACGCTATGCTTAAGTTGCAATTGACAGAGTTGATTATGCTGTTGAAGATTTTATAATATGAAGTATGAAATTAGGAATATCTATAACATCTTAGTTAAGTCATTTGGGACTTAAACCTTTCTTTTCTAATGTAGGTCAGACTTTTTGAGTGTCCAAATGTGTGTTAACATTATTTTCAAGACTGTATCTCAGAATTTCCTGACATTTTGCTAACAAAAAGAAGTTGGGTGCTGATGGGATAGGATATCTCCCTTTAGGTATCTTACATCCTATATTTTTAAAATAAATAGGTAAATTTATGGTAATAAATAATCCTTTCTAATTAATTTGTGTATTTTTTCGTATGTTCTTAAACTAGATGAGCCATATCAGTCAGACGAATGGTCCATCTTTTCTAGTATCCTTTTTCCGACAGGCCACTAGCAGCTGTCCGGGGAAGAGTGTAGGAATGGATTAAGCAAACAGGATCTACGTTCCCAGCTTCTAGCAATCTCTTACTGTAGGACTGGTGGAACCAGATACATTACATATGATATACCAAATATATACTTCTGGTTAATAACTTTCGACTGATTTCTGTTCTATGGATTTATCCATTCACCTTTTGAACCCAAGTGTCYTTTTGGCGTCCCGATATCCTGGAGCAGGGACTTCCACAGTTTAACTATGTGCTATATGGAAAAGTACTTCCTTATGTTTGTTCTGGATCTACCACATCATAATTTCATTTGATGCTCCTTAGATCTAGTAGTATGAGAGTGAATAATCCTTTTCTATTCATCTTTTCCTTATTGCTTCAGATGTTCCAAATAAAAAAAGGCAAGGTAGGGGAGAGGGAAGGGGAGAGCAAAGTCTGAAACGAGGAAAGAAATGTCAGGGTAAAGTATAAAGAAGACTGAATAATTTTGAGTACGAATTGAGTTCTTATCTGCTTCAGTCAGTGTTTCACTTTTAGACTAGTTAGCAAAGAACGTTCTCACCTGGGGGAGCTTGAGATTTGGTATTAGTCTGTTGCTTTCTGTGGGTACATGGCCACTGGCAGAATAGATTAAATAGTTGTTTGTTCACCATCTTAGCAAAACAGCAAGACAGCATCTTGGGCTGACAGAATGCAATCCAAGTAGGAGGTTTGTGAGAGGAGRAGAAGTGCTATCCAGAAGGATCTCACGTCTTCAGGCCCATTTTAAACGAACAAAACTCCTTAACACCCCCAACAAGAAAATAAGCTCCCAAACCTCCCCTTCTGTTTTCACACAGTGTGTGGTTTTAGAGGTGGTATGGAGATGCTTATTTCTAGGAAGATACTCTTCCTAGATTTGTAAGCAATAAATATTTGATCTTTATGTAGAAATACTTAGAGTGAAAGTTCTTGCCTAGGTATTTACTTGCATTTTGGTTTCAGACCCTTCAGAAGACATTCATTTAAAAAAGAAAAAAAAAAACTTGCATAGATCTATTTCCAACAGGTCCAAAGGATAAACCTACAGAAGTGTGAGACAAAAGAGGGCAGGTTCTTCTTCATCAAGGGTAATTTTTTGTAGYATTAGTGTGACATACTGTGAAGCAAAACATGATTTAGCAAGTATTATGTGTATTTTTTAAGAGTGCTAATAAATTCATACAAAATAAGAATAAAATTAAGAGAAAGAATAGCTGCAGACCAACTTTTACAATTGAAAGTATATTGACCAAATAAAGGCATGAAACTGCTTCATCTTAGTCTCACAAAAACACAACGTCCTTCCACTGTTTACATTTTAGCCTTTTCCAGTGCTGTCTGAAATAGGTGAACTTAGCAAATTTTGCCAAAACCAAAGAATTTTAGTTTGTTTAGACCAAAAATTATTTCCTCCCTTAGAAAAGGGATAGTTCTGCTAATGAACCTTTGCCATGCAGACAGAAACAGAAATACATCATTTTCAGTGTGGAAAATAGTCTTAAACCAGGTAGAGCCTCTAGAGTAAACAGATATTTACAAGTACCAGCACATTGTYCATGTAGCGAGATACCTGAGTTATTGCAGAATGCAGTTAATCTCACTACCTTCAGCTTCTGAATTATGTGTATTTTCTGAATTTTGTTAAGTGTATATTTAAATATATAATCGGTCTTAAAGTCTTAACTTTTAGACAGATAAATTGTATTCTTGTAGGAATTAGAGAATATACTTGATGTACAATTGTTTAAACCACACTTATAAATTGTAATATCACAGTGGTATCGAGAAGTTTCTTTGACACAGTTTATAGCTTATTAAYGATTTAAGGCAGTCTTCTGTGTTGACAGATTTGGAAAATTTAGAAATTCTTAATTTGTAACGTTGTCTCTACCATACACTGGAAATATTGGAAAAATTATTAAAAGATAATTAATACTATCTGTATGTAATGGTGTTTTGYGTACAAAAGCTCTAAGGTCAAGTATACAAAGAAGATCCAGAATTCGGTCTTCTGGGTGCACCTTTATGCTGTCTGATTGAGATGTAATACCTTATGATTCTGCTTTTTTWTTATTATTATTTTAACTAGATAATCATGTACATTTTCCAGTGAGCACTTACCTACTTTAGTAGAGGATAGTGCATGCTGTTTGTTTAATAAATAATTATTCCTTATTATGTCTTACACAAATTAATCAACGAATACAAACTAATTTCTCATCCATCAACTAATTGCAGTCTTTTTAGCATCTTTGCCCTGACATTCRCAGTTAACTTCTTGTAGCTCTGTCTTACCAATTCCAGGGACTTTTCACTCAGATCTACCTATTCCAAATTTTTTACCTCTTTTCTAGCTCCAGTATTCTCCTTAAATCTGTGCCAGATCATTTCTGCTTTTTTTGATTTCATCACATTTTTATTTTGCTTTGCTTTTTGTCTCCCTCTGGAGTTCTCTGTCCATTTTGCATGTGAAAGCCTATTGTTTGGGTGACAGCAGGAGCTGGGGACTTGCAGGGAGAAGGAAGCATAGGGAAGATGCATTCCTTGGTCTCAGTTCTGGTATATAATCTCACCTCAGTCCCCAAAACACCTTCTAGGAAAAGTCTAGGTTCGCACTTGTGCTCCAGTCCCACACAGGTGCTATGGGTTATAGAAAGAGATTATATCTTTGAGATCTTCAGTATTAATTTCAAAATTGGTATTTGCTACTGAGCACATGAACTCCTTATTTTCATAGATTATAAATTTACTGTATCTGGACACAAGTGTAGTGGTGTATCTCCAATAGTAAGTGTACTCTGTGCCAACTSTAAGCTCTTGGCTCCAAAACATTAGGACAATAGAGATGTTCAAAGTAAATGTTCCTAGAATGTTTTAAAAATGAGCAATGCTTTATCGTGAAGCTGTTTCCAAAAATTTCAGTCTACCTGGTTACAACATGGCAGTTACAGCTAAAGCATAGATTGCAAAGTCAGGAAATAAAGCTTGAGTAATTTACTAAAGATCTATTGAGTCCTGAAACTGTTTTTTTTTTTTTTTTTTTGAAAGAAAGAAAGAAAGAAAGGTATGATGGTGAACCTGGCAGTTCTTGGGAAATAAGTAGACTAGGCAGTAAAGACAGAAAATAAAGAAAAGTTTCTATCCCTCTTGATTTCTGTCTGTTTTTGCAAAAGCGTTATAATACTCGTGTTACCCAATCATCTAACATAGTTTGAGATTAGTGAGCTCTGCTGATTTGGAGATGACAGGAGCTAGTCTTACAATTTGTCTAATACTGCAGACTGTAGAGACCAGGATGACCAGAACAGCAAAGAACAACTTCTGTGATGTTCTAAGTGATACATGACCCACCAGCACAGCACAATGCAGAACACCAGCCCAGCATAGCTGTGTCTCAGTGCACTAGTTCCTGTGATTCTCTTGTATTCTGAAAGGACGTCTGTGTGTTTAAAGCKGATTATGCTTTCAGAAAAACACAAAAGAACTGTTTATTAATATTTCATATCAGTAAGGCTGTGCTCAGAGAAAGAAGCTATAAGTAACTTCCAAATTCATTGTTCTGTGTATGATCCATATCTTACTGGCTGCGTGTTATCCCAGCCCCTCTTTTGAACAGTTCATCTTTCCTTCCCCTCTTCTGTTCATTCTCTTGTGTCTCTAGATGATTTTGTCAGTTATTTCTTGGCTGTCATCGCCATCACCGTAATTTCTGAGCTGTTTATACACAACTCTGTGGGTGAAGACATAATGTAGAACAACTGCAGGCAATCTGAGGCAATAGATGCTAGGTTCCAACCAGCYGAAATGCAACTACATATAAAGTTGTCTAGATGAGTGCAGGATAAGAAGGGGCTTCCTTATTTGTAAGAACTTCGGAAGCTTTGACTCTGTCTTCCAGATCTTTTCTAATTGTAAATTTTTAGTAAATATTTTTACCACCATTTATAAGCCCATACTATTTAGGATATATTGTGCTGGGGGAGAAAATAGTGTGACACCAGATTTCAAATCAATTAATYAAACAATTTTGCTTCATTCACTGTGATGTAAGCAGTGAGGGGAGAGAAACTTCTACAGAAAAATGGTAGCTGGTGACATAGTCCAAGACAGTGACATGACATTTGCTGTGTAGTCATTGCAATATGACATATTTAACTGGCTCTGCATAGATTCACTAGAAGTACAATGTCCTTTTCAAGAGTAAATCTGTTTAAAACTGAAGAATACTTAGACTGCTCAGAAAAATCTGATGCAAAGAAATGTTTGAATACAGATTTTGTTATTGCATGGTGGAGATGGAGAAAGTAAAGACTTAAATAATTGCTCTTTTTCTTACTTCCCAGTATTTTCTATAAAAATATATTCCGATGTTTGGGAAGTTTTTGCTTTTTACCTCAGTTTTCCTTACTATTTCCCTGAAACTGTTGATGCTGATAAAAATCAAAGATAAAATCAGAAAAATGTTCCTTTGGGAAACTGTCTGTATTTTAAAAATCAAGTTACTGTATGAAAATATTGTCCAGTAATTGCATATTTTTATGGAATTGTATCAGTAGTTTATCTCCTGAATGTTACYTGCAAAGATATGATGTGTTCTGCAAGTCCTCTTTTTTTCCAAGGCCTTCTAAAAGTGCTAGGARTTATTTAAGTGTGCACTATATGTAGTTGTGATCTTTCATTGAACGCTGATGGTGCAGACTTAACTGACTAGGCTGTGTGCTGCTTGCATATCTGAATGAAGATTCAGTTCCTTTTGAGAACGCYTCAGTCTTAGTTATTGGCATATCAAATTGAAGAAATCTTGCAGTAAGTCTTAGATGAACTTTCATCGCTGTCAAAGTTTTGTGGTGTGAGGAGYTGTAAACTTTTAGCCTTCAAATGTATTTGAAGCATCTGTTTTTTCTCTTCTGTTTGAATAGTGAGAATTCAGATCTAATATCAGCATCTGTGAAACAAACTGATTCCTATTTCAGTCATGTTACAATACCTCTGTTCCTAAATTATACGYGTAAGTACACAGGATGGAGATGTCATTGTAGTCTAGAGCATGGCTTTTGACAAGTAGCTTTGGAGATCTTTCGTCTTGCTTTTAATGACTCCTAATTTTAGATTCAGACTAGCTTATATTTAGGAGAATAGGCACCTCTGTCATACAAGTGAAGTCAACTAACTTAAACATTGAAGGGGAAAAAGTGAAAGAGAAAACATGTTTTTTCTCACTTGTCTCTGGTAGAGAATGGAAGAACAGGGAAAAGAAAACAACTTAAGAAATCAATCTTTGTACTGAGGACCAGATTCTGTAACGTGTATTATGCTCCAGTCCAGGATTACTAGTCTGGAGCATCATCAATACATCCCAGTCAGCAGGTTCTCAAGGATTTTGTAAGAGACCAGGGAGTTAACCACTGTATCAGTGCCATTGTCTTTCTGTAATATCTTTATTTCAGATGCAGCTTTCAAATCTTTCTTCCAATGCTAAATAGTTCGGTAGAGAGTTTACTCTTACTCATTTTAGAGTAAATCAAATTGACCGTGCATTGTAACTCTGTAGATATCTTCATGTCTGAAGCCCTTTCATGTTTCAAATTCATGATGAGAAACATCATTCCAAATGAAGAAATCCCGTACTTAGTCTTTTTTTGTCATGTGTATTTATAAGCACAGACACCTTTCACTGCAGTGATTTTTGTGTAAATATATGTAAATTAATATTGATGAGAGAAAGAAAAGGAAGTAAGGTAAAACAGTCTAATCAGTTTTACTTCCAGGGATGAAGATTATTCTTTGCTTGAAAATGAGAGTTAAAATCTGCTTGGAGAAGAGGACCTGTGTTCTGATGCCTTTTTTTTTTTTTTTTTTTTCCTTTTTTTTTTTTTTTGCTCATTTTTTTTTTTTCTCTTTTGTGACACAGAGAAATGTAACTGGACCTTTGTAACCCTCGTTACACTTAAAATGTGATATACTAATTTGCTGTAGCTGAGTCAAGTTAGCTGTTCTGCATATCTGAATCTTAGGAGAAGTCGGATAGAGGAAAGATAGGGAATGATCTACATATGCCATGATTTCTTTCATGAGCTAGAAGATGAATCTGAAATTGGCCCACTAATGAACAGGTCTTATCCCAGTAAGTAGAATTTTAAATAACAGATTTTTTTTGGTTKGTTTTTGTTTTGCAAATCGGTTAATAATTGTGCAAGATCACTTTAAAAAAAAAAAAAGCAGAGATAGTTTGTTATTCTTGATAGTAATTATTATTCGTAAGTTATTGTGTATTGTTATTACTAATTTAGTGAGCCTTGTGTCRTTCAGAATGAACGAGCGTTGATGAACCTGGCTTTACGAACTAGACAGCATTGTTTACAGAAACTAGAAGTTCCACGTAGTCTGTAAAGTAAGCAGATTACTCCTTCAAGTTAAAGACAAAATAGATGATATGGGTGTGCTCTGCTTTAACATCTTTTTTAATATCGCACGCAAACATTAAAATGTGATGTTAACGTGTGATATTATGTATGTTTTTGTGGGGGGTCATGTTGAGAAGTAGAAAGATGGAGAGATGYTTATGAATGGCTATGTAGAGGTGAGTTTTGTGTTCCCATTCAGTACTATGGGAGCAGKGTAAGGAGCTCGTATTATGGATTTTAGGATCTGATACTTCCTTGCTCGTTCATAAATTCCGTGAGTATTCTCGTAACTGATTTTTTCTGAGAAGTAAACTGATCTTTCATTCTTACGGTAGACACATCAAAGCTGTCGGTAACTTCTCTTGTTAACTTTTGTGTTATCTGTTATTCGGTGTTGGCATATCTCGTCTACAAAAAAGTACATTTATGTACTTCTAAGCTGCTCCTTAAATAAGTGTGTACAGATCATATCTTGGTGCCTTGTTTGCCATCACATGCTACAGAGTTCTGTTAATCACATTAAGTTGTTGTACTTGAAGTTAATTTTATTTTGAATACTGTTCTTTATCTCATTACTACTGATAATTTGAGGTTTTTATAGGATCTGGAAAATGATGCTCTTGAAAATATCCTTCGTGAATAGCCTGCGATATCTCCATTCTCTGGGAAAATAGTTCAAGGTTATTGTTCAGTTTTCTAGATCTAGAAGCTAAATGGAAACAGAAGTCAGTCAAAAATGATTTATTATGATTAGGAAAATAATGTCTGCAAAGGGAGAGTCTTTCATATAATTAGAAATAAAGGTTGCTGTGGCCGTGGCRCCCATTTTTCAGGTTTACTTCTGCTCTGTAGTAAATTCTTTGCTTTACAGTGTGCACACATTTTTCATTGCCGGTAATTTTTAAAATCCTATGTATTTGATTTGTTTTTTCCCCAATAGATTTTCTTTTTATTTTATGGTTATTTACAAATCAGTTTTATGTATTAAGTATGCGTAAACATATTTCAGCTGCTTGTTTTTCCCAAAGGAGGTTACATAATTTTATGTTTTTGATGGAAAAAATTTATTTTCACATCTTGAATTTTTTGTAATGACTARTATTAATGACTAATGTTCAAATTCTGATTGTTGCTGATAGGTTTTACAGTGAATAAAACTATAGATACTTGTTCTAAAACCAAGCATAAATGCTTCTTGATGTTTAAATTGGAAAGTTCCTACATTTATTGCTAGTGCTTTACCTTAATTATAGTCAATTTGAGAAGAAATTACAGTAAAGTAATGTTTGGGATTTCCTATGCTTTGGCAATATTCTCTAAAACCTGAAGAAATGTTTAGGTGATAAGTATTTGAAAGAAGATAAATGCATATTCTGTTTTTTCACTTCATGCAATTGAACAGTGAAAATGGATTAATTGGATTCACTTTTCAGTTTATATCAAGTCTCACTCTTGTTCTCATACACTGGCACAGTGTTACACTTCTGAAATTAAAACATATTTAAATCTAAACAGGCTTTTATATTAAAAAAAAATCCTACACCTAATACATTGAAAACCTGCAAAATGTTGTGGATCTAAAACAGGTGATGATTTTTCTAGCTTAMGTTTTATTTCAGTGGCTCATTAAATCCATATCTGTTTTTATTTAATAAAATCTTTATGTCCTAGGGTACTCARTGATTAATGAAGTGTGTGTGCACATATGCACATGCTCAGTTTCCTGTAGGATTTTTTAAATTATTATTATTTCAAAATAACTTTCTGGAGGGTAAATGTTTGTCTTTGGCTCCCTCTATCAGCCTGTCTCTATTTGTCTTTGTGAATTACTGATTTTTCATAACTCACATTCATTAGATAAATTAGAATCAGTTGATCAAATGTCTGCAAGTATTCCATACAAGTGTCCTCTAAAATTAATAACCAAAAAGTACTGTAAAGATACATGGAAGACTAATAAGAAATCTAGTTTTACAAACTAAAAAAGAAAAAGGGAAAGATTACTATCTTTGTGCTTAGACAGCATCTTTCTGAAATATTTTTCTCTTCTGGTAGAAGTCTATTTTCTTTATTAGGTTTTCCATAGAAATATAGGCATATACCCCAAGTATTATTTAACAGAAGCATGGTTTTAGTTGCTTGTTTTGCAGCAGTGTATGGTTGCATGATAGCCTTTTGTTTCTAATTTCTAGTTATGTTAGTGCCCTATAGACAAAGAAGGTAACTAGATTGTTCTATTAGTGATTTCTGACAAATAGAGATGATTTGATATGCTAAAGCTATTTCTGACAGAAGATACCAAGTTTTGACAAATATGCATGGCACAGCAAGTGTCCAATTCTAAAGAGCAAAATAAATGCAAACCACCATTATGGGGAACACAAACAGCCTGAAAGCAAGTTATCAGTAAGCAAATAATTGTTGAACTGTTATGAATGGAATAGGATGTTGAAATAGGGCATGATTGGCTGATGTTACATATGTCCTTGATTACCTTCCTTGTGCTTTTATCCTAATAAGTGACATTCTTTGTATTCCCTTGGATGGCTAGACAGTCTGACACTGAAGAAGAATAAATATTGCATGTGGTACACATTAAGCTGTCATCTAGGACAGCACTTATAAAAAGTAACTAGAAAAATTCATAAGAAATTCTGCAGTGCTACAGTTTCCTGGCTCCAGTCATAATTGTCAAAGTTCTTGACACATTCAGGTCTTCAGAAATGATTTGGGTTTACAGTTACTTGGTGTATGAATAATTATTAAGGATTCATTTTCTCTGATGATGTAGACTGTTAATGTTAGTTCCCCAAATGTTGCATTTTTATTAAAGGCCAGGTACTAACAAAAAAATGTAACTGCAGTGTATGGAGCTAGTGCTCTTGCAGAAGACGGAACCAGCAGATGTATATATGTAAAATAAAAGTGATTAATAAGATTATAATCTCTTTTTCAAATACTTTGAATCTCAATGGAAAACTCATTGTGAGCGTAGAGTGTTACTGTTATTCTACTTTGGAAATAGACCTAATTTTTTTTTTTTTTGTGTGTGTGTGTGTGTGTGTGTGTGTGTGTGTGTGTGTAAAATACCAGTTTTCATTGACTTGAAATTAAGACTCAAAAGCAACCTAGTAGGGTATCATCATTTCTGCAAGGGCAGTGGAGGAAAAACCCTTTTGAACTATCTAAGCTGATGAGTTAGTGTTTGGCCGATAATTATGTAATCTTTAATTTTGAAGAGAGGGAAGTGTAGTAGTTACGTTTTTTGCACTCTCAGGTCCCTGAGTTTCTTCTGACAACTGTGTAAACTGACCAAGGAATGTTTAGTGGCTCCATCATCTGGGGCTTGACATAAAATTTCCCTGTAAATATTCTAAAGGGACTCTTACAGCTCTATCATGGAGYTTGGCAGTGTTGTATTCATGGTACAGTCTGGTTTTGCTGCGTGTAACAAAAAAACCAGCTGCCTTCTGTTTGTGGATATCTGTCTCTCTGTAACAGTACTGTCTAACTCAAATGATCGTATTTTTATTATTTTACTAAATTGAGAACACTCTCTAAGGAAAAATAGCATATTACCTCATCAAGTGTACTCGAGCGCTAACATAATTTTATAGGTGACATTGTGCTTATTCTCATTCCTCCCTAGATAGTCTTCAACTTAAAAGATGTCATTGTGAAGAACTTGGAGTGGGGAGAAAAAAGAACTGTTGTTTCTTTCACAAATTTGCATCTCGTGTTAATTGAAAAGCCTTGAAATAGTTCCTAGAACTGARTTGGAGAAAATATGTATTCTTGGGTACGGATAAAACTAAAACACCTGTTTGTGTTGAAAGTTTTTTCCAAGTATAACACTGCTCAAATGTTACAGGTAACTTAACTCTCTAGACCACTACAGAGCACAAAATATTTTCCCAACTGGTAAATTGAACTGTAAGTCCCACTGTGGGAAATTGCTTTGCTGTGCTCCAAACAGCAGTTATCTTAGTAATTGTACCTGAATTCTTTTGTGGCTAATAGACAGTTGATGTCCTTTTTACCATGATAGAATTATCTTACTGTAATACTATTAATTGCAAAACTTTAGGATAAGATGTATTTGAGTAGTTTAAGATATTACGAGCTTGATTCTTAATTGGCCTTCTGAGTAAGCTGTTTCCTGTTTGGGTTTAGAGTGTGCATACCCTGCATTTCACATTCTAAACTGGAGCTCACAACAAGGAGCTTATCAGAGCAAATTGTCTAGTCCATCCCCTTCCTCACTCAAAACCTAATGACCCTTTATCATCATGGTTTAGATTGCTGGACACAGATGTGAGAAAATACAAGTAATCTACAGGTAACTACAGTAGCTGCACTGATGTTCTTAGAGAACTGACTGCTGGGAAGATAAAAAGCTTCCCACAGAGTCTGTGACTTTCCAGCAGCAAAGCACATCATGAGCTCATACATGAAGTTTTATTTGCTGAAGATTCACAATAAGATGCATTAGGACATTCAGCAGGGTCTCTTCTTAGATGAGCACGAGAATTCTGTGAGGTTATTAGTTGATGCACTAGTGCATGGCATCACACAAACTAGAAAGTTCAACAGTACCAATAGCACTTCTTTCTGAGAACTTTTATGATATGATCTTGATATTAACATATTTGTTCCCTGATTGTAAATGATATAATGTCATTTGATTTTTTTTTTTTTTTTTTTTGGGGGGGGGGGGGGGGGAGTTATAGAAAGTGTTCAGGAAGTAAATTTTCTTAGAAAAGAAAAAAAGTGATTCTAGGCATTGAAATACAGAGACAGGAGTACATGATAGATATGAAGTAGAGGTCAATTATTACATGGTTAATTACTCTGTTCTATCTTAGCGTTTCTTGTTGTAATCATGAAGTAGTTTGCAAAATCTTTATATGTGTGACTGAGTACTTTGCCAATGAATGGGAAGGAAACAAAACGTTTCTCAGATGAGTTTCATGTCCTGTAGGTTAGGAATCCCATTTGCTGTTTCTTTATTATTTGTTCTTTAGTATTACTATTAGGATCTCATTTACTGCTGTTTAAATATATTTGTAATTGAAGAACCTGCTGTAATACAGAAAGTTTTTATTTTTAGTCGTTCAGTGAGGTTGAAATGTATCTGTTAAAGCAGATGGAAATGATCAGTGTGARTCAGTCTTTTTGAACTTTCCATTCTCTTCTAAAGTAATTCAAATATAATTAGTTATTTACAAGGTAAAATGAGTTTGGATGCTAAAATGCTTGCTTTTGCTTGCTTTCTCTCTCTCTCTTTTTTCTTTTCTTTCCTTTTTTTTTTTTCCCTCTTCCCCACTCAGTTTGTTTTAATCTTGTGAGCAGAGAGGTAATGTGGCTGCAGCAAATCAGTTTTGGGGGGCTTTCTGTTGGCATAGGACATTAAAATTTTTCCAAGAATGAGGATCTGCAGAGAACAGAATTATTTATTAAGGAGACAATAAACAGTTAATTACAGTAGTGGTCTTCATAGATAATATTGATCCTTTGAAGAACTCAAGCCAGACAGCTCCCTCCCACCCAGAAACAAACAGAAAATAAACCTCATGAGCAACATTGCCTCCTTTAGTAGTGCTAATGAGGCAAACATGTCTGTTTTCTAATTTAAATCCCTCTGCTGTCTTCAGTCACTCTCAAGGCTTCTGTGTCCCTTTATTTATCTTRCTGAGTTGCTCCATCTCGACTTAACTGTTCATGCAGCTGGTGGATGTTTGAGCAAGAGCACTCAGGGTTGGCTGCAGGGCTGCGGCTGTCAAGCTGAACCAGTTACGCTAGCAGCAGTTTCCTTGATTTTGTGTTCTAGCATTGATTGTCTGCCAAAGAAAATTACAAGACACTGTGRAAACTATATACGTGTTTGCTCTTCACCGTTGCCACTTGCCTATGCTATGCCCACGCTCAGTTTTCCACTTTCTTCTGCCCATTTTCCAGCTTACACTGGCCTAAAAGGTAACAAACAGAACTTGATATTACAGAACTTGATATTAGAGAGCTTAGGAGATGCTTTCTAAAAGTAAATTAAAAAAAGAAAGGAGAGAGAGATTTGGAATGATAACACATACATTTTGATTCATAATTAAGATATGCAGAAATATTTCCTCTTTCTTAGTAGCAAATAGGAGCTACAGGAGAAGTACTGGCAATACATAGTCACTTGTCCTGTTTGTTTCTTTTGCCTGGGGAAAACAAAGGGAGGAGAGTGGCATACAGTAAAATTGATTCTCCCCCCCTTTCTTATTTTGAGGTAAATTATAATGAAATCCATGTACAAATTGCAGAAAACACTGGGTAAGTCTTTTTCATGGTATACATTGTTCCATATTCTGTAGTGGTTTTAATTCTCAACTAGAGTAGACATATGGAAAAATGAAAAAAAAAATTAGCTGTTACAAAGTTTTGTTTGAGCTTTTTAAACTGAGTGATTAGCAGAAATAATGACCCTGTCAGCCTTAATCACATTAAAATGTGGTTAACATCATTTAATTTTTTCCACTTAATATGCGAAAATTTCCAGTAGATTTGCAGTGAAGGCCATTGAAATTCCATTAGAACAAGAATAAAAATTTCAGGCATCATTTATTCAGAGAGGGAATAAAGGTCTCGATTGAAAACTGCTGAATCTTTCTATTAGAGAAACTATGAATCATTACATTGAACTGTATCTTCAGATTCTATAGTATTGAATTTGAGTTGCTTTTGAATGAATGGAATGCATTTGTATTGCAGTGCTTTTTGAAAATTACAGCATATAAATTTTGCACAAATGCAATAAACACTTTTTTCCATAAAGGATAGCTGCTTGATGTTTTATAACTGCTACACAGCTGAAGAAGTACTCCTGTTTTAGGTATCTCATCACTGTGAAGTTTCATGCTTTGCACTTTGCATTATTTTCATTAAAAGGTTTTGAAATGTAGTATCTATCTTTGATTGCTGTGTAATGTATAGTTGCAGTTTCTATGTGGTAAATAGCAAAAAAAACAAAACAAAACAAAAACAAAACCCACAAACAAAAACACTAACCATCTAAAGCCACAAATAAGAACATGTTCAGATATGACTAGAATATCATATTTAGCATATTAAGTCTGCAGCACTCTTGGCTTTCATTTTCAGGTGTTCCACAGGCATATGTCAAAGTGCACCGTACAATAGCTATATGAACACACTAGAGAAACTATGAACAGCAACTTATTTTTTCTGAGCAAAATTTCTGCTTCTAGGAAAGGTGTAATGTTTGTTAATTTTACCATGTTTCTGTTAGCTGTATTTAGCTGAAAAGGTTCATGTCATCAAGAGACATTAAAAAGGAGGTTGAATTTTATAAGTAGAGGCAGCAGAAATTCAATGTATTCTGTGTTTGTAGACAGTACTGAAGGAATTGAATATTTCTTAGTGGGAAAGCTGTTAGAATATATTGCATTTGTGCAATGCACAAATTTTAAAATTTCAGCACTTGTATAGTTTATTTTTTAAATAGAATGTGAAAAAGTGTGGTGGTAAATATTGTGAGATATACAGTAGATAAGGAATTTTTCTTTGCTTTGAAACTGTAAATTTACTAAACTTAACTGAGTAGACTTACCAGGAAATTTGAAGTGTTTCTAATCCAAATATACCTCTATATGTTGAGGAATGAAGAAAACTGAGACTAGGAGATGGATTGGCTGGGAAAAAGGACTGTTAACACTGCAAACAAGATAAAAGGAAATAGAAGTGTGGGAGTGACTGAAAGAGTAGGATGGAGGTGCAAATTGGATGAAGAGGGATGACTGGAAGCATCTTGCTAAAAAGCTGTTGGACTAGGGTGGAAAGCTTTGAAGACAAGAGAATGGCACTAGGAAAAGGAGTGAGGAACAGAACATGGAGGAGAACTGTTGGATGGGTAAATGGCTGCATCTAAGAATGAAGGGTCAGGAAAGACTCCACTGTCAGGTTTTTCTCCTTCCTGCAAACCATGACGTGAAATTCAGAACTGGTGAGTCTGGTCTTTTCTTTGTATTTAGCAAGAATCCGTGACGTCTTAGAGTACAATACCATATCCCTTCCCAGCTTTTAGTCCTTACACAGTTTACAGCCTAATACAGTTTATGGCTCYGTTAGGTCAAATGGAATAGGTTGATGTAATGAGTACATAATAAATACATTCAATATGTAATTTTAGGTTGCTTGTTTAGACATTGGAAGTTGCATTCAGCTTTATCAGGTATCTTGAAGTTGTAAGTAGTTGTGAAGAGAAACACTTTAGAGTCAGAAAAGGTCAGATGGTAAGGTTGCCAGTGCATCCCATAATCCGTTTCATGTCCCAAAGGTGTAGCAAATCATGCCTATATCAAATGGTTTCCTTTTCCTTTCTCTGCTATGAAATTTAGTCTAATTCTGTGCAAGGGAAAGGTTACTCTTGAGCCTGCATTAGGTTGTATAGGAGAGGAAACTTTTATCACTAGGATTCATTTTCTCTGGAGCAGGACTTGCACTGATGTGGAGCTGAAGGATAATGAAGAATGACTTTTTTGGAAAGACAGTTTCGTTGCCTGGAGATTAGGTGGCAGAGGACAGGATTTTACTTTTGTTTCCTTTTGTGTCCTTTTGAGTTATGTTTATGATGCGAAGCAAGTAACTTTGATTAAGTTTTTTGCACACTTTTTTAGTAATCATGTTCTTCATTTTCCTGCTATCTAATCATCAGGATAGCCAACTCCAAAGAGGGACTCTTGGTTGGGACTCTAATGCTTTTACTAGTGTTTTTTTTTWAAATTGGTACCTTGCCCAGTTTTGAAATTACTCATGACCTAACTATGTTGTGATTACTGTAGCCAACTTTTCTGCCTTGTTTACACTCTCTTTTCATGAGTAAAGGGCTCTGCTCCTGCATATACCATGGTCGAAGAGTATTATGAGCTATTTTTATCTTATTATTACATTTTCTTTTGGAATAGCACAACTCATGAAGTCTGTTTTTCCAAGAGTTTGAATCTTGTTTCCCTTGCACCTTCCTACCACAGTGATCCCTACTTTATAGTGATGCTGTGCTGGACAGCAGACAGCACCATGTTTTGTGGTTGGTCAGGACCATGGGCATGCTGTTCAGTCTGCCATCATACTCTTGCTCATCAGCTGACTAGCTCCAGCCAAATGTTCTACAGGCCTTTCCCTCAGTGGAGGCACTGTTTTTTACAAAACCACTAGGAGCTTGATTWGATTGAGACCTCTGTGTCCTCCTTTTGCATTTCTGCATAGTCATTATATACATCTGAATTTACAAAGTTTACTGCTTCCTCCTAACTATATGGTAATCCTTAAATTACTGTAATTCCTCCTCTGCGTTCACTATAGAACCAGATACTGTTGGTAGCTACACTGTGTAATAACTTTCATAAATTAATTAAGTTTCTCTTTAACAATGGTTGATAGATAGCTTTGCCCTCAGTTTTTTGGAGGCTGTTCACAGAACCTCACTGCTGTCCTAGTTTGAAAACAGTCTGCTAATTTCCAGCCAACATTTTTCCATGGCTGGCTTATTTCATTGGTTTTCATGCAGCTTTGTTCTGTAGATTAAATAGTGTTTTACCTAATTAGTGTTTACCTCCAGTACTTATTTAAACTGGGCATTACCAATTTTTTCTCTTTTTCTGTCTCTCTGTCTGTCTCTTGTTCATATGAGGCTCCCATTCCTCTAATAATCTTAGACCCCCCTTTGARAAGAGGTTGTCTTTTTGTGAATTTAGCTGATCACAGCTGCATAGTGTTCCATATGAAGGTTTTCACGGATACCTTGTATGCAGGCATAATGAATCCTATTACAAAAAAAGGAAGTATTTTCAATGGGATCTATAATTACGTTGGTCTGTTCCATGTTGTATTGTCTTGGTCACTTAAGAGTTGGCCTGTGGAAGATTAATGCATCATGATTCTTCTTTGTTGTCATTTCCAATTGATAAGATGATTTTCCTTGAGGAAAATATCTCCTGGCCTTGTATCAAAAGTAAACTTCGGATGCAACTAATGTTTGTGTCACACTCACGAGCACAGATAGTAAAAAGCTACGTTCAAAATCTGATCCTTGAGAAACTTCATTAATGATGTCCTTAGGCACTGATTTGTTCTCCCATCAGCACATCCAGTACATTACTCAGCACACAGTCTATGCTAATCCACCTTTTCTCCAGCTGAGTGATTTCTCACACAGCACCGTATCAAATACATTATAGTGTTATTTCTCCTGTATAGAAAATCATGTCGTATCAATGAGAGAGAACAAATTTATCAGGGCATACTTTATTTTTTCCTTTAAACCAAATCACCTGTGTTCACTGCAAGTGATTTCTGTGATCAGTTCTTCTATGATGGTGACATTACTCAACCGAACTAAGTCTAAAATAGCATTGTATTTGTGGATTAAGTAACTTTTTAGTGGAGCAATGGGTAGATTACCATGTCCCAGAAACATTTATCACTATAATTTTGTAGTATTTTGTGTATTGGGTTGGGTATGCTTTTAACCACGTATAGCTTACTAGAATTTTTGCCTGTTGAGTAGACCTTTCTAAACTTAATTTCTTTAAGAAATGGCACCTCTAGAGTAGAAGAAAAATCCATTTGAACAATAAAATGAAAACAGTGATTTTAATAGGTTATTGAAATTTTTCTTGCAGCTCCTGTGCTAAAATCATAAGTGATTGTTTTAAGCCAATAATGTTTAAGCAAATAAGTGTTTTTAATGATAGGCAAGCATCTGGATGCAAGTGGAAGAGTGCATGACTTCACCAGCACTTTGAGTGTGCATATTATTTTAGTCCAATTGCATGAGTGGGTGTAGTGTTTTCAACAGCTGTAATGGATGGAAGGGATGAATGTGCAAAAAAGTAGAAATCAGTTTATATAGTCAATTAGGAGTCTAGAATTTCTTTGAGTTGGCAATGTATTAATGTTTTAAATTATTTTTTAATTAAAATGCATGTTCATGTCATARGTTTTCTCTTTCAGTGTAAACTGAAGTTCAGCTCGCGTTCTTCATAGTATGTCTCTGCATATCTGAACTACTTTGAAAAAGTGAAATGATGTGATGTTTAGCTACAGAGAAATGTCAAAAACAATGCATTTATATGATATGAAAGATTTGCAAGTGCAAGCTAGCAATTGATAGTAATATTATAATTAGCTCTTTATACAGCCTGTTTTTTATTCATGAACATTTTCATTTATGTTGACAACTATCATGTATGCCTCCACACGTGGAGCCTTTTCTTTGTTAGTCAGAGGAGACTGTACATGAATTAGTATGGTTTGGGGCTTATGTTCTTGATTTTCTACTGAAAAATGGCCTCAGGGCCGAAGGCTTACACTTTAAATTTGGCCTTTTGATTCTGTTATTGTTTTTCTTATTAGTGCTAGTATTTGTAGCRGCAAAACAGACCACAGAAGAGCTGTAACATAGCGGTGGAACTTCTTTTCAGTCAATTTTTCTTTATTATAATGAGGGGGGCATWGAATGCTTCTTAATTCCTTAATCAATAAGAAAAAGAAGATAAGTAAACTGATGTTTTTATAACAAATCAAATTTAGGTTTGTGTTTGCAAAATAGAAATGTTTTGTACACACCCACACACAGAATGAGAGTATTTACTTGTGACAGAAATTTGTCACTATTKTCAGCCATAAAAAATTTCAAGTCTAATAGAGCCCTTGTAGTCTTTCAGCTAAACAGAGTGTAATTTCAGACAAAGACCTGTGTACTTTCTTAAATCTGGCTTCTGAAAAATCAGTCAGTGTTCACCTTGGACGAGCATATTAATAAATGATTYGAATATTTTTACTTTTCTTTTCCTTGTGGTTTAGACAAGTAAACAGACTATGTCCTCAGAATTGAACATTTTTATGACAGCTTTTCAAATTAGTGAAGTGTACTTTGTACCAGGCATCTATGCACACTGTGAAAATCCCTAACTCATTTAGTGCCTTACTTGGGTGTGGTGATATTCTTATGACAGTACAGTGTATGCTGCTTTATTTATTATACAGTATTTTGGGGAAATATATCAGCATGAGTAAGACTAGGGCACAGTATATAATTTTACATACACAATTTAGGCACGTAGGTCAGGGGTTAGTTTCTAAAGCAGCCTCTAAAAAGGAGAGAAGATGCTTTAAGGAGAAGGTGAGAACAGGAGCCCTAATTTAACAGTCCTGCTGTTGGAGGAGCTTCCTGCTTCATTAACTATATAGGGAGGTTCTTTAATTGTATGGAGTGAGATTAGGCATCTAAATCAGCTGTACTTGTATTTGTTGAGTTGCTGTTGCTTAAATATTAAGCATTTAACTAAATAGTTTCATCATTGTAGTAAGAGCTTAGATACTGTTCTTCTATATAAATATCAAAGTTAATTTCTGCTTTATTGAATAGGGTACTTCAGTTTAATAACAAGTTTGATTTTTTTTCTGAAGAAAACTTACTACAGTATTTCCAGGTTCTGTGATTTATTTATTTTTTTATTACAAGTCTCATTATGTAGTTTGTTTCTTAAAATTTGGCTTGTAGGATTGTGTGACCACAAAATGTTGGCGTAGTATACAGTGAAAGTAAAACGGGGGGGGGAGGGGGGAAAGAGCCCTGTTTGTATTATTTAAAATATAATTTTCCTGTTGTGGTAGTGTTTCACCCTTGCAGTTCTAACACTTATATGGTTTTTAGCAGCTCGTGGTGGGGGAAGAGAGCATTTGAGAGAATTAATTAGTGTGGAGGGGCTCCACAGTTAAGATCATGAAGGTGAATTTTGGGAGGAAAGTATCTCTATCATGTGTAAACAGCAGCAGAAATTCAGGGATTCATTCCCTGAATTCATTCAGGGATTTGGGGAGATTATTCTGACCCAATTTGTTTAAACTTCATTAAATTGATGTGCTACATTAGCGAAAACCATAACTAACACATGTTGCAGTCTGCATTTGTGTTACTTGTTGCAAKTTTTTAATTAGCACTAGTCGAATATATTCCCAATTTCTTTTTAAGTATAGAGTCTTATCTCAAGTGTTGTCAGTATATATTTATTTCATTGTATTGGAGTTTTATATAGACCATATTTTTTGTTTAGGAGTATGGCATTATGTATTTATGCTAACACACATGCACATGTGCACACACACATACACACAGTACGTGGAAGAATCAAGGAATCTYGAGGTTATATATTTAAGCTGCTGGTGTTCATCATGCATTTCATGTAAAGTTTCTTTATTAAGGCAAGACATATTCTTTTGATCAAGTATTCTGTTTATACACRGATTATAATTCCTTTTTACGGGCTCGAGATTGTTTGCTATAATTGCCTTKGTATAAATTCTTCTATTTATAGGGTCCAAGGGACCCTTAAGAATACAATCTTATAAGCAATGTAAGAAGCCCTGTCAAGAGAGACAAGAGTTGAAATTACCATGCCATAATGTAAACCTGACTTTGGAATAGGGACTCTTTCTACTGATCTTAAGTATATCAATCATCATCATCATTTTGCACATGTAAGATTTATGGAACTGAAATGCACTCCTGTTATAATTTATAACTGAACATTTGTTAAATTACTTTGTTATAATTTTTAAGATAACCTTGCAGAAGTTTTCATTTTATAAATGGTAGCAGAAAGAAGGAAGAGATGTGCATTTCCAAAGACTTCTTTTCCATCCAAAGTTTATCTGCTACAAACGGAGCTCATTCTGCCTGTAACTGTGACCTGTTGTGCATGGCTTGATGCAGGCTGTRTTGTTAAGCAGTTTCATTAGTAGTTCAGTCCTGTCTGTTCTTGATCCTTGCTGACAGCGAAAACTATGATGATTTTATTTTAATTAAGAAAAAAATAATTTTCAAATTTGGCAGACCAAAGAGAACTAGAGACTGTAAACCCTTCACATACCAGCAGGTGCAACAGCATCACTGTAGTACTGTTTTCATTATTGTTCAAGACATAATTGTTTTTGATCATTTTAATCAGGACCACAATCTAGATAAAGAGATATTATTGAAGTCTTGAAAATTAAATCAGAATGAGATGTCTTTTAAATGGATTTCAAGATCTTTATTCTTCATGAATTATGCTCCTCACAAATATTGATTGACCTTGATTCACCTTTGGTTGGGTAGAATTTGCTGTATATGGTACAGAAAAGCTTTTCTTACTGGGAACTTTATGTGTATTGTCAGAAGAAGTCATCCTAGATTATTTAATGTCTTTTTCTTGCTGACTTTTTACCATCTTGATATTTTTGAATTTAAACTTAGTTGCAAGTCATCAATTTGATTTTTCTGTTACGCAAGCTTAAGCTTTCTGAGTTATGAAAGTGTTTTTAATTGTTATGTTTTCATTTAGTACCCTGTTCTCTGATATAACTTCTTTCAAACTTCCAACATCCTGCAAATCAGCTAAATAAGTTTCATGCTAGTTAAGCCAAATTTGTGTATGAAAAATGTTCAAAAAGTGGTCAGTAGTATTATATAAGATTTATCCTTACATATTTTTTTACTGTTAAACAATATCTTCAGGTAGTTCATTTAGAGGAGACAAACTGAGAGCTGTACACTGTTGTCATATTGTACTGTATCATTTAATTTGTTAACAGATTTATATAGAGAGGGCATGAAGCGCTTTTATATGAATTTTCAGCAACATTACTTTTTTTTTCCCCCTGTGAGCTAATGTTGTTTGCATCCTTGAGGAATCTCTTTTTAAAGTGATCTTATACAGAATAATTTTGACCCAGGGATCATGCAGTGTGCAAGCATTCTCCAGCAATAAACTCTGAAACTCCTGGTTGAACTTGGTTAGCTAGCTTTGCTCTCCTTTGGGTGGCAGGCTAGCTTATGCTGCTACTGTTGTTAACYGTCATCAACTGTTCCTGCACCATCCTTCATTGCATTGGCACAACCAGTTGTGGGGAGGCATGGGACAGGGAACTGGTCCAGGTTTAAAGAAAAAGAGGGGAGGAGGGTCTGTCGGGGTTTCCAAACCTGCTTTTCTGCAGATTACTTGTTTTGGTGAACAGCTTAAATATGACTACAGAAAGTTCTGATGAGATGTCTGCCCTGTGTGCATGTGGTGACAGAAGAGCAAATACAACATCTGGTTGGATAAGGGATAGGATGAGAAGCTCACGTTCAGATTATCATAGAATCATAGAATGGTAAGGTTGGAAGGGACCTCCCTGTACAGGGATTGAACCCATGACCTTGGCATTAGCAGCACCATGCTCTAACCAACTATTATGATAATGTTTCTTTAGAACCTGGGATGCAGCATGAGCTACAATAATARATACAAGACTGGTCACTCCATCTGACAAAAGTTTTTGTAGAATTCAAGGACATACTTAAATAAGGGCAGTGGTAGAGATCAAGGGGCTGTAAAAACTTGTGTTGACACACGTGGGGCAGACAGCCTSGGATTACTTGCATTTGAAGGGAGAATATTAAGGAAAGTTATAAAAGCATCCAAAATAAATGGCAAATGAGAGTGTAGTTCAGGAACTTCTATTCTTCTTTTCTTAATGCAGTATGAGTTGAAATTACAAATAAGTTAAAAAGTGTGAAACCTAGATCTAGTGGGATGAAATACTTTATACAACTGTTTTGTCATAGGATTCCTGAGGTCACAGGATGCATAGTGAATGTTGTGGGAAAGAATTTTAAGAACTATTTAATTTCATATTTTAAGGTTCAAGCCAATCTCTATTGAGATAAAAGTGACATCTGATATGTGAGTTTGATTCCCCACATCCATCTCATGAGGTTCATCTGGATTTGGGGACTGGTGTGAGGGACAGGATGCTGAGAGGGATATCAATATCAGACTCTGGGGAGATAGCAAAGATTAAAGAACTTAATAGTTAACTTAATAGTGACTGGGACGCAGCGCTTTTATTTTGAAGTATTATTTTTGGAGAACTTGCAGGTGATGGGGAGTGGGGTGGGAAATGGCCCTTTTAAATCTAAGAATTGCTGTATTCCTCCTGACCATCTGGGAACTGCAAATAAAAAGGAATAACTTCCTAAACATCACTGATAATTTGGARTGGGATTGCCTAGCTCTGTAACAGGTACTCCAATACCTCTTGTAAGACTTTCTCCTTCATAAAAGCAAAGTATCATTGTGGTGGTAGTGGGGAAATATCTTTTTATTCCTTAATATTCTCCTGTTTAGTCTTCCTTTCTCTGCATGTAGTACTAGAAAAAAAGAGATCTAATAAAGATAGATACAGTAAGAGTTACAGCATGCTGCTTTATTACAGTGGTGTAACAGATTATGACCTAGGCTTTCGGTTTCCCATTCTTAACTTCTGCCAYTGACTCATTTTGTGCTCACGTTGCTTTCATTATCTTCCCCCTTCCATTCTCTGTTGATAATTCAAACTTGAAATGAAGTTTGCTGAGGCTGTGAGTGTTTCTTATTACCTGTATCTACAGTGCTGAGAACAGCATGGCCTGATCTTCATAGAGTCTTTGTATGCTAGCAAGCTGGAAAGAAAGGACATCCCCTGGGAACCGTCTTAGGTCTTAGATAAATTAGATCTCCTACCCCACCAAATCCAGTAAACTTAATAGTACATTTGGGGACCTGGCAGAAAAAATCTTGGTCTAATTTATCATTGGTTTAGATAGTTTGTGTRTGATGCTTCAAAAGACAGAAACAGGGCACTGGGCGGGGGGGTGCCCAATTCATTTAAGCCAATGAATTGATCTTGAATTTTCAGAATAATTTTGAATCAATTCAACTCTTTCTAATCACCCAGAAGCAACCCAAATGACAACAGCTAACATGAATGTGCAAAGAATAAATTGTCAGATCAAGTAATTTTGTGCGCGTGTGTGTGTGAGAAATTAAATGTCCTTAAGTGTAGTGGAAAAACATACTTACCTTGTATTGTGATGTTTTTGGCATTCGCACAAACAGGATGGGAAATACTGGCTAGAGGGAAATTACTGTAAATTGAGTGCACAAGATGAGTTGGAAGATGATACACAGAGGATAGTTACCAGAGGTTCACTTGCAGATGGGAGGGTATCTCATGAGATCTGCAGAAGCCTGTGCTGGTTGAATACTGTTACGTATTTCCGTTAATGAACATTCTTGCTAAATCCATAGATGATCGCAAACTTGGAGATGTTGAGGTATGCAGAAAACAAGATTAGAATTTAGGAGAATCTCAAGAAATGGAAGAAGTTATCTGGAAAAAAGTGTTAGGGTGCAGTTCTTTCAAATAGAAGGATTTTATGTAGGAATCACCAACTACACAAATACAAAACTAAGAGTAGCTGATGTGCAGGGTCATTCAATAAATTATGAACTGAGCAGAAGATAATGTTGCAGTGCTGTCACAGAAGGCAAATCCTATGTGGGCTTTCATAAAAAGGAGAATCACCTGAAAAAAATGTGTGAATTAATCCTTTAGTTTCTTTTAATACACTTGTAAGACTGTGTTAGCAGGAGTTCTGAGGTGTGCTTTAGGGAATCTGTGCTCCCAAAATCAGTCCCACTGGAGAGAGCCTGGAGGAAAGCACTGAGAATGGCTTKAGTTCAGTAACTAAAGACAGTTAGAAAGAAGTAATAACATGGCCTACAAGGAAAGCTCAAAATAAATGGCAAAAAAGAAGGAAATGCCTAAGTCTTAAAGTATGTAAAAGACTTGAAAAAATAGTGTGTATTCCCTATCCATATTGCATAGGCTCAGTTGAAGTAATGCGTTTAAATTTCAGTACAGGTGACTTAGGCTACACAYATGGAAAACTTTTCAGTGGTGGAGAGGGAAGCACTAAAAACATTCATTGCCTTTGAAATTTGTAGAATTCCATCATTGGAAGTTTTTAAAAGTTAGATATTTAAAAGTTAGATGTAGTTCATCCTGGTAAAATAAAATAAGAATAAAAAAATCCTCATTTGCTTAAAACCGTCAATGGGAAGAACACCTTGGAGTGTCTAAGACCTCCTGTTCTCACTTTTATCTGTAGATTTTTTTTTTCAGTCTTGTGTATGTTTTGATCATTTAACTTGATCTTTAGTGTCTCATTATCTACATCTATTTCTTTTCTTCTTATAGTGCTAGCTGGTATTCCCTTCTTCCCTTCCACACTATTTTGTTTCTGCTCATTTCACCTCTTAGTTCAAATGTAGAAAAGAAAAACAATTGCTTCTCTTCCATGAGTTAGATGGATGGGGTTTGGGTCTCTGTCATGTGAAACTGTGCATGTCAAATACTGATTTCCGGCTAATGTACATTCTGCAACTTCTTATCTAGTTACTTGGTTGTCTGCAGATTTTGGTTCCTTTTGTCTCAGGAGTTRTCACAGTTTTTAAGCGGAGGCTCTCCGTTCTCCACAGCTCCCGTTTTTTCTGYTCTTTACCTATTGGCCCTCTTAATTAGTGGCTGCCCTGATTTTTAAACCTTTTTTGAAGATCTTTTTCTGTATCCTGATTTAATGTTAGCAGTTCCCTCTGGTAGCTGTCTTGATCCTTCTGGACTTAGTCATTGGCTTCTTTCATTTATTTTTCCCTTTTCAGCCCAATGCAAAATTAAAATCTGGAATAACCTYAAATTTGCCCTTACATTTGGCAAAATTTAGAATTTTGTAGTTARTAATAAGAAAACATCTAAGTCTTTGTAGTGTTTCTGAGTTAATAGTAGGTATCCTGAAATGTACTTACTGTTCCWTATCTACCCTCCAACAGGGGGTAGAAGTGAGCACCTTAATTCCTGTTAGCGTTTTGCCAGGTCAGTTTTGAGTACTACCTTCATTTGAATGCCATTCATGTCTGCTTTTCTTGCTGTGGCAATCTGTAATCTTTTACACCGTGTTTCTTTTTTTAAAATTTACAATTCTTTTTTTAAAAAAAAAAAAAAATGTCACTTCTCACAGTTTTTATTCACACGTTCTAGTGACTCTTGGGCTATTGCAGGCAATAATAGAGCCTGCAATTTAATTTTATCCATTTCACAGGATATCCAAGTATCACAGGATTCTAAATAGTAATTTTATTCACCTACTTGTAGTTTTCCCAGGTTCAAGTAAGTGTCAGAATTCCATGCAATCACAAGTGAATGGTATTATACTGTCTGTTGGGTCTTTATTCTTTTTTCACAGAAAGGATAATATTGTCCAAATTTGGTGAATAGAATCAAGTTTCAATTAAGGAATCCACTGTAGCTGGGATTGGTACGCTGCTGTCTACACAGTCACCTGGAGGGAACAACCAAACCGCCTCCATAGAGGAGGGTTGTTGGATGTCCAAAAATGGTCCAAGTGATCCCTTTCTGTTATTACTGAGTACTACTAGCAGAAATCTTTCTGCTTATTGTTGTGCATTTTATAATCAGAGTTTACTTCTGATTCTACTTATAATTGCATATAATTTTTAGAAACCTAGTTAGGAAAGAGAATTGCTGTATGTACACTGTCTTCATGTAGTTTTTGGTTTGCTTCGTCAATCAGTGATTGCATCTTGAACACTTTTTTTTTAAGTTAAGAATACTTTGTTTCAGGGGTTAATCATTTTCATCGGTCCTTCTRCCTGTTTCACTGGGTTTTTTTAGGTTTTAGTTGTTAATTGTAGTGTTTTTTAAAAAACAGGTTTTCTTAAATGTTGATTATGTTTCTTTCAGCTAAAAAATCTAATACCCTTCATAATTCATTGTCAAATATAGCATTAAAAAAAATGGAGAAATACTCCAGGGTTTGCTTACATTCACACAGGCCAAAATAAGTGTGCTAACACTGCCTTTTTACAGACAGTAAAATAYTTCCATGGAAAAACTCTGTACTCAGAAAAGACAGATTTGACATTAATCATTATCATTTGTTAAGAGAATTTTGTTCCTTTTAGCACACTTGGATATCTTTAACAGAAAAGCACATTTGCGCTGTTGCTTTACTGATTATCAGTAACATTTGCTATGGGTAAAATTTCATTTTTATATATATCAGTATTTATACTGGAGTATTTACTTTTTGTGTTAGTGTTCTTTATTTTGGTTACCATTAGGGGAATTCCGTAGTGCTTTTTAGTAATTCCTGTGACATTGAAAGTCACAAAAGTGAAACACGAAACACTCAGGCAGAGAACCTGACTGTCGCTACCGAGTACGATGCAGTACCTTATTCTTTCAGTGAGGCTCTAGCAGGTCTGATGTCAGTCACTTCAGAGACCTTTAGACCTCAGTGCTCATTTACTGCTAAAATGTACCAGCTCTGCTCCTGCATTATGAAGATCATCTGTCAACACTTTGAGATATTCTCCTTTGTTATTAAGCTTGTGATGCTCTACACTGTCAGGTTTTTTGCCAATTATAGTTAAGGTACAATGGTGTATTCACTGGATCAAAGTCTCACACTGGCGGTAGAGGAATGATTTGTAAGTCTTTATTCATCTGAATTGTACAATAGAATACCTGAGGAATGCAAATAATCCCTCTAAGGACTCAATAGAAAAGCTGTTAAAATGACAGTCTAGGACTATTATTATTCTGAATTGGTGTTTTAGCCAAAGTAATTATTTCTTATCTTGTTGTTCCACAATAGTTCTTAGTTTATTAGTTATGATGACCATATTTACAAAACAGGATTTGAATCCAATTTTAGACACTACAGTTTTACTTTTTCAAGTTTGTATGTTTCATTCTTTCTTTCACTTGGTACACTATTTAATTAGTCTAGAAACCACAAYGTTAGACATTTTCTTAAAAAAAAGATATGCACAGGTATTGAAGTACAATTATGAATAGAAGATACATTTCTAGATAGATTTTATATAGAAGGTCAGCATTTATAAGCTGTGAACTCTGATATCCAGTTTGTTAGCCAAAATAAATTAGTTAACCATAAATGTCACTTTTAGAAGAGCTGATAATGTCCCATGTGATTTCAGAAAGGCACCTTAACTGTGATTTTTAGTTCAGACATTTTGGAAGGCAGCAGTGTTTCAGTATCAGTATTGGGTACCAGTCTATATTTTCATTGGGTAACTGGAGAAAAAAAAAAGATTTGTATAATGAGGATTGAAAACCACTGACGGGGTATTTACATAAGTAAATGATAGAAGACCAGCTTTGTATAACAAACRTGTGAAAACTGTTGAGTGAACTTTTATATTCTTTGTCCCATCTAAAACCCTACTCAGTGGGCCATGCACTTAATCTCATAATAGCTCTGATCCCCTGCTATTTTCTTTGACAAATGTGTGTTGATGAACTTGTGGTTCAGTTGATTTTTTCTGAAGTGACATTTGCATTGATTATTTAAAGGTTTGCAGGCCGCAGTTTCAAAGCACTTTACTATAATAGCAGTTAAAACCTTAGTTTAAATCTTGGAGATTAGCAAGACTAAGAAAAAGAACTCAGCAAGCATAAAACCTTATGCTGTGTGGTGGGTGCTTCAGGTCTGARACATCTACAGCACCCAAAGTGCTATAGTCTGTGCTTTGTATCTGAGTATATGTACTGTGCTTTGTATCTTGTGCCTGTTGTGCTTGCTTGCTGAACGCACGGAGTTGTCATTCTCGCCATTCACACCTGTGCGGAAAGAGTGCCCTATAAATAGCCGTGAGGAGTCATCAGTCCTTCTGAGTCCTTCCATCTTAAGACTGTCTCCCTTCAGTTTAAAGTAAATGTGAAAGTCATGATTGTGGTACCTATTTTAAAAGACTGTCTGATGATCATCTGTAGCTGCAAAGACTTTACTAAAGATTTTTATAGGACATTGAACATTCGAAAACTAGCACCATAAATCTGTAGTTCTAATTTTGTGGTTTCATTCAACTAAAAAGTCATATTAGATGTGCAGCAAGCTATTAATGATGCTGCCAGTTATTGAAGATGAGAAATAGAAAATCTGATTTTTTTTTTTAATAGTACTAGTATAATATCTAGAGGTATTGTCCTAGGGAGGTAATAGACAGGTGAGAGAAACTAGTAGAAACATGTGGTCGTGTATTCATTATTTATGGCACACTCCAAGATCAGTAGCCATAAAAAGCAGGGTGCTGCTTGCTATCTAGGAGTTTGTATAGTGTTCTTTTCTATTTGCTAGTAGCAGCTGCTCTAGCCAGTTAGAAAATACACTTATTAAAATAAATAAATAAAAAGTCAGAGGAACAACTAAAGACCTGCAGCTTTACCAAATTTTTGAGAAATACCACCTTTGGAAGTCTCATAAAAATGTATATCCGGAGATCTTCAAAGTTTTATTCAGTTAGCATTTTAGCTTGCAGTATTAGCATCTACCAAAAACCTCGTTATTTTCTCAAATTATGCCTCTTTCTTATAGAGTAAATGCCAAACAGAAACCAAGAAACAGTGAAATGTTAATGGAATACACCTGAAGCGATTGCTGCCTGTTAATGCTTGACCTTGGAAAGCAATACACAAAAAGATGGCATCATAAAACCGTGCAATTCTTATGAATATGTATGTGCTACTTGATAATAATGAATGTGGTACAGCCATGCATGCACTACAAGATAATGTTGTGCCCTTTGTTGTCTACAGGTTGATAAAAATTAAAGAGTGGGTGGACAAGCACGACCCGGGTGCTTTGGTCATTCCTTTTAGTGGGGCCTTGGAACTCAAGTTGCAAGATATGAGTGCTGAGGAGAAACAGAAGTATCTGGAAGAGAACATGACACAAAGGTTAATTAGCATTCATTTTCCCTACACTTTATTATCAACTATTTCCTTGCAGTAATTTAATTGCTTGCGCTGATAGAATAATAAATGACAGAGTAATTACCATTATAAAGAGAGAATCTTCTCCTTTCTTTACCATGAGACAGAGTGAAAAGATTTATTTTAAATTAAGTTTTTAACTGTCATCTGTCATCTCTGTACAGTGTTTTAATTATAACATAGGTATTAGTTAGGTATATTTTTGAGAAGAACGATCACCAAAACTGTTTCGTCATCCATGAGAAATAGGGTTCGTGGAGAAAATTTTGCAATAATTTTTTGAAGAACTATAATAAATTGTTTCAATATTGAATTTCAGTCAAACAGTTCTCAGGTCCTGAAAATTGCATGAGACCAAAAGTGCTGCCTGATAGGGCAATTTAAATGTATCCCATATTTCTGTATCCTGCAGAACAAACAAATCAAAATACTGCCTTTATGATGATGCAGTAAAAAAGTAATTTTTCTGAAGAGAGTGCAAGGAAGAGGCTGCTCTGTTTATCACAGTGTGTAATAGTAGATCTAATGTCTTCAAAATATGTGTTGCTTTTCCATGTAAATTGATTACTTGAGACATTTAGCTGGGTTTTGTGTATGTGTTGAATGAATTGGATTCATTTTTTTTTCAGTGCTTTAGCAAAGATCATTAAGGCTGGATATGCGGCACTCCAACTAGAATACTTTTTCACTGCAGGCCCAGATGAAGTGCGTGCATGGACCATCAGGGTAAGATTCATACTTATTCATCAGCTATATCCAGTTCCACACTATTGAATTCAGATTGATATCACTGACTTTGAAGTTTGTCATGGTGGCGGTTAGCTAGTCATTACAGATGAGGTTTTTGTCCAGGATAACTTTAATTATTTGTGAGCTGCTGAACAGTGAAAGTGGAGCTGCATTGATTGAGGCAGGTAACAATTGATTCTGCCTATTACATAGTCTGAATTTCTTCATCCTGTAGAATCTGTCTACCCTCCTCCTGTGGTCAGAGATAAGACGTACCAGTATTGTGCTTGCTTAATCTGTGTGACTGGGTTTGTCTGCAGTGAAATTGATGTTGCTTTTCATTTTGTATTCACTAAGTTTGTTTGGGTTGCGGGTGGTTCATTCCTCCTTTGCTTTGCTCGGATTACATTTTCAGCAATAAAAGCAATATAACATCATTATACTCCTCATGGATACACAGTTGGGCTCCAAAACCTACAATCAGTGTGTAATAATTCAGGTCTTTTACTGACTTTAATTTTTAGACCTAGTTTATTTTGGTAGTTTTGTATGTTTATCCAGTAACTTATGTAATGCCTAAAATTATATTATGTATTTTAAATATTGATGTAGAATGATTGCAGCCATAGAGATTGACTAATTTATTCCCAGAGGACAGTAAGAGCTGAACTGTAGTGGTTTGCTTTTGCGTGTAAATACATCATAATATAAAGATTAGTACTGAAAAATATTTTGAAATGCATATAGTTATAAGCTCCTTATCTTATAAACTATAAAAATGTCAACTTCTGGAGGTGCAAATCTGTCACTGAGCTTTTATTTGTTGCATCAATGTATTTAGTGCTGTGCAGTGAATTTCACTGCTGTTTTAATTTCATTTCAAAGGAATTAATTTGTTTTCATTAATCACCATAATTTCTAGTACATCTGTATTTTCGGTTAATATTGCTACTGATGTTCATCTATATATTTCAGCGCATGTTAAACTTATTTTCCAAACGCACATTGTTTTGTCTTTTTATCTCCATCTCCTTTTAAGTGATAACTCCCAGCTCAAGTCCTTGAAATAACTACCAGAATAACATAAAAGCACCAGGTTTTGTTGTTCTGTTTTTTTGCCGTAGTTTTTAAAAGCACATTCTGAAACTCCACTGTTTTCAGTAGGAGAAATGCTTGCTCTTTATTAGAAAATGTGAAAGCTGGTTTATCTTAAGACTGATTGTAAGTATCTTTGATTTAATGTGCAAAGATATTTAGTCAGGTAAGCATCAGTGAGTAGCCATATTAACCCAATACATCTTTTATTGTAAAAACTGTGCTTTACAGTGTCAGACTCCTTAGCACTTTAACATGCTTTATTAAGCAGCTTTTAGGTCACCATTATTTCTCAGATTTCTTTCCATGGTTGTGTGTGCACAGAATGTATGCCCTTGTAATTTAAGGCATGCAGTTACACTGCATACTCTTCTACTGCATAAACGTAAATTATCTTGTTATAGTTGCATGTGATTTTATATTTTTAATTACTGAATTGTTGACATTTTGGCAAGAATACTCATTTTGTTTTTACTAAAATTATTTGAAATAAAGATCAGTTAATACGTAAGGCTTGAGATTCATAAATTATATTTGATTACAAATGTGGATCGCCAGTGAATGTTATCATTTAACTGAAAGGAAGAGTGGATTTATTTGGACATAACTAAAAGCCTTGAATAATTCAGCTTTTATAAAGTTATTTAAAAATCTTTATTTTCCTCACTTTCTGTGTGAAGAGCTAGGGATCGAAGTGAATCCCACAACAAAACACCATCATAGCTTCTAAAATCAATACTGCTGTTGATACCTATTAGGAAAAAACAAAGCTGCTCTTCTTTAATATCGGTTGGTTTATCTGCAGCAAAGGCATCTATCTGTATGTCCCAGTACTGAGAATTACCTAGCTGTATGCCTGACATTTTAACTGATATGAAACAAAGTTTCAGCACATCTTGAAAGCATATGAAAAAGGAGAAACTTCTCTCCTGCAATCAATCTTCTTAAATGCAATTAATTTTCTTCTGGTCTGTCTTTTGACAGAAAGGGACGAAGGCTCCTCAGGCAGCCGGAAAGATTCACACAGATTTTGAAAAGGGATTCATTATGGCTGAAGTAATGAAATACGAAGATTTTAAAGAAGGAGGTTCAGAAGCTGCTGTCAAGGTGAGCTCCCCATCATTTTCTTCTCTCTTCATCCATGCATACCGTTTTTCCATTTCAAGTCTATTTTTCATGGGGAAGAAGTGCCTTGAGGGTAAGAGAATCTAACAGTCCCCTCTAGCAATAGCCAAAGATCCATTGTCATCTCATATTTAGGAGAGAAYTAAAATACAGCAACTTAATTAACAAGGATGCGACTATTTTAGTAGCCGAGATATGAGAGTTCACAGACTAAACGTTCTAAGACCAAGTGCTATGCTTAGAATTTTCTATGTTTACATATTAGTGTTCAGATTTTAATAATCTTTAAAATGAACTGGTTTCTGAAAAACAAATTTTTAAGATGAGATAGTAGATTTTAAAATTACCTTTTAAGGAAATGCAAGAAACACAGAAAATGTTTTTCTTCTAATAACATGTCATGTTGGTTTGAGTGTGCAGTGAAGGTTTTGCAAATACCTGATGCAAATGTTTAAGAAAATGTTTTATTATAAAAATGTACTTTTTTTTTTAAGGACTAGTGGATTCCACTCAGACTATGATAGATATAATTAAAATCTTAAAATTTACCATTTTCAGTATTCAGTTCAATCACACTTTCATGTCTTATCCCAAAATACCATGCCTTCCTCTGATTGTTCAGTGTCCCAGTAACAATTGTATGTAGTCCAAGAAGATGTATTACAATAAGTGATGTTTTCTAGCTATTATCTACTAAATAGATAGTGAAGAAAAATGTGTGATTTTAAATAATAATGAAAAACTTTTTTCTTGAGCTCACACTTTTTTGTAGTTACACTTCTATTAAGATGAGTTTTATCTGCTTTCTCAACACTAGAGGGCAGAGACTGATTGGATGCCCAAAGTTGTGCCCTTCTTACAGCTGATAAATTAGATCTGATCTGGAGTTAATAAATATGGAATGAACTTACACATGCCAAATAAATGTCATAAGAAAAGCTGTTCTACTCAATGTTGCTATTGCATTATTTCAGTCGTCTTTAAATACAGAAAATTCCCTTTACCTCATATACGTTTGGCAGATAATGCGTTTCTGATTCGGTATTTTTGATGTTTTATTAAGATTTGTATTCTATAAAATTGCAGTTACAAAGATCATTAATTTGATTTAATCAGTCTCAGTATTTGAAGGTTCCTGCTATATGGTGTTAAAGAATTTAAAACGTTCAGCTTTATTATTTGATATTTGGTAGCTTGAAAGGTATGCAAAACTATGATTTGAGATTCAGCGTATTCTCAGTGGTATCACTAAGGAAGATCATACTGAGCAGCGGGACTTTAATAGGTTTGTTTGAACCCTAAGAAGTGGGGGGAAAAAATACCAGTATAATTGGTTTGTTGTGGCATATGAACTGTCTATGGAAGGGGAAGTAGAATTGCAGTTGTAAAGTAAAATCACACTTATAAATAAATATTCTGTAGTAAAAAACCACTATATATAACCAGGTTTCAAATTTTGCTGGCAACAGTCTTTAAACTGTTTTCGAATCTCAGTGTTCCCCTGTGAGAACCTGCTGCATTGGTTAGTATCCACTAAATTAATCTATAAGTATTTTGCATGTATATTTTGATTCGATTTTCAGTGTAAGATTCCAGGCAACAAGCTTCCATTTTCAAATTATATTTAGTGGCTCAATTTTCATTATTTTGAGGTATCTGTAAGAAGCATATTTGCAATTGTTATACAATTCTTAAGTTTAAAAAAAATTCCTTGCTCTTACGGAAAAAAAAAAGCATTATATTAATTCCAGTCTGTTCTAATTTGCATCTAATACAATGTTTCATGCTATACACAATACTAATTACTTTTATATTGCTTGTAAATTTCAAAATTAAATTTGGGAGCTTTTAGGAGTCAGCCGAATTAACAGTAGTAATGGGAGTTGCTTGCTTTGTATGTTATCGAACTGATCGATTTTTAAGTTTGATTTTGTGTGTGTCTAACACCAGTGCAGCATAACTAATTTAATGCCAGTGCTGTGAACTATACACTGAATAGCTCTGTGTGGGCTTTGTAGTCTACAGGGATATCACATTATTAGCAATCATATCTGCTTAGGCAAAGCTGGCTTCTACAGATGGCTGCTTTCAAGTGCAAATGAACTGGTTAGACGTGTCTTGTTTAATACATACTCAAGATTCACAAATGGGTATTGATTTTTTCAACCAGTGTTTCTGATAGCAATGGAAATGGATTAAATGGTCTCTAGAGAATTTAAAGGAACACTGTCACTTTTAATTAACTATAAACTGGTAGCAAAAATACATAAACTTGCATTAGTGTATCAAAATGTATTTAATTAAAGATGTCTATACCACTTTAACAGTGGGCAATAGTGTGCTAAAAAAAAATCCACATTTTTACTTTGTGAGGGCCAGATTTTTCTGCAAATACTTGTGAATGATGCATATATTTGCCTGTGCAATGTCTGTATACCTGTGCCTGCAGCTTACACTTGATGATGATTTTTACAGCACCGTTTTATTAGTGTTTATGCCATCAATTAGTATAATTACTCTTGACTTTGAGCATTATTAGGATCTTCAAAGGAAAGAACTACTAAGACTACTTGAGAGCAAACCTTTTATAGTCTAAACAAATTTCCGGGGGAAAAATACAAAAACATTTGTAAGCTCTTATTTATTATTAAATGTGTCATATGGGATAAGGTCAATTACTATTGCACTAAATGTTTATCTGTAGGCTGTTTTTTCTGAAGCTTACTCTAAGTTAGCATCACTGATGACACCATTTAAATTAGGAATGACAGCAACAGGATTTTTGAGCCTCTAAATTCCTAGACAGCAATATGGGGGATATGGTGCTTTACAGGGTAGATTTTGTGAAAGAAAGGTGTCTAAGTTAACTTTGTACCATTAATCTGATGTGTTCTACTGTAACTAAGGTCATTAGTTAACAGCTTTCCTGTAATGGGCTCTTAGCATGCCACCACTGTGATAGTGTCACGGAGAATAATGGCACAGTGAGGTCTTGCATGGAAGCACTTTGTCCTGCAAAAGAAAACTTCAAAACAGGAAGAGTTATTGAACTAAAGCAGAAGCTCTCAACTTTTCCACATTGATAATCACTTTTCAAAATAAATGTTCCCACAGACCATCTCCTGCCCAGTCTCTCAGTCCTGATGCCACAGCTTCTCTGCAGCCTCTATAATACTTGATTTAATTACAATGCTACAAAGACAGAAAATGCAACAACAAATTCTAATGTACAGAGTACTGATAGTTAATAGATTCCCTGCCTATTATCTGCTCTCCTCGAGTACAGCATTTTCATAACAAATTTCCTTTTTATGCCTTTGGTTTGTATACCTTTTCCTGTAACCTGCTTTCACAGCCTATCTGCTGTTAACTCTCCTCTTTTGCTACCTGTTCCATAAGCAAGTTTGTTCCAAAGAAGTTTCTGACAGAAGGACTGAGGCTGTATTTTGTGCTCCCCAGTCCTTCACTCTCTGTGCATAAGCAGACGAGAGTCCTGCTCGAAGTGTGAGACATGTACAGCTGTGACTTTTTGCATAATATTCCCAYCTTTAGTTTCAACAAAACTTGCTTGTTTCAACAAAACATGCTTATCCTTTGCTGGAAGGAGCTCAGAGACATCCATGTCTAAAGTTTGATAGCCATGCAGCCGTGATGCAAACTGTTACGGATTGCCCTTTCCAGCAATACTGTTTTAGATTCCTGTCACCAGTGCTTACCATCTGAAGATTTTTTTTTTAAGAGGAAGAAATAGCCTAAAAGCTGAAAGAAAAATATTTGAGTTGGATTAGTCTCCTCTTTTCTTTTTACAGCTTCCAGGGTTTATAGAAAGGTACTGGATTTACTGCTATATGAGGCTGATAGCATTGAGACTCCACTAGTTTGATGAAGAATAAATTATTTTTATATATGTCTGATATGTATGTAAAACCAAATTTTGTCAAGTTGAGAAGTATTATGAATGTCTAACTCTGAAGCTGAAGTAGTACCATTTATTTATCAAAATGTATTTAAATAATTGCAAGTTGGAAATACTCTGAAATGTCTAATGAAATAACCTATTCTCATTCTGTCCATTCTATTTGCAGGCTGCTGGAAAATACAGACAACAAGGCAGAAATTACGTAGTGGAGGATGGAGATATTATCTTCTTTAAATTTAATACACCTCAACAACCCAAGAAGAAGTAAATATCAGATGTTTTTCATTACTCAGAAATAAACTGTGCTGCTTCAAAAAGCATATGAATTTTTATTTGGGATGAAATATCTGGAAACAAAAAACATACAGTTTCTACCTAGGGGAACCCCCCCCCCCACACACACACACCCCAGTGAAATTATTCTTGTTTGTTTTGAATTAAAATAATGGCACCTCCAGCGAACATACAAGTTCACTAAATGTGAACAGCTTTGCATTTCAAACGATTAAGACCCTACTCCAAATTGTAGAAGCTTTTCAGGAACCATATTACTCTCATGATACTTCATTAATCTCCATCATGTATGCCAAGCCTGACACGTTTGACAGTGAGGACAATGTGGCTTGCTCCTTTTTGAATCTACAGATAATGCATGTTTTACAGTACTCCAGATGTCTACACTCAATAAAACATTTGACAAAACCAGCCTTGGTGTGTTTGGGGATGTCTGTATTGACTGACTGTGGTGTGCTGAAYGCGATACGGCACCTGGTGGATGCTGATTACAGAATTTTAAGACGCGTATGATACAGTAACTGGCAGTGTGGGGCAGCTGCAATTGTATCTTGGAAGTGAGTCTTTCATGGGAATCAGAAGATTAGGATGCCAATGATTTGTCTCAAAAAAGTTAATGAATTTGTAGATGGACATTCACTGAAAGATGATCGTAAGGATAATAAAAAGAATAAAACGTAAATGATTTTTACTGGAAAGAGCAAATATGCATAGAAAAATCACGTTATCTTTTGAGACTAAAGCTTTTTTGCGCAAAYCACTCTTCAAAAGTATTTCATGTCTTGAAATTATTAAATTGTGGAGGCTGGGGCAGTGGTGCCTGATGTTGTGTGTTGTCCTCCCAGGTCAGGTTTTCAGGCCAGTGGAGGGTGACACAGATAGTGTTGTGATGGAAGAGGTCACGCCGTGCTGGCAAGTAAGTCGTTCTGCTGCAGTAAGGCTGCACTTTGTTACCCCTCTAACCGTGAGGGACAGCTGATCTCTTTGACCAACACAAGAATAAGTTGTTACCAAAAATAAAAGTTGGCACTTCTAATGCAAGCCGTAGAATTGCCTGTACTGCAGTAAGTTCAGTTTATTTTAAAATAGCCTGTTTATTTTCTGAAGCGCCCACGTGTGCGGTGTCAGTTACAGACTCAGTTAGACTCAGTCAGAGCTGGGAGAGGTGCTGATGTTGCCCATCGCTTACCGGTGTGCCAGACCTCCTGCATCATTACGGTGATAAGTTTGCCTGTTGTAAGCTTCAAAAATGTAGCTTGTCGCTGGCAAACCTGCTCGCTGTATTTAAGCTATTGGGAGCAGCAGTTGTGTCCTGCTTAGAGACTTCTCTTGAGAACGCTGCCTTGAGCTTCGCTGCTCTTCTCGAAGGAGTGAGGTGTGAGTCGGTCAAAGCCATGAGGCTTCTTGTCGAAAATCTGGCATCAAGCCTTTAACTGAACTGAGGAGACGGAGGGAGGGCAGATGACTTCAGTTCATAGCTGCTGATTTTGTTTTAAAGAGCTTCTCCTTTCTTCATGGTGGCAGGAGAGGGGAGAATATTTTGATGCAGGGAAATCTGGACTTTGTGTGCATTGGAGCCCTTGAGTTTCTCTTTTGCGTAATTTCCCTGGTACAGCTCGTATTTGTTCTTGGTATTATTTTGATGTTACATAATTGAAAAAAGATTTGGACCACCAAATCTTTTGTTAGAAGTCAAATCCAAAGGGAGACTGAACCTGACTGTTTGGGTTTCAGACACAGTAAAAGGTGAAGTGAGAAGTGGAGTATATGTGTTGGGGAAGGAAAAGTGTTACCCTTCACTGCAATCACACTAACKGAAATGCGTTGTCTTGTCCTATTGGAAATTCATTCAGGTTTCCAAAATATTCCCATGCTCCCTAATTATTGCATATAAATAAGGAAACGGTTAGAAAGAAGGAATGTACAATTAATGAGTTGCTTTGTACTGTTGCATCTTTTAATTACGTTTAATAAGCCRTATTTGTTTAAATTTGAATGTGTGTACTTCACGATACCTCTCTGTTCTAAAAATAAAAATAATTAAAAGTTGAACAAGCTGTTTTTGACAGGGTTTTTGAAATCTATTATAACATTCAGAAAACCGAAAATGAACTTAAAAATTCTGCCATAGCTTTAAAAATATTTATTTCATAACATGATAAATGTGTTTTCAGTTTGTTAACTTGCTTGGATAGCTTATCTCTTCAGCTGTTTTAACTAATTCTGTTTTAACTGCTGAAGCTAATTGGTTATTCAAGAATRAAAACAGAGGTTTTATTAAAAGAAAATAATCCGATAAGCTCTGTTAGTCCTATCACTGCTGACTTGTGGCAACTGCCACATGAAATACGTGCGGTCTGTGTTTCTCTTCCGTGATTCTATGCGTTTAACATGTACAACTCCTAAGAACCTGTAGCTAAATGTAACAGGTTTCAAGCACTCTGTTTTAAGTACAGCTGTGATTTGACATAGGCCCAGCCCTTGTTACATATGTATTTCRACTTTAATTCAAGTTGATTCAAGGTGCAAATTACCTATCCCCCGCGCGTTTGCTGTGAAMGGTGCGAAATCTATAGCGCACGCTCTTCACCAAGCCTGGGTCCCCATACAAACYGAGGATGGTGATGGCAGATCCGGGAGGAGATGTTTTGTTTCTTCAGCTGGAGAAGGATGAGAAAGCGTCGTGGGCACGGTTCTTCCCAAGTGAGGGAAGTAGGGAATTCTGCGGGGGAGGGAGAGTCCTTAATTTCTTTTCTTCTAATCCTTCTCCTCTCCTTCCTCTTAACTTTTATTCCTCATTGCCGATTAACCATGACATTTATGGCATATTTATGGAATTAAATAAGTACTTGTGAAACAAGGACATCGCTGCAGCCTGCCTTCAAACTGACAGAGAGCTAAGGGGGYGCCCGAGGGTCCTGCACGCAGTGCCCACGTTCGCAGGTGCGGAGGCCCTGCTGCTTCACGGCGCGTGGTGAGGGGTTTGTCCCGGACTGGCTGTGCGCTGGCGCCGCAAGGAGCCCGAGTGCAGTTTTCACATCAGTCTCCCCCGAGAGCTGCCTGCGCGCTCAGGCTCCTGTGCAGTGCTAAGCAAAACTCTGCGTGTGTCAGCTGCCTGTTTGAGCATCTTTACGAGCTCAGAATATTCCACAGAAGAATGAAGGTTTTCAGTGTCTCTGTAAAGTCAGTGTTTAAGCTGGTGGGTTGGCCAGCTAAAACAGAAAAGATGTCCTCCTTTTGCATGGCTTCAGCTGTGCACTTCATGCTGCAAGATGTATGGATGGTGAAGGTTGGCAAGGGTTCAGAGATGCTTGGACAAAGTTACGGAAAAAAGGGTCTTTGGAAAAACCTGTTGAAAACAAATCATCACCTCTGCACTTGGGGAGTCCTTGAGTCACAAACTGCGGGAAGCTGAGAGTAGCTGGAGAAAAAGTGCTGTTTTATGTGCTGCTTTGAGGCATCTGTTGGCAGCTTCTCAAAAAGCAGGATACCAGTCTAGATGGGCCTGTATCTGACTGGATACAGCCCCTCTTAAGTCCTCTCCCAAGCAACCTTTCTTCAAAGGCCATCACCAAGCACCAGGAAAGCGCACGATCTGTTTGATATATTTCCTAATGCATTTTTAACAAAATTTTTACAGAGGAAGAAAAAAACCATGACACCAGCTTAATTCCATGTTTTGCTCTTTCACTGCCTGTGTTAGCCCCCTAGAGGCTGTAGCAGTATTACAATTGCTCTAATTTTCCRAAGGCTCCTTTCTCGTCTGCCTTCCTCAGCCTCCCTCTCTTCCAGGCTGCAGGATCTGGTCGGTGCTTGTGTCTCGGAGAGCCTGGTGCGAAGACGTCGCGCCTGGAGTCCCGTTTTCCTCCCTTCGCTCTCGCTGAGCAGGTTTTCCGCCGAAAACGCGCCGACGGGCTCCCGGATACCCCCGAGGGGCCACGGAGGCGCCGGAGGTGCTGCCACGCTGGGTTTTACGGCGGCAGGCGGGCTYGGCCCCCGCGCGGCGCCTGTCCGCTGCGAGGCGGCGAGCATGTGGCAACGTTTTCAGTGTAAAAAAAAATTAATCTAAGTTTTAGCTTTTCTCTCTACTTGTGAACTCAGCTCAGAGTGAGAGAAATCACTAAAATATATTAATCGTTTAAAGCTAATGATTGCTGGTTTTAATTTTTACTCTCCCAATACTAATTTCAAATGTTTAATTACGCTAATCCTATCCTTTCACTCCCGTTAAACTAGGAAAACCCTTGGAGGCTCCGTAAAAACAAGAACTGAAGGAGCAGCGTTCGTTGTAGCACGCTGGCGGACGGAAAGAGCTGGCGCTGGCTGGGCCTTGCGAGCGGCGACGGCGACGGCGAGGTCCGGGCCTCGGGGCTGCCCCCGCAGCGGCC
>NW_028185261.1:6760085-6774746 GCF_003343005.1 Rhea americana
TGCGCAAGGCGATAAACAGCTCAGAAATTAAACGCCGGTGCCTGAGGGCACGCACGGGTTCAGAGCTGTCCTAGCGCTCCTCGGCAAAAGATAATTTTCTCCTCGTTGAGTAACTTCGCAGCTGCAGGTCTGAGATCAGCTATCGCCGCCAGGCGCGCTGGCAGAGTCGGAGGGAGAAGCCAGCAAGCGGCTGAGTTGTCCTACGCCTCTTCTAACCAAAGTCTCCTTCCCGCTCGTCTCCGTAGCGGCAGTGCACGGACAGAGGTACGCTGCTTCAGAAAGATTTTGGTTTAAATTTCAAGAGCAGTAAGAATGGAGACTTGCACAAAAAGGGAATTAAAAGGGTCTGACTAYGAGTCGGTTTTTGCTTTTATAAGCCGGCAGCGCTCTTCTGGCACAGTAGAGCTGTGCGAGCTTACGCTAGCAGAAACCCTGGCCCAGGCTGTGTGAAATCAGCCCCCGCGCCACGATCGGCGCTGCTACCGGTGCAGGTTAGCGCCTGTTCCCCGGGGGCCGCTGCCGCCGCGGGCGCGGGGAAGCCCCACGGCTTGCGGGCTGTCGCTCAGGGTCGTTGAAGCCCCACGTTTGACTTATTCATAAGACCCTAGTAAGGATCTTGTTCTAATCAGAGGTTTCCTAGGGACAAAGAATTGTAATGTAATCTGTTATTGTAATAACATCATCTTGATCTGCTTTTATTTACTGATGTTTTGCCAACCGTTAAATATTATTCTGACAAATTCAGATAGAGATCCCACTGAGAAATTACATTTTTTGGAAATACTGTGTAAATCTCGCAGCTGTTGAGCAAMGGTTGCTGCTGTCTCTTTGGCTGATAGAAACCCCCAGACTTCAGGAGAGAACCTGATGTGACCTAGAGCCCTCCTGACCACTTGGATCTTAAATAATCTTCACCCCATATGTCCATAGGATTTTGTGGTGTTGGAACAGCAGTGGGAATTCTTTCAGGGAAGGAAGGAAAGTCTGCGATAATTTAAAGGATAGTTTTCTAACTATCCTGTAGTGCTCAGCAGTGTGCTGTGATGTGGAGGCAGCTGCAGCCAGAGCAGGAGCGCTGCAGACCAAGAGCTTTAGGAGAAAAGATTCCAGTGTAGTGCAAGTGACTTCTAGAAATGCAAGGAACTGGCAGCGTTGGTCATCCTTCATCATGCTCCTATGACATGGTTAAATTAAATAACAATTTAGACTACAAACAGGCCCAGACTGCAGGAGCAGGGGAAGTTCGAGTTGGTGTGGTCTTGTCCATCCTCAGTATTTCCAGAAGCATCTACAGAGATGTTCATCAAGCCACACAAGCTTCCCCTGATCCTGCTTGCTTTCTACTGATTTCTAGTATGAGGCACAGTGCAGGTATGCAAGAGAGAAAGACACCATCCTGTCTGTCTGTCTGTCTGTCTGCACTCGAGTGTATCAAGGTTTGGGACATTCCTGCATGGACTTGCTTGCGTGTCCTGACTCTGGACTTCACCTTGACAAACACAGCAGCTGTGCTGTGCTGGCCACAAAAACAGTGCACCGTGAGGCGAGCAAGGAGGAAGAATAATCAGAATTTTAAATAATAATAATAATAAAAAAATCCCCTTTCACTCACCATATTAGGTTGAAGAAGTTCACACTTTTTTTTTCTCTACTTCACGAGCTCCTCTGCTCTGTGGCATGCTAACTCGTCTGATTTGTTTGTTATCTGTGGCCACCGTGGCCCTGAGCCCACGGCAGGCAGTGCGTTTTCTGCAGCTTGTGGGTGGAAAGCCAAGAGCTAAGTGAGCTGGTCAAGAGAGCCATGTGACCAGGAAAAGGTTGTGCCGAGCTTTCTTTTCAAGAAGAAAGTGGTGCTCCTGATGGCTTTTCCTTGCATTCCTTTTTCCATGGTTTCAAACATCGACAAAAGCTGATCCAGCCCTTACTCTGCTCCCTGAGCTCTCACGAACATCAGACAAGAAACTTGCAGAATTACCTGCCGATTTTTATCCACCCTGTTACGGCTGGCAGGATGTTACTAGCAAGCTGCTCTCCAAAGTCCTTACCTGCAACGCCCTCCGTGATAGCTCAACACAAACTACAAGCCAGAAACAGAGAAGCTGCTTCCTTGACTCATGCAGGTAAAAAGATTTTAATAATCCAGTTTAGCTCTGGCTGCTGTTTAAGTCCGATCACTGTGTATTAACAGTTTTCATAAATAGCAGTGAGATCCTGCCCTTGCTGTTTGCGGAGCCTTTCRGAGCACGACGGCTCCAGCAGCTCTTCCCTGGGACGGGTCTGTCAAGAGGGCTAATGGTGAACCCATTTTGGTCCAAAGCTGTGTATGAGAGGTGGAACCAGAGCTGGTGTAAAACTGTTGTGTGAAGAACACCTTCTGCATGAAACGATGCTTTCTCCTCCAGGACGTCTCCATGCCGTCACACACAGCCTTGCCTGCGAAAGCCAGCCTGAGATTTCCTGCAGTTCCTTGTACCGATCCCCGCGGTACGGTTGCTTGGCGTTCGTGAAGTTGTTGCCAGGTAAGGACACGTCTCCTATTAGAGGCAGCCTTTTATGTGTTGTGTTTCAGGTAAATCCACTGTCTTGTGGAGGGTCATGTCTAAGAACAGCTTGTTGGTTTGAGGTGCGCTTGTGAAAAGTGTTTGAGGTCAGGCACAGCTTCGCAGGCAGATGCCGTTCTGGGAGCAGAAGAAAAATGTTTAATTTATATTTACGATTTAGGAAAAAAGCTGTAAGTGTGCTCTTTTATTCCAAAATAAAAATGCTTTAATGACTGGCGTGTTTAGCGCGTTGGGGATGTCATTGTTTCCAATTAGGTGCCATTCTGATGGGAGAGCGCAGATCCTTAGGCTGAAGGGAGATTTGTGCTGCAGCTATTTGTGCCTTTTAAAACATTCTCTTTACTACTTTAAGAGAAAACTGTAAAATGGCAATAATGACATATTATTACAAGTAAATTACACTGTAAAATAGCATTAATATTGCAGTTGAAACCTAGAATTTGAAATAAGATGGAAATATTCATTTGCACAGAGCTTTTGTTCTTATCAAAAGCGGTTTGGATCAGGAATGAGATTTACTTAGCGCCGGCGCTGGGAGGCAAGCTGGCGCTCGGTCACCTGGTGCCGCGGGCTGTCAAGCTCGCGGGCCGGGCGCCGCGGCGGGCAGACGGGCGGCGAGGCCGGGAGCCCCCCGCGTCCTGCGCGGAGCAGAGGCGCCGCGGCCCGGCCGGGCAGGGCTAAGGGAGCCCGCGGGCGCAGCGGCGGCCCGGCTCGCTCCTTAGCCGGCAGGCTTGGAAAGAGCAGGGCTCGTCTCGGCTTCATCTCCCCGACAAAAAYGGATCGATATTACAAACGCGCGTCTAGGCTAACGGGAATTAGAAACTAATAAACCCGAAGAGGGTTCAGGGAAGTCCCGCACAGGAAGAGCGCTGAACAATTTTCATTAAAAAAAACCCTGTCCCTTGAATTTGACAGACCTGTTTCTTAGATCTGGAAAGGCCAAAGATCTTTTTCTTTTTTTYTCTCTTCCTTCCATCCTTCACCTATGCAGAAAAATATCAAACCCTCGAAGGGTCACTCGTATTTGGAGAGTCGTTGCTCTGGTGAGGTCTGCAAGGGAGATCCTCAGAGCTGTAGAGGTTTCTCAGGCTGCGTTTAAGGCATGTTCTTTTGCCAACCGTGTTGGTATTAAAGAATAAAGAAGAGAAACAGTTTTGTCTTTGCTTCGATGCAGCCGCTTAAAGCAGGCTGCTCTGGTAGGAGACCTGCGTTTGCAATGCCCTCTGTTTGCCTCTTACCTGTTCTGCAGCAATACTTGCTCACGTCCATTACCGACCTTTCAAGTGCAACGTGCTGCCACATGTTTAATCAGGTCCACAGGCATGGCCCCGTTAATTCCCTGTGGCAACGAGTCTTCAGCCATCCCGTATCTCCATGCGTCATTCTCGGAAGAGTGACCCTGCCTTGCCTTCAGCGAGGACACCCTGCTCACTGGCTCGTCGGCCTATTGGGGCATGAAAGCAGCTGTTTGATGAAAGGAGAAACCCCAAGAATCCCAGGAATTCAGCCATCTTTTTTTGCCATAACTTTTATTAATTTGTGTTCCCGTTAGCACAATAAAGAGAGTAAAAAGTGATCATCYAGGCAACTTCCATTCAATGTTACGYTTCTAGTACTTCCTGTATCTTCTAAAAAGCTGAAAGAGCAAACAGGCTGGCTAGCTGGAAAGGTTGAGAGCTAATGTCTTTGGTGAGTGAAGCAAAACTACCAGGTCTCCCCGTGGRCATCGTGAGGGCACCAGCTCTCGAATCGCTCTGGAGCGCCGACGCGTGATGAAGCCAGATTCGCAGACGGCGAGAACCACCTTCGCTGAGTGACRCGGGGGAGGCACAAAGCGACCCAGTGTGGGATCAGGTGGAGGCAAACCAGCATTTCTGCACGGCTTCGTTGCGGTAGTGAAATCCGTCTCTGCTGGTTTCCTTAGGGTCCCGCTCTGAGCATCCGTGCCTGCAAAATACCTGTCTATTTGCATGTTGCAGCATCGGATATGATGGGCAGAGGGAACCGCTCGCCTGCCATGCTGCTAGCTCCACTGGCACCCTTCAGATATATGAAGTGATGACTGGGGAAAAAATTGGAAGCAGGGGGTTGTGAGAATAGATGTCTTTAATTCGATACTGTTAAAAAAACAAAACACAAAACCAAAAATATCCAAACCTCAACCGTTCACGTGGGCTTTTAAAAGTCTCTAATAAGACAAAGATGTTTAAGAGCGCTTTGACAAGCTTGCGTCATTACAACGTTGAGCAAATAAGCAAAAACAAGCACAAGCGATTCAGAGATATGAAAGAGAAAATGTTGCACAGGTCTTCCACACTATCTGCAGTAAACAGAAAGGAAGGTAACAGCTCAGGCCTGGTTCTGTTATCGTATTCARGTAAATGCGACTTTTTTTAATTTATTAGCAAATGAAGGATATTCAGGTTCTAAATCTTGGTTAGCCTGGCTAGTTAAACTGGGAATCGTGGAAAGCTTTTCTCGGTAAGGATTGGAATAGACTCGATTATAAGGCTGATCTCAGAATAGATTCTGATTATCTAATTTTTTTTAACAAACTTTGATATTTATTAGTGTTCAAGTGATCGGCAGGTAGRTGGGAAACAAAGTGAAATATTAAAATACTGTTTGTAACGTGTTCCTCCATGTTTAATGACTTTTGGATCTTGTTCACTGGTCAGATTTATGAGCCTGGAATACCTACTGTGCATTTGTGCTTTCACTTCTTCATAAATCCATGGAAACTTTTCAGAAAAGTTTTAACTATAACGTGTCAATGAACTATAAAGGAAAGGTTTATTTTGTATATACCCTCTTTACCTGAGGTCYGTGGTTAGATTCTGAATTAGAGCTTCTTGCTCTCATGTGCTCGGTTTGGGCTTTTGATCATGCCACTCTTTGCACAAAGCAGAGAGAATTTCTGTTTCATAAAGAGGAAAATACAGACGCGTTTTGATGTCTATATAAATGCATGTTTTCTCTTATTTTTGAGGCAGGRGAACTTAGGGTTTAACATCTCTCCAGCTCTCTCTAGGTCTCTCTGCAATCAAAGTTTCCACAGAGGACTTAATGGGGAAYAGAAATCATTTGGTTGTGGTGGTGCTGTACTTGATATATTTTTCTTAAAAGGTTGTACATTGATAAAAATAGTAAGTAACCTAGTCTACTCATAACAGCTTCGTGTTTAAGTTCATGCAAGTTTAGGGAGCTGTAAGTGACTAAAAAGATGAGTGGCTTAAGATTCACTCAGTGATACTGCAAATACAAGGACTGAAATACCAAAGGAGTAAAGGATATCTAGACCTTTGCCCATTACATCAAGAAAATGAAGAAGTTGGGGGAGGGGGGATTCCTGTGTTGTATTTTTCAAGTCCTACTCCAAAAGGGGTAACCAGCCTATTAGTATAGGTGCCAGGAAGCCTGCTTTTGTGACATCTCGCCAAACACACCTACTTTCACTGGACCATAGAAAGATCAATCCTGTCTGAAAACCACCCATTACCTAAGACACCTAATTTATATTAGAAGCTCACTAAAAGGCACTGTCTGGCCCCCAACCTTTACTTCCAATGATAAAGAGGATGTTTTACACCGTATGTGACACTTAATCAAAACGGATATTCTTTAACAAACCCTTAACCTCTAGCACACAGGAGTCATATGAGGCCAAGGGACAAGACACAGATCCAGCTCAGGGTGGCATATCCTTTGATTAAGATGATACAGATTTCCCATTTTTATCAGGGTTACGGATTCTGGATATATCCTTTTTTGATTTGTCAGCATTAAATTTCAGTAGAGGTTCAAGCCAAAGAGAGACCAAGACTAGTTCTGTCTTCAGCTGTGCATTAGGAGATAATTTCTCAGAATCCTCTGCAGTAATGATCCTCAGATCTTCTGATCTTTCTGTAAGCAAGTTTTTTCTGGGAACCTGGATTTAAACTATGGCACAAGCCTTGCTTGCATCTGGGTCCTTTCTTAAGGAGGAGTATCTAAATACACTTATTCTATGAGCCCTGAAATGGACCTTTTTTCTTTCCTCAGGTCTTTTTCAAAGAGACAAACCTTCAAGTGAGTTCTTTCACCCTCCCTTGGATTTCTGGGGCAGGAGGTTTTACTTAGGGAGTACACAGTACTTTAGACAGGCATTGCAAACTTCAGGGGGTTAGACAATTTTCACTCCCTGCAGTATATTGGAATGTCAGTATAGTCTACTCCCGTGTGATTTTTTTTCCCTTACTCCTTTTTAGGTAACCCGTTATTCTAGGATTTGTATGTGTCCGACATGTGTAAAGATARGTTTCTCAGATTCCTTGATACAGGGGAAAGTTTGACATTTTTCCCTATTTTTAGTCAAGAGTTTAAAATTGGAGGTTTGTATTTGTTAAGAATATAAATCTGTAGAAACAAGTGCTACTTGTTGTTATTATTCAAATATAATATTGTGCCACTTGATTATTAGTGTGCAAAGAAGACCTTGAAAGGGTTTTGGTTTTAGCTGTCTGTTTTTGAGCAATACAGTGGCAGGTCTCTTCTGTAAGGCTCTGTGGCTGACTGCCAAACTGGCTGAAATAGGTTCACCTTTTTTTCAGTGCATGATATCCCAGTTCAGTACATGGGAGTGTTTTTTATTTAGACTGTATTCATTTTTATGATGGTTATTACTACACTTAGAAGAAAAGCTCTTTTTGTGAGGAACTCCCTTTTCCCTGTCTTTTCTGTAGGCGTGAAGAAGCCCTGCTTGCCTTGCACAGAAGCCCAGATCCCCTAAAAACTGGGGAGGACAAGCTTAAGCACGTCTTTGGGACTCAAGGAAAAAGAGGTAAGTAGGAAGCAATGCTTTTCAAACCTTTCAGACCTTCTTTTTACATCATGAAAAGTGAAAGGAGTGCAATATATGGAGGTTACTTTTAAGAGAGAACTTCAGACATGGAGGGAGACCTGTAATCATGTTAAATTTCTCTTTAAAGGCAACTTCTGTTTACTAAATGCAAAACTGACAAGCAAAAATCTGGAGGACTGGTTCTAGTTTATGGCATATCACATACAACAAAGGCCAGTCCTATTCTCCTATCTCCTGTTTTTAAAACTTCATTAATAAACCATATTCAAGGAGAAAGACTAGGATCACAGCTGCTTGTTCCCAGTCCCATTGTGACTTCTTAATCAGAGAATTAATTGGGCTCTGAAATCTTATGTTCTGCAAAATCTCTTCAGATTTGTTCAGGGCATTCTGCTGGAAGCAATCTTTCACTTAAGATTTCATAGAAATGTAGCTAGAGAGAGCATGTCATTTCCTGCATCAAATAACACCAAAGTTAGCTTAAAAAAAAAGAAAAAAGAAAAGRAAGAAAAAGAAAAACACTAAGTATGTCCTGTGCTTCAGTTTTAGTCTCTTTGCTCCAAAGAAAGCTAATGCTTTATATCTTTTTTCTTCTGGGGGTTGAATCTGCCATGCAGTTTAAAATTAAAAAATTGCTAGGGAATAAGGAGCAGAATTCAGCTGCTGTGCAGTGCGCTGGGGTGGACATCAACAGCAATGGCAAAGCATAGGCTTTCACAGGGTCACCTAAAGATACTTTCCATAAACCTTATCTCTACGTTTCACACGATATGAAAGAAAACCTCCTTGTATCACAGTCTAATTAAAACATAGGCTTTACTGTGACCATTACCAAGAGTGCTACTACTAAGAGTTAACAGCACTTTCCAAATGCTTTATGGCGAAAGGAGAGGGCAGCTYGTAGGCAGTACAAGGTGGGCTCATTTTACCTAAAATGGAAAAAAGTTCAGTCAGGCACTCCATAGCAAGGCTGAACATGTTTGAAATGGTTTTCTCTGCAAGAAAGCAGCATGTGGGATTTTTATTGTGGTTATTCAGCATCCGCCAGGAGAGCTTTTTGTCCCTCTTGTTTTRGCTTTTAGAGTTGATCAGCAATGCTGATCCATATCTATATTGATAATAAATGTCACTTCAGTATGTTCAAATTTTAAAGATTTTTTTTCATTTGTTGGTTACTGTGTCAGCAGAGCTCCCATTTAAACACTGACATCGTAATTCTGGTAGCAAATACCTCTGGGGCAGATATAAGTAAATACCTACCGTGGCCTCCCCACCCCAGCACTGCAGAAGGGCCAGGGCTGAGCTCCCTCCACGTGGGGCAAGCTGTGATTTAGGATGCGCGTGGTGTTGAAAAATCTGCATTGCGAGGCAGTGAGACACAAAGTCGGCGTCACCCATAACTYGTGCATTTGGTTTACTGTTCATTATGTCCTGGTGAATACTTTTATTCTGTAACTACATGGGAGGATAGTTAATGTTTCCAGATTTAAAGCTTGCTTTTGCAGAAATTTGGCTCCACAGTTCACAGGAGAAACATGCCTCTAGGGGGCTGGAGGGCTGGATTAAAGAATTTAACAGCTCTCTCAGGTTGACTTTACATATGGGGTCAGTTAAAAGCTGTGTGCTACTATGGCAAGCTGCCAGGCTTGTGTTTCATTTTAAATTAAAGACTTCTAAAGAGGCTTATGAATGTTGGGTGAAAGGGAGAGGATTTTTTTAATTTTTTTTTTTTTTTGGTTGGTTGTATTTTTGCTGTTGCCGAGTTTGGCTCCAATCTTGAACTGGTTTCCAGGTGGTAAGGGCGATCTTGTCTGGATTGTGCGTATCTAGGCACAAACGTGAAATCCGCCTCCTGGCCCTCGCTGGTGGCCAGCCGCGGCCCTGGTCCCCCTGCCGACTCGTGCCCGGCRGAAGGGACCTCCGGGGCTCCAAGCGCCGCTTTGTTAAACCTYCGTTCAGCTCAGCTGCGCGCGCACCCGTGCAAAGGGGACCCGCAGAGGCAGTGACACATTCAAAACTGGTTTTTATTATGTATTGCCCCAGGCAATACATAATAAAGTCAAGCCTTAAAACACTAGCTGGATGCCCAGTGACTTGCCCCGAAGTCCATGGTCCGTGTTCACAAATATTAGTAAAAAAACCTTCTTTCATATTTGCCCAGAAAGCAAGTTGGAGCTCACTGCAGCTTAATACTTTGTGCAAACTTTAAAAGTGGTGAGTATGAGATACCTATTAGAACTTCAACCATGTGTAATTAGATCCGAGTTGCCTATATTTTGCCAAAAATATATTGAGTTATCATCCAGTTTTGGYTCTGTGATTAGGGTCTAATGCAGAATGCTGAGAGTTCTGAGAAAATTCAGGAGTGAACATACAATGTGGCTTGACATAGCCTTGTTTTATTTTTTCTTATTCTGTCTTAAATGCTGGCAATAGACCAACTTCAGCATCTACAGATTAAACCCTAGCTCTGATTTGTGGATGAAGAGCAGCCTGTCACGGTTTCTCAATGGCAGAGCCATTCCCTGCCCTGTTGCTGCCTCTGGTGAGCAATGCCTAAATTGCTGAGGACCGGCTGATGGGAAGGTGCGTAGCAGGCTAGCCCAGAGTCCAGCGTTAAGATGTTTTTTAGGCAGGAGGGGTGCTGCTGCGGGAAGAGGAGGAGGTGACTCCCAGGTCTTGCAAAGCGAACTGGAGAGCAATTCGGAGCGCCTGTGAAATGTATCACAAGTCCACCTACAGCCGCTGGATGGATGCAAGTACTGAGAAAAAAGTTAACTTATTTAATGGGCAAGACAGCCTATAGAAGTGAGGGAAGATTCAAGCAGGTAATTGCAGTGACTAAGGAGGTATCTTTCAGCCTGCAAAATAAGTCTCTGAAGGCAAGACGAGGCCTCGCTGCCTGGTACTTTTGACCTCATGCTGTGTAAAACACTGCATAAAAAATACATAATGGGGAATAATCTTCCTTTTGATTGAAGACCAAGTGTATGATCTAATATTATCCCTCTCAGATTTCGGTATCTCTTCAAGTAAGCTGCACAATCAATCTGTCTTTGCACCACTGAAGTACGCCGGCTGCCCTGGTAAAGCAACGTAAGTTATAGCTTGGAGCACRTATATTTAAATACTGGCAGCCCCCTCCAGTTGTCCCCACCGTGCTGCCGGGCAGGAGCTCCCTTCGCGTGCTGGCAGAGGCTCTGCCCTTCCCGGCCACGGCCCCGACCTTGGCTGCACCGGCCACGGGGGCTCTGCTGCCTATTCCTCCAGTTTTGGGGTGGCTCGAGGAGCTGGGAGCCTCCCCCCGTGCCATCTGCCCTGCTGCGCTGGGAACAGCCTGGTGAGCTCTCCAGCAGGAGATGGGGATTTCTGCGCTGCATCTTGCAATGTCCAGAAACCAGGAAGCTACTTGGGGTGCGGAGCTTCACTTAATTGAGAAATAAGCATATAGCAATGGGTCCAGGGACTACACRGCCGATTGGCTGAGGCGATTTTATTTCAGAATAATTTACAGTTGATAAATGGATTTGGAAAAGCCTTAATMGTGGCTATTAAACTATTGACTTATTCTGACGTGTTCAGCGTAGCAATCCACACTTGCGCTGGCGGCCGGGATGAGGCTGCTGCGGCTGGGGAAGGTGGCGGCGTGTTAACGGCTCCGGGCGCATGAGCTGCCCGTCCGGCAGGGCCGTGGCGGCCGGGCTCAGCTTCTTGTCCTCTCCCTAAAATCCAGCACGGGACATTAGCAAAATGCTTTAGATTTCACCTGGGTCAGAAACTATGCTTTGCCTCCCACAGTTACAAATTCATTACGTGCATCTCCATCGTCATCATCTACTGAACATGATTTAACTCCAGGAAGCTCTCTCTTGCCAAGAGTGGCTTTTTGCACTGGTGCAGAAGTGGACCTGTTTTTAGCTCATTTTTGCAATGAATAACATCGGGTGCAGTATTCGCTGTGTGTCCTTCTGCTCAGCTGTTCAAAAATGCAACATGGTCATTGATACCAGGCTGCAGAAGATACTAGCTAAGGACCATAGACCAAGTGTTTTGCAGTGCAGAGAAGAAAAACCTGCAAAGGAATAAAACTAAACATCTCCAATTCATCACCTTTGCTGTCCATAGGTAATTTAAAGGGCAATTCTTACTTGTTCTTTTTTTAATTATTTTCTTTTGCATGCTGGTTAGATAGGCAGTACGAAGTTACTTAGAAGACAAAACTGCATTCTCTCTTTTTTTTTTTTTTTTTTTTGCTTTGTTTGAGCCTCAAAATGCACCTAATACAAAATGTTGCTGTTACCTGAAAAGCATATTCTGTGGGCTGGAGGATGGGTGTTCAGTACAGAGGCTATGCTAGGAGCTCTTGAAAATTTTAGAGACCTTGTTTCTCCAAAATGTCAGTGTATGACTGAGCTCCAGTAGATGTTAACTAGGAAGAAGGAATGCTAAGCATTCAGATTAAAAACAAAAAAATAGATTTTAAAAAAATGCATTTTCCTCTCTTGCCTTTCACTCCCTTGACACAGGCAATATTTTTGTTTCGTTAGCTGTCCAGTTATCCAGGCCCTTCCAGGAGAGATGAGACCTACTTTTCAAAAGTAAAGCAAACAAATAAACAAGCCATCATGCAGAACCTCTCCCACATCCCCACTAGTTTTCAAAGCAAAAAATTCAAGACTCCTTTAAAATCCCGTAAGAGGGCAAAGGAGGTCACGGACTCGCAGCTCCCTTTGTAGGTCACCCTCTGAGCACCGCTGCGCTGCAGCGGAGGACAGGAAGGATTTTATTCCCCATCCTCTCTTCAGATTGCTGCTTTGGACACAGACCTTTGGTGTGAATGACTTACAGGGCCGACAGGGATTTTTTAGGTTGCAGTGAGGGGAGAGGGGGGAAGACAATTCAGTAACTGGAGCTCGCTGCCAGCAGCATCAGTGCTAACTGCTCATGTTTCCAGCTGCAGTGCGCCTCGACCAAACGGGTCCTTCATGATGGGACTCCTAAAAGAAGCTAGGCTGCCTGGCACATGTGGTGGCGTAACAGCAACAGCAATTGCTGCATTGCCAGCCATTTCACAGGCCCCCGCTCAGATGTTAAGGCCCCTTTTCCTGCAGTTTTCCCAAGCTCTTTCCTGTCTGCCTTAGGTAGCAATGCACAATCAAGTAACAGCAGAGACGGTGCCCACTACGGCGTCGCGCTTTGGTCTTCGGTGGCCTCCCAGGGCCTCCTTCACTGCGGGAGCCCAGCTTGGAGGGCTCAGTGTCCCTCTCTGCCCAGTGGTTATCCCTGCAGTTGGGGTGGTGCACGGGATGAAGGCACCTCCCGCCTTTGGTGCTTGGCTTTGGTTCCCCAGTTTTGCACAGTGCTGGCAGCCAGGCAGTGAGCTCTTCTGCAGGCTTCTATACATACTTTTTTATAAGGAAAAATATTGATGTCTGTATATATTTCTGTGGCAATGTGCATAGGGGTAAGAGTAGCATGCTTCTTGCAGTGGGTGCAATCTCCTGGCACACCAGTATTTCTGGGGAGAAAAGAAGTGGGGAAATGGTGTCGTGCAAGTTGGCAGCAGAAGTGCAGATTTCCTCAGCCTGGGTCTGAGTCCTTCCTTCTCTCCGTCATACCTGGTAGCCTGGAAGAGAACTGACTCTGTGGAGTCTGGGAATAGGTTGCATTTTTTACTTTTTTTTTTTTTTTTTTGGTAGGCATGCAAATTCTTCTCCTTTTGCATTTTTATCAATGACTGTTAGTATTTCTGCTTAAAAAGACCACTGATCTCACTTAAATTCTACTATGATTGTTTTTTAGCCTTAGAGCTGAGAGATGTTTCCCTATTATGGAGTTGCTCCTTTTCACACATGCTCAGCTATTAAATCCTAGAGAACGATATAGAGCTTTTCTGTCATGAAATGAAAAGCGCACATAAGTTTAGGGGCTCCGTGTACTTCAGAACAGTGCAATGCCATTGCATTTACCTCCAGGTATCCTATGCGAGGGCACTAATCAAGATAATTTATGTGCGACAGCAGAGATCCCGTTCAAGAAACGAACCCTCACGTCTCCAGGAACGCTGGAGGAGCTCAGGTCTGCTCAGGGTGGACCTGAGGACTTTGGATTGGATACAGCTGGAGAGGGGATTTCACTAATGACAGAAGGAGAGGCAAAATCATTGAGCTAGGACTGCCTGAGTACAAACGTGTAATATCTGTGTACATATTTCTCACTTTAAACTATGAAAATCATAAATGTGCTATCACACAAGAGACAAAACATATGCAAATGGCATGATATCCTATTACTTCTCCAGTAAAAGAGAATTTTCATAACTCATTCGTATGCCATTGAATAAGTGCTAAGATTCACTGCCGGCTGTTAATCGTCCTCTACAAAGACCTGGCGGTTGTGTTCGGTCTTCGTACAGGCGCAGTTGTTACTGTCGTACACACAGAGAGAACGGTACCTGGGGGAGCGGGGAGGAAATACGCTTGCACAGAACCGTAACAGGGAGAGCTCAGCTGCGCAGACGGGATTCACAGGGTGGGATTTTGATATATTGCACTTCAGAAAATTCAGTGTTCTTTTTTTTTTTTAAAAAAAAAAAAACACCTTGCAATATGTTTTTGATGATTTTCTGAAAACCTGGTATCACTCAGTACCAGAAGGATACTTAAAAATTACTTGCTGTTATTAAAAGCGGTTTCTAGGATTACTTTGACCAAAGTAATCGGAGAACCGTTTCGTTTTCTCTTGGAGGCAGCGACCCCCTAATCACGTGAAGGCAGCATGCAGGCGAGGGCAGGCAAAGCCCCACGACAGTTGGGTGCTGCGGTCGTTGCTCTCGGTGTAAACCGGCCTGGTGGCTCGAGGCTGGCGTGGGAGGACCAGCCCTGCCCGGGGGCAGCACGGTGGCTGCAAAGGGGGCGGCCGCGCTCCCTGTTTCTTCTTCTTGTTTTCGCTCTCCTCGCGTCTTCTCCGTTGTTGCGCCGTGCGTTGTCGCGCAGGASTGCAGAGATCGCACGGATCCCTGCTTGCTCCAAATGTGCATTTTGAACAGGAAGGGGTAAAAAACCCCGTTGTTTTCTGGTGGAAACAACGAGAACAACGAGGAAACAGAAGGCACAAAGCTAAACAAAAGAGAAGTAAAGCTTCTATAAATACCAAGCAGAGCTAGGGAGGAAGGGAGCAGAAAGGAGAAGGCGGCGCGGACGAGGAAAGCGAGGCAGGAACTTTGGGGAGGGACGCGAGAGAGCAGACGGTGCTGCCGCC
>NW_028185261.1:6774873-6786884 GCF_003343005.1 Rhea americana
GGAACGGGACGCCCTCTTCTGCAAGCCCGCGCGGCCCACCTAGCGCAGCAGTTAGGAAAACGCCAGAAGAATTAGTTCACCTGGGGAGACCCTGGGACTTGCACTGGGAGGGAGAGTCCTCCTAGAGCTGCCCCTGAGCACCAGGCTCGGTCTGACCGTACCGGTGAAACAGTTCAAGCGARCCATCAGCTCAAGCGCTAGCACTGAGTTTAGCATGAAGTCCTCTTGAGGAGACTTCTGGGAGATGGTGGTCTTCGCACCACCATACTCGATGAAAGACTAGTACCGGCTCATGCTCAGAGGCTTCTAACTTAGAGCAGCCAGACGCAGTAATTAGCTAGAAACAGTTTGTTAGTAAGAGTCTAGATAGTGTTATATGATATTTTAGTTGCTTCTTGCAAGTTCTTCAAGAAAAGCTGGGGTGCCTGGCCCAGATGGCCAGCAGGAGCTTCTCTCCCATGGTCAACCCGCTTGGCTTAAGTGATGTTAGCGAGAGCCCAGTGCATTTCCACTATCCACAGCCTGGAAAATATCAGACCATTTTCTCAGTAATTCCTGTTGTTACCAGAATTATTTTTGCATTTTGGCTGTTCCTGGGCAAAAGGGAAGTCTGTAAGTATTTTTTTTTTTTGGCTTTAATAGTGTTACTACAAACTGCATGCTATGCTAATAGCTGCTTTCAGACTTCTTGTTTATTTGGGAGTGACTTGTATCACATCTGTGCAACTTCTAATGTTTTATATTAAAACATCTTAAGAGGATTTTGAAGATTCTTCTTTTCTATGTTGATCTTTTGTGATGAGTCAGAAAATAGTTTTGCTGCCCCGTCCGCCCCGGATTTGCGTGACCCAGGGCYGCTGTCCTCCAGCTGTAGCAAACCTCCTGGGGTCCTGCTCCAGAGCGCGGGGGGAAGAACGGCCCAGAGCAGAACTTCACGAGACACGCGCTGCGTTCGCTCTGTTCGGCCGCAGCCTCCAGGATGTGAGCTAAGTTGTTCGCGGCCTCCGGACGCGGAGCCGAGCTGCCTGGCGCCGGGTGGAGCGGGCAGGAGGGCCGAASGCCGGAGCCCGGGCGAGGGGCGCAGCGGGCGGCCGGCGCGCGAATCGGCGGTGAAGCGGGAGGGAGGAACGCGATCGGCCGGCTCCRAGCGGCGTCTGCTTGCCTGCCAGGAGTCGCCAGAGAATTTTAATGCTTTTTATTTGCCGTTTGACAAAAGTAACGTCTAACTCGTGCTTTTTAAGGAAGCCAAACCCGGTCGCTTTGTACTGGCTGTGACAAATATATTGGTTTTCCTCGTGGGGAGGCCAGAGGCAGTTTATAAATTTTCACGGATCGTTTGGAAATCCCCAAAATTGTTTTTTTCTGTGGCCTTTAGAAAAAACCTGTTTCGCAGCGTACCTCCCTCATTGCTTGCAAACCGTACGGGTAAGAAAACGTTTTCTGCCCACGGTGCTGCACGACCGTCAGCACTGTAGCCTGGTGCAGGACCGTGCAGACCCAGGTCCCCGTCAGGAGCTGACCGTGTGCTTAACCTCTCGTCCGTGCGGAGTCCTACCGAGATAACTCCTTGGGAAACAGCAAATAGGGATGACACTGCCTTTTCCTCCTTGCATACAATTAACTTGCAGATTTAATTGACCTGTTTTATTGTGCATGTTTATGCTGAATTGTCCTACTATAGGAATTACCGTTCATTCAGGAATATAATGGCTCCAGTGGCTAACTTTAGTGTCACATTAAAAAAAAAAAAAAAAAAAGCGCTACCAAATTTCTATGGTTTTATGCGTACTGTTCACTTATACTTTTAAAATGAAAGTCAGTTTGTTCAATATTTACTTATTCAACAAAAATGCCATCTAATGTCCTCTCTACATCTTTATGTAATCAATGACAGAGCAGAAAAATCAGGCTACTTGCCCAATTTATTTTAGACCTGCGTTAGAAAAACAAGACTGACAGCTATAACACACTGAAGAGAATGGATATTTATTTTCCCATAAAATTGCTAAACATAGCTGGTTTAGAAGACTGTAACTTAATTTTATTGCTCTAGGCACTGGAATTTCTTATTACTGTGCCAGATCATTACTATTCTCTTAGCAACAAAAGATTAAAAAAAAATCATTAAAAATATTTCAGGCTAACCTCACATACGTGTAGCAGCAAGAATAGTAATAATGCCACACACATCCCTTTGTCACCCTGTGACAAGAACGGGCACTTGTGTTTTTCTTGGAGTTAACCTTTTTGGGAAGAAGAGGGAAATAGCTGGATTTGGCTGCTGAAATCTTTCATTATCTCTCCTTCCTTTGTGTGGGGTGTGAAGGAGCGGGAATCAGAGCCGTGCTGGATGTGGCTGCAGGCGTCCAAGGGAGTCCACGTGCATTGATTTCCCGAGCACCTACGAGCAAGATTGCTAAGCTTGAGAGCCAGCTTTCCTTGCTACACAACATTAAGAAGAATAAAAGTTCCTGGATGATATTTTTAGAGAGGTGAACGTGCCTAGCAAAGGAGGGTCTGAAGTGTACAGTGCAGAAGAGAGTTACAGATGAAAGACGAATTACTGTGACTGGAACATAAAAAGAAAGGCAGTCGTCCAGAAGGGATTGCAAATGCTGGCGTAAAATAGTTGGTTCCTGGACCGGTGACTGACAGGTGGTAAACAGGCACCTCTGAGGCGAGTTAAACAAGCCAGCCGCCTTGTCAGGCATTCCCCAGCCCTGAACAGGGCAGAAATGTGCTGTGAGGCAAATGCTGCAATGAGTGGGTTGGACCCTCTCTCGCTTCCAGTCTTCCCTTGGCATCCAAGTGAGAAGAAGGCATCAGATGGCTGACAGCGCCGCGGCACGGAGCAGCAAGATGACTGACCGCGGTTGGGCCCCAGGAACACAAAAGCAAGCCACTGCGTTTTATTGGAGAAGAACTCCCATCCCAGCTCTCGTGGGGTTCAGAAAAGGTGCCGAGATCCGCTGTTCCCCTCCAAGCAGTCTAGAAATGGCCTAGAAATGGCCCAGCTATGCCCCTTGCATCCCAGCATGGAAACCACGGGACACACTTCCCCTGGTTCCCGCGCCTGGGGAGAGCCAGCACACCCCAGATCGCCTCTGATGGGACACTAATGTCTGGACACTCGCTCAGCTCCTGCTAACCCCCTGGATCTTGGCTGTGGTGGGGACGAGGTGGGACGAGGCGGTGGGCAGAGAAGGGCTGTCTCCGTGGGTACTGTGACTCCGCTGGGATGCAGGACCGAGGCGCYGCTGCCAGCTCTGCTACCTTGCGCTGCACCCGCAAGGGCCGACGGCCCCAAGAAGCCCAATTTCCTTCTCCTGCTACATCTTCTACAYGGATGCCACTACTATATTACAGAAAATTCACCCAAATCAGGAAAGCAGACCTAAGCTATGTAACCTTCAGTCAGATTTTACGGAATGGTTAGACCTGTAGAAATGGACGATGTGACAAATAAAAAGTGAGATTAGAGTTTTCTAACAGCACTGGCTCTTGCTAAGACTAGAGCTCTGGCTGGCCAGCATGAAGTTTTTCCTCTCTTCTCTAGGGTGCAAGAAGCTGAAGACATGGTCTCCTCCCTGCCTGCTGTGCTGCATGCAGAGCACTGGGAATCCGACAGGACCATCCCATGGGATCACTGAAAAGAAATTCTTGCCCTTCCTTTTATCTTGTCYTTCTGTTGACCATGTTTGGGAAATCACAGATGATTTCAAAGCCAAATCTCTGCACTTCATCAGTTGTTATCATACTGTATGAAAAAAAAAAYAAGGAACAGACAAAATCAAGTACATCATCTTCAGAGCTGGACAGCAATGGGTAGAGATCCAGCACAGACCAGGAGCTGGAGGTCTGCTGGGGCTTTGTTTCCCTTGGGCTGTCTCTTGTCCTTGGATTCTTGTAGGTCTACAAAGCTGGAAGCGCTGGTTGCAGCTTTTCCTGTGGGTGGGTATTCATAACACCTTTCATCTTTGCAGCTTTCCTGGTGTTTAATAAGGGTTTAACACAAGCTGCAGTGGGTYGCTTTTCTTTTACTTAGCAGTCTTTTTTCCATGAAATTTATAGGAATGTAACATTTTTGAGTCTTTTATTGCTCTGTCAGATGTGGTTAAAATTGGCTTCTGTTTGTTCCTGTTCCCTCTCTTTCTCTTGCACAACATGCAAGTTTGTACATGCACGTACATGTGCACACATGCACGCACACACACACAGATYTATTTTAAGTAGGTGGAGATAACGATCACAAAAATCTTTTAATTTCTGTAGGAATGCAGGCTAGGAAAAAAGTATTGTAATGCTCCTTCTTCCAGAGAGGAAAAGGAAAATGAATTAAATCTTTTTTTCCATGCAGCAGAATTCAATTACCACTCTGTTTAAATATAACATGTGTTGCTGAAAACCTGGCCTTACTACTGGTAAAGTAAAAGATGTAGTGAAATCGTTGCCCTGGAACTGCATGCTTAGGCTTATGCACTGCATGCATACTTAGCCTTCAGTGCTTGAGTGGTCCTGCTGAGAGCAAAGGAATGCTTGGGGAACATAGGCTTGCAGTGAGATCCTGTCTCCATTAAATCTTTTGGAGTTTTGCCATGGAAAGAAAGGCATTTTACCCTTCATTTGTAAGTAATTAAGATGATAGTGGAGTTTGAGTTTTGCAACTTTGTGAAAACAAACTAATAGCACTGATCCACTTCAATAATTCAGATACTAACTGGCACATGAGAAACAATGTATTAAGAAATAATTAACTTCTGTTAATTAATTTTCAGAAATAGGATACCTGCAGCAAAGTACAGATATTTGCAAGTGTCATTGGACTGGGAGGGCTGTGTAGTAACTGAAGCAAAAGCAGGTCGAAAGGATCAAGAGTGGACTGTAGCATGGTCTGAGAAGTAACGTGAACTATGTGATTGCTAGTGAGCTGCAAAACTGGTAGTTTTTTGAAGATGCCTCCAGGCAGCCAAGGGTTAATTAGCAGTTAAAGAATGCCTATTTCTGTTTTATGTTAACAGCATCAGTGTGTTAATTATTGTCATTTTAAAGTCTCAAATGTGTCTCCTCCAGACCTAAGCTGAAGCAGACTGATGATTTTTTTTTTTACCAAGGTGCTTCCTAGGTAAGTTTTAATTAATTTTTTTTCCTGAAAACAGATTATTTTATGATCAGAACTGGAATCGCAAACCTCACTCAGGTTTTTTTCCTTGGTGTTTTTGATTAGTTCTATTTGTCTGTGGTATCGCAGAAAAATGAGGTGAACATATGTCACTGTTGTCCTGTCCAAATTTAAAATTTTGACTTTTTGCAGTGCAAAAAGACAAACAAACAAACAAACAAAACACCCTGAAAGGAGTCCTAAAGGTTTCTACCCCCACTTTAAAAGGTATGCAGAAGCAAAAAGGCCCAAAGCTAATCTGTTCTGTTACTCTTAATGATTAATTCTGCTTTTCAGGAAATTATGCTTGTAGCCAAAACAAAAAAGGGTTTATGTGAAACCATCAGAACTCCTTGCACAGGAGGSAGAAGAGAGCAGGCACCTCTGGGGGGATCTAGTCTAGAGACAGCACGGGCTGGGCGCAGTCCAGCCTAGCGCCAGCCAAAAGCAAATGCTGGGAACAGCTACGAGCGCGAGCCATTCGTGCATCAGGTACCGATCGTGCGAGGTGCTCTGGCCATCCACAGCCTGCAGCCCTCTTCTGCAGGTGGCAGCCCACAACTTCTAAGACCCCATCCAGACAAATTTTGAAGAAAACAAACCAAAAACCCCTCATCTAAAAGCAAGAGTCTAGAGGTGTTATCCAGGTTCACGACTCTTTGCACAAAAATGCAATTCCACTTCTCTGTCACTTTTCAGAGCTCTGTAATCCTCCAGCCTTCAGGCTGCTGGACGTGGCGTTGCTCACCGACTGCCCGGGAAGCTGCCGCTTTCCAGGCAGAGCACGGGCTGTTCCCTGGACGGCAAAGACCCTCCTTCTCCTAGGGGGAGCTGGGGAGTTCRGCCTCTCTCGCCTGCGGAACTTGAATTCAGACTGAAATTCCTAGAAGGGCATGACTTCATCCCCCTAAATATATAAATCACTTTCTTTTCAGAGTACATACCCGCTASTATTAATTTCTGAAATTTTCAGTTAAACATGTGTGCATATATATAATTTGCCAAAGTCATTTCCACAATAGTCTTAATTTTCTGTGTTATTAGTATTATTAAAAGTAAAATGCTAAACTGGGAGAAAGAGTTATGCCAGCAGAACATACATAACAAGACATGTTTTCTTTCAGGTGACTCTCCACTATATCTCATATTTATATACCTATTTATTTCCATTGTGACCTTGTGATGGGCTGTGGAAAAGGATCTTCAGACACTGTATTACTGATCCTAGAAATTGTGGTTATGGACTTTTTCCTTTGAACCCTTTTTCTAATGTTACGTAAAGATTATGATTTTTTTTTTTCATTATTTCTTTCATTAAAGTGTATCAGTTGTGAGGACTCTGGCAGGTAGAAATTTAGCATAAATAACCAGGGGAATGATGGGCTCCAAAGGTAGTAACTTTTAGAAAGCTGAAAAAATTACACATATATTTCTCAGTAGAGTGAAGTGAAATCAAAGAGCTRTGTCTCCTGTCTACAGTGATCTTACCTGCTGAAGGACAAGTTTTCAGCTATATACCTGTCTGCTTCTTCCTGTCACAAATATTGTCTTGCTCTCTCCAGAAGGGAGATATATCAGACAAATGTCTGTTTCCTCTTTGCAAGAAACAAGATTTTGTTAGTGAAAAATGTACTTACTTAGGTAGAATGAATAAGCTGCCAGCTGAATAAAAAAGCACCCAGATTTTACAGAGAAGATGTAACTAAGGTACTCTTTATTTACACATATACAAAACTGAAAACTAGACAATGCAATTCATGAAAAAACACATGCACAGGACATTCAAATTCTTCCTCTGATTTAGTCACATAGTTTAAYGCTGGAAAGAAAAAACAGAATTATTTTTTTCTTAACATCTTATTAAGGACAGAGCTTGTTTAYCAATCAAATTAGAAATTATCCCCATGGAATTCGAGAATTTGCAGAATGTAGAAAAAAAATTATCACCCGTGGAGAGTTACAGCTGTAATAAATGAGAAAGAATTTCTGACTAAAAGGGAACATGACTTATTTTGTCCTAATTGCCTAAAAAAATATTTTAAATGGAATGACTAGGGCAGAAAAAACGTTCCAGATGACTGTCCTCCTATACTGGCAGGTGAGGAGCTCAGATAGACTTTCTGCTGGCCCCATTCTTTGAAGATYTGTCATCTGTGTTGGTGAAGAGTCACGGCCTTCGATCTTTGCAGGGACTGGGTAGTTTGGCTATTTACTTATTCACAGGTTCTTYCTCCTCCTACGGCTAGGCTGTGTCTCACAGGCCTCTAGTTAAGCGCAGGAAGTGCCTGGAACTGGTCAATTCCTGCTTTTAGTGCTGTTGTCCGCTAGTTTGGTAGGCCTTTCCTCATCCCATGAACAGTTTTCACTGGATGTGAGCAGATCCAGTGGAGTCAATTAAGTGTCACCCTGCTAAAAGCTGGATCCAAGTAGTAGAGACTTCTCTTTGACCTTTGTTTAATAGAGTTGTTGAATGGAGACAACTAGGCAGAAAACAACATTTTTATGTCRTATTCATTTAAAACAAWCAAACAAAAAAGCTCTTCCAAACTCCAATTTTGCTTTTAATAAATATTATTTGTCTTTTGTATGGTTATACTTTGGCATTACTGCACTTGTGCAGAGGACTGTACAAATTCTTTAATATTCACGGCAGCCATATAAAGCTCTAGGGCTTTTCAGACACTCTTGAGTACTGTTTGTGCTCATGTAGAGACTAGAAATTCTGGGCTAAAAGAAAGCACTTTGCACAAACAGGACTAAAAGCAAGTTCTTGTGCCATGTGGCAACCTGACACTCTAATTGCTGCTGCTGAAGGGAGTCCTACCTCTCCTCATTTGCTTCTCCCTACGGAGTCCTGCACTGTCTCCTGCTATATCTCGTTTGACTCAATGTAGCTTGGTATGTGGGGAGCAGTATTTTTTGCAGGGGTGGTTTTCTGGCAWTTCAGCAAGTTGATAAGCTTTGGGTGAGGTCAGTGAGCTGTTAGATTGGCTCAGCTTCTCCTGGTCAAACCACACCTACTGCTCAAGCCATTCATCTCAGGGTAGGGAGGTGCTTCCTGGGGACGATGATACGGTCCCAGCCAACACCTTTCTCTGACCACAGCTGCTTCCTTCCTGATTTTTCACCAAGCAAGGAATCATTTCTCTGTTGATTTCTAATGGGATTAACTCCGTCACGCAACTACCTCCAACTACTATGTGCTGATTCAAGACCCCTCAGAAGTTAACTTCCTATGGGTCTTTCCTGCAACCCTGTTGTAAAAGACCTCCCAATACTGTTAAACCAACAGGCCTGTATGAGATGTAGAAATAGCATAATGTCTAGGAATAGTACTTATATCCTTGCTCTTGTTGGCTAAGACTCAACTGCAAGAGGAAGGCTGAAATTCAGGATGAAGATGGATTGTAGTAAGTTCACCTTATCACTACCTTGTTTTTTGTGGTAGCGAGTAAATGTTTGGTACTTAGAAAATAAAACATAGGTGTGTCAAAATTTCACTTGAATTTTCAACAGATGAAGGTAACAGGATTTCAAAAGGATATCTCCTCTGAATTGTCAATTTTTTTGGTTCCAGTTACTTCTTCAGGCATGAGATTTACAGCTATTCTGCTTGTTCTCCCTCCGTTAAAGATTTAAGTTGACTTGTTGAATTGAACTCCTATTGATTCTTCAAGCTCATTTTAAATCCCGGCCTTTTGAACAAAACCAACCTGAATCTCAGTTTTCCCACTGGTACAGAATACCACATCCGAATGCTTTCCTGCCTATCTTGTCTAGTTGCGTTCTGGGTTACAGCATGGCACAAACACCTCTTTACAGAGGAACAGACCAACACAGACGTGAAAACTGAACTGGACCACATTCCAACAATCCTTCAATTATATGCTCCTTTAACTAAATGCAGAGTCACTGAAAGAAAGAATTACTGAAGACAGAAATAATATCTTGTAACTCAGAAGGCTCAAAGGAATATATGGACAGAAAATACATTTCYAAGTGTAGATGGCACTGTACGTGAGGGAAGTTGTGTTAAGTGGTACACTTCTTTCTGAATTTGTACTGAGTTGATACTGTCATAGAGACTGAGCTCAAAGATTTAMATCGATGAAATTTAAATTACAATGGTCAAATATAGCACTAAACTYACAACTGAATGACAGGAGAGATGTTAGTTTTAGAATTCTTTCCAATTTGCATCTTAATTATCTTTCAAAATTTTCTGTGAAGTCTCATCAGAATCTGGTAGGCATTACTTCCTTTCCTACCCTCTATTGCTACTTACTGCAAAGGCTCTATTTCAGTTCTGAATTAGCTGTATTTTGGTATCTAGTAGAGTTATTCTTGCATGTATAGATTGGTGTTGCTTTCTCTACATCTATATACCTCAAATTACAATACTTTTTTCAGAAAATGTATCCAGAATTCATCAYAGGACCTGCAGTTTACCACAAGCAGCCTGGAAAGAGGAGGCAAGGGCTTGAAGAGGTAAAGCTTAWTAATAATAACCTGCTCACAGTTAGTTTATTCAGATCTCATATGGTACATCTGGTGGGTAATCTCAAGAAAGAGGAAACAATGGCTCCTCTRATTGGGCATGGAGCTCAGCCTTTGTGGGGATATCAGCTCCAGGATAAAGCAGCAAGACCACCACCTCTCACAGGTGTGGATTATCCAGGACTGTTATGATGTTCTCCTCAACACCTCCAGGTTTCTTCTAGTTAAGTATGTTTTGATTCTAGTATCTTGCTAAGCAAAATGCTGCAAATAGTGTCTTTTCTCATTTCCCCTTTTTCTTGATTTTTTTTGCTCTTGATGTGTTTTTGATCTGCACTGTAACRTGGTAAATAAAGATACATTTTTATTACCAATCAATTTTTATTTAACATTTCTACTTGAGTATTTTTAGGCCCTTTTTTCCTAATAGCATACCTGAATTTTTGCAACTTGCTTGTAATTTATCTTTTTTTTAATACTCGTTTATTCTGTAATGTTCCGCTTCTCTTTTTACCTGTATTTAATACTACCATCACAGTGTCTGCCTAATTTTACATCTTGACTAGAAAAAAAAMTAGCCCTCAGTTGGTGCTGGGAAGCCTATTCACATCTGAATTTTATGGCACTGCAAAACTCTTTAATATATAAAATCAATCYTAATATCTTTCAAATCCTTCTGTCCTAAAGCACTGCAGTGAGGTCACCAGTCTGCAATCAGATCCATATGCGTGAACTTCTGTATCAAAAACATCTCACTGAACTCGTAAAGCTCTCAACATAGGTCCAACTGCAGGAGAAGTATCAGCATTTATATTTAGTCTAAGACCTAAATAATGTAATCTAAGGCAAAACACCACTGACAGTATTTGGAAATACCTTGCTAATTAACAAGTGCAAATTTTCTAGTATCATTCCTACCTTCCCAGGTAATGAACAGGGATTATTTCTCTTTCAGATCAATCTTTGAGTCACTTGCTAGGTTATCAGAAGTGCAAAGTCATCTGTTCTGATTCTAGGATGAAAGGATATCATCCATTTCACTCTCAACTTCTGATATAGCAAAAAAACCTGAGATTTTGTATCAGCTGCAGATTTTTTAGCTACTGCAGTCCTGTGCATCGTGTAATCTTGCATTTTCATTTTTCCCCTAAAATTTGCTCATAGATAATGACTCTTTTTTTAAAAAAAATGTTGTATATCCTGGCTCCTACCATATTAAAAATTACTTCTGACGTTATTATGTTATGCCAAAATAAGCGTTACTTCTGTTCCTTGTTATATGTCCCACATCTAAGCATGCTGTTGTTAAAATAAAAACCGTGAACTGCAAAAAAACCTTCTCTTTCATGGGCATGTTATTTAACTTATGAAGAACGGATTCTAAAGTAGAATCACAAAAGACTATGCAAACCAATATACAGATTTCAAAACACTTTTTAATACCCCGGAAAAAATGAACTGTAACAAACATCTTTGGGATTAATTTATAACTTACTATTTAAAGTTGTCTGCAAAACTTCAGAAGGCATGCTTAGTGTATTAGCAAAAGCAAATGCGCTCAAGGCTACACCTATTGCACAGCAGGAGCAATCTTCTGCTGACACAGAGGATACTGCCCTTCTTCCTCCGTCATGATCCTCTAGTACTAAAATCACATTCTTCTGTGTTTTCCCTGTTTTGTGATGGTTCTAGGCTAAGGCACCAGACAGAATCTCTGGGCAGTTTCTGCAAGGTCATAGTGATGGCCCGAATAAAAAGCAGTGTTTATTCTCTGTTCACAGAAGGTAATGAAMATCCTGGCCATAATTCTGTTACCTAACTTCCTAGGGGGTCCTTCGGGGTAACCCATATGTCTGAAGCTATGGGATGTGCTCTCTGGATCTTCTAGGCAGTTCTCAGTAACTGCCTTAAAGATTGTAAAAGGAGAGTATTTTSAAGTTTTAAGCCAAGACCTTTTGATCTGATTCACAAATGCCCTGGAAGTCTAAGAAATGCATGAAAGCTAACTAAGAAAAAGGGGTTCCTTGGCGGAGTCCACAAGGGCCAAAATCCCTGCTTTACCCTGTGCACTGTTTATCACCCTTGCACGTGCACCTGGAAGCTAAGACAGGCCACGCGGAAGCCGTCCACCTTAACAGGAATCCTCCGCGAGCCAAGCTGTGCAATAAGGAAACAGGCCCCATCGCTAGTAACTTCTGTATCACCATATACTTATATAATGCTTTGAACACGCTTCCTGTCTCCATTTAGCAATCGCTGTTACCCGTTTCCTTTGTGTTGCGTAACACGAGGGACAGAGCAGCGAACTGATGACAGGAATTTCACTMATTTCCCTTAACGTGTTTTTTTCTCTCTC
>NW_028185261.1:6787874-6832465 GCF_003343005.1 Rhea americana
GGCTCCCTGCTCCTGCTCCGGCCCTGCGCTTCCCCGCTCCGGCCCCGGAGCGTCCGTGTGCGAGCGAGGCGAGAGCGGCACTGAGAGCAGCAGCACGGGGAGGAGGAGGAGGAGGAGGAGGAGGGCTCCGTGCGGGAGGGCGGGGGGAGCGCTGGGGTTAGGGGGGGGAGAGGGAGGGAGGGAGGAGAGGGAGGGGGTGATCGCTCCCGTCAGTGACGCTCCCCTCCCCCTCCCCGCTGTGCCCGCAGCTCCCGAGAAGCCCGTGAAACAAGAGGAAATGGCTGCCTTAGACGTGGACAGCAGCAGCCACAGCGAGTACCTCCAGCACGGCAACGGCGCCGCCTCGGCCTCGGCCGGGGCGGCCGCCCCCCAGGTAAGCGCAGGCCCGGCCGGGCCGCGGGCCCCCTCCCCTCGCCGCGCCGCGCCTCGCCGCGCCCCCCCCCCCCCGCCCCGGGTGACACGTTGTGAGCGGGAGCGGGAGCCGGTGCCGCCGCCGCCGCCGCTTCCTGTGCGCGCGTCTGCGAGGAGCCCGGCCGCTGCCCCGCGCTAACCGCCACCCCCGTCTCTCCCTGAACCCGCCCCCTGTGGGTAGGACGCGCAGCCGTCACCGCTCGCTCTGCTGGCGGCCACCTGCAGCAAGATCGGCCCGCCGTCGCCGGAGGAGGATGAGGCCGCCGCCGCCGCCGCCGCCTCTCACTCTGCCGGAGCGGTGAGTGCCCGCCCCGCCGCTCTCGCACGGCCTGCCGGGGGGAGAGACGGCACAGCCAGCCAGCCCGCCCGCCCGGGGGGAGGGACGGGACACACGGCACTGCCCGCCCGGGGGGAGGGACGATAGCAGGGCCGACCTGCCAGGAGAGGGGTCCCCGGGCTCCCCTGCCTCTCCAGGAGGAGCCGGGCTCCCGGGAGGAGGCGGGAGCCCGGCTCCCCCCTCCCCCGCCGCTGGGAGCGGCGCCTTCGTTTACTTTCAAAACCGGGGGCAGGCGGGAAACCTCCCTCGCCGGGCCCTGGCACCGGCGCGGCTCGCCCGGCGCCCGCCGAGGCCGGAGGCATCTCACCTCCACCTGAGCGCGCCCGGCGGGCTGCCGGCCGCCGGCCGCCTCGCCCGGGCTGCAGCACAAAATGAAGGCTGGCTGTCGGCGGGGACGCCGTTACAAGTAAAATGGCTGTTTAGAAACGATCGCAGTGGCGGCGAGCTGCTTCCTGTATCAACGCTGTCTTTTCTAGGTACAGTTATCATGCGGCCCCTCGCACTGCAAACTGAATTTCTGTCCTTATCTCTCCTGTGCTGCCTGCTCTGAAAGGAGCCCTCATGACCTTGGGACCTTGTGTGATGAGATGGATCTTGCAGACTAGAAATCTACACTAGTAGAGGCTAGTTTAACCATCTCCGTAACAAGAGGCTTACAGAAACCTCTCTGTGTTCCTTAACTGGTCAAGCTAAATTTTTTTTGACCTGTGCTCATAAAGCTTGACATAACCACAGTGAGTTAATAGAGGTAAAGTGTTTTTAAGTAACTGATGTCTAAAAACGTTGGTATGTAAGAAGACCATTACTAGCTATGTTTAATATGACGCAATTAAGTGTTCTTTGGTCCTAGCCCTAAGGAAATCGCATGTATTACCTCATTACAGAAAGGATTTTAAAACAAGCAGGAAAAAATCACTTTTTTGTTTTTAAAGCAGGTCTGTTGTTTTTTAAACTTGTTATACCGTAGTCGTGGACATATTTGGGGTTCTGCAGATTGAAAAAAGACTGCAAAGCACTGTACTGGTGGACCAAGTAGCTTTGGAAGACTTCTGACAAATGTCAAAACATTAATGATAATGTTAAATTTACTAAGTGCTTGGGAGCTAAACTTTAAAATGTTTGACAGTTTCACCTGTATGTTTTGGCGTGCTTTGCATAAAGGGGAACTGAGGCAAACTAGTTGTCTGTGGTCATGCAGCAGGATGAAGGCTAATGACAGAGAATACTTTTAAAAATCTTTTTAGGCACCTCACAATGCCCAGATACCTGTAAAATTTTGTTGCATAATACCAGATGTACACAGTTCTGCACAGTAGAAGGTCAGATCTTTCTTGCATAAACATGTACATTGATATATGAATGATGCTTATGTAATAGTGTTTTCCCCCTGTATCTACCTTAAACCTGGTGCCATACTGAAGCTGGAATCGTGCATTTTGAGACTGAGTTGATTGCTTAGCATGAGCAGTGCTAGGACTGAATGGGTGTTGGTGTGCTGGTACTGGGCAAGTAGTTTCTAATAGTTCTAAACAGACAAACTAGTTCCAAAGTAGAACATTATTCTAATTCATCTACATTAGAACATTATTAAATTCATTTACAGCTATGTTTATGTGTAAAGGGGCTTTTTCTGGGCAACATGGAAGTAATTTATGTGAAGCTGAAACCTTGGTTAAAACTAAATGTAAATGCAAACACACTTAATACTTTTCAAACATGGAGATGGGCCCATCCCATGGATCTGTTATAGCACTCTGATCATTCTTACTCTCCTACATCGTTTCTCTTGAATGATTCTGAATGTTATGGGTGGAAACTAAATATAAATTGAAGCAGATAACTATAGTAACTGAACTAGACACTGAAGTTAATTAAGATGACCTTAATAACGGAAGGGGAGGGAGTAAAGTCCCTGAAACATGTTCCTTGTGAAAAACAGGATGCTGAAAGGGATTAATGCAATAAAGATTTTCCTGGTCTCCAAATGCATCTTACTGAGGGGTGGGAGAAGGAGAGAGGATCCAAAAAGGTTTCAATTTTAGATGCCTGGTAACACGTGTGGAAAACAAAACTTATATGCATGGACACAGGTTTGATCTTCCTAAGAACTGCAGTGCTCTCCCATTTCCCAGGATTACTGATGTATCTGGTTGATCCATGTGTATGGGTCAGAGTGCCTAACTTAGCAATTGGGATGCAGTCCTTTCCCAGTATCTTCCATACTTGGAATGTAGCTGTGACTGCTGCATATCTGGTAGAATTCTCACGCTGTGTAAGCAGACAATAGAAGATAAATGCGTAAAGGCATTTACTTCTAGAAGCAATAGAACAGCTTTCACATATAAGTATAGCAGAGCTGTGTTCTAAGGTTATTTTGTTAATGTTTTACTGACATTCACTTGGTAGGAAATGGCAAGGCTGAGGAGAGTATGCTAGACTAGTCGGTTACTGTACACCGCTTCTCTGTCTGAAGTGGTATGTTGTGGCTGCTCCCTAAGAGACCAGGAGAATGACTTAAAAACAACAGCAGCAGCAGCAACAAAACTCCCATAGGAATGCAGGGAATATTGAATGTCTAGGATTTGGGGAGGAGCTGAAGCAAATGCGGTCATGTTTGCTGTGATCTACTTGGCCCTGCTCTGAGCCCAGGGATTGGATTAGATGACCTTCAGAGGTCCCTTCCAATTGAAATTGTTCTCTGATTCTATGTCTGGATACCACTTTTATGCCACATAAATGATTACAGTGGAAATAAAGAGACTAGTGCACATGGTAACTGCTAGGTGTTAAAAGCAGGTCAAGAGGATAGTTTACAGAACTAGATTCAACCCTCTTCTCTATTTGGTCCTTTATCAGTGAACTGGGCAGACTATCTTTAGTCCACAACTTGGCCCAGGATTCTGGTTAGAGCTGTACTTATATCTGGATGAGAAAACATCAGCAGACATTACTGTTGATCGTGTCTTTGTACATTGATGCTGGAGACTGCAGTCTTTCTGCTTTGGCTTTGCTACTGTGATTTATCCTCTCTGCGAGTATCTGACACCAGTGTTTTGTGTTCTATCTACTTGTATTTGGTTTTAATGTTTCGTTTTAATTCTGGAGTTCACAACCCCCCTACCTGAGACACTTTATCGTAGTGACATAATTGTGTATCCGTGGTTGGTTCAAATGCTTGTTGTGGAAACTTCTTCGCAGATTATTCCTGCCTACTTGTATGTATGAAGCCTTGTTGGAATGGCATGTGCAGCTGCCTGACCTAGAATGACAGCCCATGTATTTTGACTTCTCTGGCTGTGTTTCTCTTTAGGGAATTTGAAGTCTGAGAAGTTTTAGTTTTTTTATTTATTTCTCACTGAATACTTTAATATTCTTGATTTTTTGTTTAGTTGTAAACACTTATGCTCTAGTTTTATTTCAGTTGAAACATCTGCAAAGATTTTAGCATGAAGTGAAGAGGAGAAGCAACAGAGAAGATGGGAGAGCAGTGCATAGGGAAGGAAAGAGGAAGTAGATTCTAAAATTTAGGTCCAGCAAAGTCTTGATGGTTAGATGATTGTTTAAGAAGCTACAGAGTGGAGAAGGTAACTGATTGCGTGCGTGCTCTTACTTCATTGGAATGCAGAGTAAAAGAGATTCTCTTGAGCTAACATGTTCCCAAGGGTCATTCTTACAGCTGTGGTAGGCATGACTGGGATGGGTGTAGATACAGTTCAAGACTGATGGGGGTGTAGGGTGGAAAGACTGATAGATAAATTAAGAAAACCGGCAGGCTGGCTGAGAAAGCCATCGGCTCTGACAGCTGCCAAAGAATGGGAGTTGTCAGAGTTGGCTGTTCCAGTTGTGGCAGAAGTAGCTGCATCTAGTGCTCTCCAGGCTGTCTTTGGTTTAAAAAAGGGGGGGGGAGGGGAGAGGAGGGCAGGAGATTTGGTGGGGAAGTGACAATACATGTAAATAATTTGTGGAAAATTAACGTTTGGAGAGGTTAGTAGTTAAAAATATGGCTAAAAATGAATATCGCTTCTCTATTGTAGACAAAGCATTTTGTGTTTTTTACAAATAAAGGTTGGAGTGTTCTAAGACTGCTATGGAGCATCCTGAGCTTTAGAATTGGATATCAGGGCTTCACAAAACTTGATGAAAATCTAGAATTTCAGTTTATGTATGCCTTGGAGCATTACTTCAATTATTTGAGAAGCTGTCTGCTTAATCTCAGTTTGTGTGGAAACTGGGATTGTTGATAGGATAAGTTAGAGAAATGTGAGGGTATTTTAAATTTCATGTTTTGCAGTTGGCAAAAATACGGATTAATGCCATGTGCCGTAGTCATACATACTTTTTGGTCCTCTGACCTATGTAATGATTCTGATGACACTCCAAATAAAGCTGTTCTGACATTCATTTTTCTCCTTTATGGATGATAATATAGCTCCTGATGCTAAACGTCTTGCTGCAGACAGCTGCGCTAAAATGCGTTCAGCCACTGTAGAAAAGTCTGCATGGTATTGTTCTGTCTCTGTTTTATATTTGTGCAAAACTGACAAGCGTCAGGTAAAAAGTAATGCCTAACAGTATTTTCCTTTCTCAGTTGCTGTCCAGAAGCTCACCTTTTAAAGTGTTGATCCATTTTCCCATTCTAATGATGTCTTCTTATTGCTGAATCAGAACTAAGCGTAGAAGTTCTTCTACAGCTTCTTTAAGGCGGGTCTTAACATTCTGTTTTTATTCCTTCTTACAGTTTTAGATGTAATAGAGCAACTATGAAAACATACACATTTAAAAATATTTATGTATTTAAAAACAACATGAAGAACGTATATGAAGAAGTAGTCTCAGATATTCAAACACTGGTTGGAAATGTGAAATGTCATAGAAACGTTTCATAGAACAGTTGAGGCTTGAAAAGACCTGTTGAGATTCAGTTCAACCCCATGCTCAAAACAGGGTTGACTAGAGCAAGTTGCTTAGGACTGTGTCCAGGATTTTGAATGTCTCCAAGGATGGAGATTCCACAACTTCTCTTGGAAACTTTTCCAGTGTTCAATCACCATTACAGTTTAAAAACAAAACAAAACTTATATTTAAATGGAATTTCTTATATTTCAATTTGTGCCCATTGTCTCTTGTCCCTTCACTGGGTACCACTGAGAAAAGTCTGCCTCTGTCTTCCTTACAGCCTTCCAGTCAGGCAGTTATATAAACTGACGAGATCTGCCCTGAGCCTTCTCTTCTTGAGGCTAAACAGTCCCAGCTCTCGCCTTTTATGTCAAATGTTCTTTTGCTTATCTTGGTGGCCCTTAGCAAGACTCACACCAGTGTGTCCATGTCTTTCTTTTACTGAGGACCCCATAGCTGGACACAGTGCTCCAGATGTGGTCTTACCAGTGCTGAATAGAAGGGAAGGATCACCTCCCTCAGCCTGTCAGCAATGCTCTTCCTAATGCTGTATGCCCACCTTTGCTGCAAGAGCACATTGCTGGCCCACATCCAGCTCTCTGGCCACCAGGACACCCAGATCTTTTCCTGCAAAGCACTTTACAAATGGCTGGCTCCCAGCCTGAACTGGTGCATAGGATTATTCCTCCCCAGGTGCATGACTTTGCATTTCTCTTCATCTCTTTCCTGATAATTCCTGTTTGGAATGGAGAATTCCATTTCTCAGACTGTCTAGGTCTGTCTGAATGGCAGCATAACCATCTGGTGTATCAACCCCTCCTCCCAGTTTTGTACCATCTGCAAACTTGCTGAAGGCACGCAGTGTCCCACTGTCTAGGTCATTGATGAAGGTGTTAAACCGTGTTGGCCYAAGCGTCAACTTCTGGAGTATGCTACTATTGACTGACCTCCACCTGCACTTTGTACCATTGATCACTACACTTTGAACCTGACTGTTCAGCTAGTTTTCAGTCTGCCTCACTGTCCACTTACCTAGCCAGTTTTCATCTGTTTATCTATAAGGATGTTACAGGAGATGGTATTGAAAATTGAGATAAAAAAACATCTCACCCTTATCTACCAGACTGTTTATCTCATAGTAGAAGGCTGTCAGGTTGGTTAAGCATCATTTCTCCTTCATAAATCCATTTTGACTACCTTGATCACCTTCTTGTCCTTCRTATGTTTGGAAATAGAAACAAATATTTGTTTCACTGTCTTCCCTGGGATCGAGGTGAGGCTGATCAGCCTGTAGTCCTCAGATCTTTCTTCTTGCCCTTTTTTATGATTTGGTAGAGCCTTTGGCACCTGAGTTGAAGGCATAAGGAAAGCAAACCATTTAATGCAAACTCTTACTCAAAATTCTAGTTAGTCATGCAGCTAAATACAGATTATTATTAAAAAAAAGACATTACAAACAATCTGGTTAAAAATGCCTCCTTCTTGCAGTGTCTCATTCATTAATATTGTAGCTTCTTGTTTCTCCTAGGGACGTGTCAGGGACATAATGTTTTAGTTTAGACAGGTTGTGAACTTTTAGTGATAAAAACGGGCTAAAAATTTGAAGTTTTTGGCCCAGTTGTCTATCTCAAGCAAAAAGAGGTACATCTTCCTTAATTGAGATAGTATTTAAGCATTAGATTTGTTTTACCAAATCTTTTAAAATAACATTTTAAGCAGCCTCAGCTAATACTTTCCCCCAAAACAGTATTTGCTTCTCTTAAACTTTTGATACAGGTTAATGTGTTTCTCTGAATTGAATGGCTTCATTGGCAGAGGGCTGAAACATGCAACAGAATTAATTTGGCTTGACAGCAGCTTTGTGTCGATTGAACCACWGTGACTGGTGTTGAGCATGTTCTTAACCTATGGCAAATATAAGATAGAATGTATTAGCTCATACCTTAATGAAAGAGTTGAAGCAAGTGCATTTTATCTTAATGTTTGTAATAACCTAAGAATGCACAGATAGTTTCCTGTAGCTTGGTAAACACATGGTATTAAATTCATGTGTTAGAGCCCTAACTCTTTCGTAAAACAACAATTTGGATGAGACACTGGCCAGTCTTGTTCATTGGGTATGTGATGCTTCATCAGATTTGCTGATGCTTTTGCTCCAGGACTAATTGGGGCAAAAGTGACTTTCTGAAAAGTGGGCAGTAAAAGCAGTCCACAGCAGACTGGTACAGATGAATTAGTTCTTCAGCAAAAAAATAGTGATTGCTCAATGGCATGTGTCTGGTTAATCATGTCTGGCTTGTTGAAATGCATGAGCCTACAACATGTATGGAGGGATGACATTTCTCCCTTTCCAGTTTTACTTTGGTGAAGGATATCCTAGTCCCATGCTGACATGTTTTAAGTCACCTTTTAAAGGTGTTTATCTTCTGTGTGTGTTAGTCTCTTGTCATCTTCTTTATTTAACTTAAGCTTCCTTTAGTTTCTTCTGAATGGGTTGAACAATATGCAATTACTAGTATCACCTCTTACTCTTCAGGGATGAGAATTTCAGCTTAGGGAGAGAAATCACATTATGATACTTACTGCAGATTATAAAACCTTATTAAAGAATCAAAAGACAAGCAGCAGCAGCAGTTGCTGCTTCCACTCTTTGGGGACACTTGACCTTTCTTCAGGCGAACATACCACTTGATTTCAATTCTTCCAGTGCCCCATTTAAGCTACTTCGTTGTTGTTGTTGCTCTGTTCCTGTCTCTTGTTTCCTGCTACTACTTTCAGTAAACTCCCGTTGCTTCCTGTTCTTTCCGCCTTGGCTAAGTGATGCTAATGCTGAACTTTCCTCAGAACTTTTTCCTTTCCTCTTGACACAGAACCTCTGAATTGCAACCATCTGACCTTTTCTTAAAAGAATGGCTTATAAATAACTGCTGTCTGTCTATCAGTTCTTAAGGATAAGACTTGTTGCTTTATGTCTATCCTTTAAGTATTTCTCACATACGTTTGAGAGACAGAAATCACACGGTTGAATTTAGGATTATGCTCTAAGGATCAATAGGTATGTGGGCTGTAGATGCTTATATGTCAGTGGTAGGACTTTGAGGAACTAAAATAATTCTTAATGGCTTGTGGATGTAGATGATTGCTACCCTTTATTAGGAAAAGGACACCCAAGAAATGTCCTACCAGCTCTTCAATCTTTGAGAAAGGGTGTAACAATTGAGCTTGTTATGACAGAGCAATGACCAGTTGAGGTTAGAGATCATCCTTGAGTAGTCTTTACCATAGAGTTTTTTTTCCTGCTTTAATGCTAGTAATTTTGATAGATTCCAGAGAGCTKCTTGAAGACTTCAGCCTCTTCTGCCCCTCCCTCCTCATGATTCATCTGGCAGTCCCTGATATAGCCAGCTGTAAACGCAACATGTGAATAACAGGCGTTACATATACCATGTGTAGCATAGCTTCGCATGCATGACCATGCTGCTTCTCCATGGATTGTGAAGTGTGTCTGTTAAGAAAGTGGCTATATTGAACTAAAACCCTTTCAGAGCAGAGTTGGGGGAAGATTTTAGAGCATTTGCAGAAAGGTGAGGAGGATTTTTGTGCTCAAAATGAAAATGGTAAAGGCCACTGAATGGAGATGTGGAAATCAAGATATATTGGTGGAGGAGGGGAATAATAATAATAAAAAAAAAGTAGGCCATTTCTGTATTGTGAGGGAGATAGGTTGATTTTAAACTTTCGCTGGAGGGGATGTTCTTTGTATTGATATACCGTGRTTTATTAAGTCAGTCCAGTTGTAGCCTAAACATTCAACATTTGGTTGTACACAGCAGTCTTAAATCAGCAAGGAATTATATCAGACTTTTAATGGTTCCTATTACTTTTATTTTCCTTGTTGTTTTAATGGATATGATCAACATGTTATATGTTTATTTTATAATAGCACAGGTCAAAGGTTTTTTTTTGCTTTTTGTATTTTGTGATTGCTGTTTACTTATGACTTTTCTCAGTCTTCTGATGTGTARTAAAATGTTCAGTTAATAAATATTTATGTACTGGTAGACTGATTAGCTATGAACTTTCTTTTCAGCGTCTCAGCAACCAGTAGCTGCATGTATTATTACTCAACATCAGAGTATAAAGCTAATGTGATAGAGGAAGGTGAATTTTTTTTGCCTATTTCTAGGTAGGATGGTACATTATAGAATATTGCAGAAGTTTTTCTAATCTCATAAATGATAAGCTTGAAATACTAAAGGATTTAAATCCAATCTTTATATGAAAGTATAATCAGCATAAGAAAGCGTTGTAGAATGAGATTACTGAGACCCCCTTTTCTCCTCTGATCTTTAAAGCATTAAGATCCTGAAATTAGTTGTTTTTGATGATTCAGTTTATTATTTTTACAGCTATTAAAAAGTATTTAGAACCAAGATATGGGTTTTCTTATCAGAAAATAATAAAATTCATATTTAAAAAATAAATATACACACTTCAAATTTTTTTTGTGTGTATATAAACATTTCAGTCTTGGAGCTCAGAATAGAATAAGAAAGTGAATCTAGCTAGGGCTTTGCCTAGCTTAGATTGTGGAGTAAATGTACTCTGATGCATGGCACAGGATTAACTCAGGCTGGCTAAATCTCAATGACATGTTAGACAWGTGACATGTTAGACGACAGTTGGCTATGTGTTGTTTTTGGCATATCCAGGTTTCATCCTAAAGGAAATCAGAGCACAGCATCAGAAAGAAGCTATGACATGCTCTGGTAGTTCCCCTAATAGGAACGATCATAGAATCAGAGCAAAAGGACACACTAGCTTTTCTTTCTATGTACTGCAAACTCTGCCAAGAAGACCAAATCAGTTTCACAGTTAATGCTGAATGAGTTGTAAGATAAGTCACTTATTTGTTACTAAATATTAAGTCATTCCGTTGATTTACTGTAGGACCATAGAACAAATCAGGAGAAACTTACCTACATGATTTTAAATTGATGGTTGTTTAAAATACCGTGTTGTTGACTACGCAAATCTGGGCTAAGCATTGCAGGATATTAACTCTAATTCTTAATACTCTATTCTGAAAAAGCTTGCTTTGGTAAAGAAAGGTAAGTGCAATTTACCTTTCCTTTACTGAATAAGAAACAAAGGCATAGTACATCAATCTTTAGGGTTCTTTAATCATTAACCATCCATGGATCGTTCTGAAACATTGACCTTTTCTATTGTTCCAACTTAATGAAGATAGATTTTTTTTTCTAACAGATACATATGACTAATCCAACTGTGATTTCAGTGTAAAAGTCCTTAGTTCTGGAGGCCTTTTTGTGCTAGTGAAACCATAACTCATGTAAGCCTATAAAAGCTAAGACTTTCTTACATGCAATTTGAAGAGGGGCTATGTAGTCTTCCCAACTCTGTGACTAAGCTATCTTTTAACACTATGTTGCTGAGACACATGCACACACATAATGTGCACAAGAACACACAGAGTCGGTATGCACAAGCACAAACACACACAGTCATAATATGCACGTGCACCCACTAGAGAGCCAAAAAAGCAATGAGGCTCTAGGAGGAGGTATGGGTGACATGGCTTCGCTGCATTTAAATGCAGTAGATGTTGGGCTAGGTAAAGAGTACAGCTGAGTCCCAGGATAACCTGATGATGATAGCTTCAGCATCTCCTGCCAGCTCCCTTCTTCCCACAGCTAGGGATTTGGATTATTCAGCAGCCCCCACACCAGAATAACCCTGCTGCTGGTCATGTGATGTAGCCATGGCACAGGAGCTGCATTTGACCTGCTTGAGAGCCACATGCAGCTCCAAAACCACAGGTTGGTTACCCTGACTTAGGCATTAGCTCACTTACCAACTCTGTATTTTGTAGTTCTAATCCAGTTGCTGTTGTTTATATGGGCTGCACTGCATGTTTTTCAGTAGTTCATCTATCTCTAGTGTTAAATTGCATGATTGTTCTAGCATGTAATCTGTATGTCTTTTGTTCTAATTTTTTCTTTTCTTTTTTCTTTTTTTATTCAGACAGGGGATTTGGCTTCTGTACAATTAGCAGGAACTCCAAATAGATGGGAGGTCTTGTCTGCAGCTCCTGCCACTATAAAGGATGAAGCTGGTAATATAGTACAGATTCCAGGTGCTGCCACAGTAACTTCAAGTGGGCAGTATGTCCTTCCTATTCAGAGTTTGCAAAATCAACAAATCTTTTCTGTTGCACCAGGATCAGATTCATCGAATGGTACAGTGTCTAATGTACAGTATCAAGTAATACCCCAGATCCAGACGGCGGATGGTCAGCAAGTTCAGCTTGGCTTTGCAACCTCTTCTGATAATAGTGCTATAAATCAAGAAACTAGTCAAATTCAGATCATTCCTGGCTCAAATCAAACCATAATTGCCTCTGGAACACCGTCAACTAACATTCAGAATATCTTATCACAGTCTGGTCAGGTCCAGGTTCAGGGAGTTGCAATTGGTGGTTCTTCTTTTCCTGGCCAAGCACAAGTAGTTGCTAACGTCCCTCTTGGACTGCCAGGAAATATTACTTTTGTACCCATCAATAGTGTTGATCTAGATTCTCTGGGACTTGGCAGTGGTTCTCAAACGATGACAGCAGGCATTAATGCAGATGGGCACTTGATAAATACTGGACAGGCCATGGATAGTTCAGATACTTCTGAAAGGACTGGTGAGCAAGTTTCTCCTGAAATTACAGAAACCACCACTGATAATGACTTGTTTGTGCCAACATCATCTTCATCACAGTTGCCCGTTACCATAGACAGTTCAAGTATATTGGAACAAAATGCAAACAACTTGACCACAACTAGTGGCCAAGTTCACAGTTCTGATCTTCAGGGAAATTACATCCAGACATCAGTCTCTGATGATACGCAGGCTCAGAATATTCAGGTCTCCACAGCACAGCCAATTGTACAACACATACAGCTTCAGGAGTCTCAGCAGCCAACCAGCCAAGCCCAGATTGTACAAGGTATTGCGCAACAGACAATCCATGGTGTGCAAGCAAGTCAAAGTATATCGCAGCAGGCTCTTCAAAATCTTCAGCTGCAGTTGAATCCTGGAACTTTTTTAATTCAGGCACAAACAGTGACCCCTTCTGGGCAGATAACCTGGCAGACATTTCAAGTGCAAGGAGTTCAGAACTTGCAGAACTTGCAAATTCAGAATGCACCCGGTCAACAAATAACTCTAACACCTGTGCAGACTCTCACTCTTGGTCAAGTTGCAGCAGGTGGGGCGTTGACGTCAACTCCAGTTAGTCTAAGCACTGCTCAATTGCCAAATCTACAGACAGTTACAGTAAACTCTATAGATTCTGCTGGTATTCAGCTGCATCAAGGAGAAAATGCTGGCAGTCCTGCAGGTATTTACTTTACTCTTTTGTGTAAAATTAGTTTTTCTTATTGCATGTAGTTAATTTGAATGGTGATAACTGTAAGATTATTGTCTTGCTACAGAAGCCTACAAAATACAATGGGTTAAATAAAGTCATGTTAGCTTTTATTTGAAACTACTGTTTCACAAGAAACTGTAGTAATGATGGAATGTATTCCCATCCCACTTCTTAAGCTATACRTTCCTTTAATTCTCTACTGGTCATATTAGTTAACAGCACTTCTAATACAATGTCTAAGAATGTTTGTAAGTATAATAAAACAGAAAATCTGTATTCTAAATTGAGGAGGGGGAAATCTGACCRTCAGCTACCACACTTCCAGGACAGTGGTGTCATTAACATACCCATTCCTTCCCAGTCCTGAATAGATCAAGTTTTTTGGAAGATCTATTGCTATTGTTTTTTAATTTCTGAAAATCTGTGGACCTCTGAGGTACTATTATTGATCTAGTATTTTGTTAAATTAATTTCTTACTGATTTAATATCAGCATAACTAAGATGTACAAAGCTCATATAAGCAGAAGGGAAATAAGCATGCAAACATCAAAATGATGGGTATGCTTAAGAACATGCATGATATTCCAGTACTACTTATTTGTATTATGTTTCAGTATGTACAAATATTAATGGTAACCTTCACAATGTGTTTTATCTCTGTGAGCAGATAAGAAATATAATTTTCTTAAATTARGTTTTTCTTAATGGAAATTAAACATGCGTGCTTATTTTAGGTAAAAGAACATATAAGAGGTGATTGAGRTTCAAGACATCTTGCTGTACCTGAAGGTGTTTAATCACATCTATGGGGTAATCTGATAATTTAGGCCTGATAAAATAGGCCTGGTAATCTGGGAGAGAAATACAATAAATAATAGCTTGGAAAACACTAGATTTACTAKTTGTGAAGTAGTAAACTAGTTGTTTACTAGTAGTTCTAATCACATGAACTAAGGCTCTGGTTCATTACTTTAACATTTATGGTTCACTATCTTAAAACATAAATGTATGTATTGTATGCCCATTTAAATATGTGAGAAGGATGCAATTTCAAGTTTAAAAATGCCAAGAGAAGCTGCTGAATTGGTATTCTTTCAAGGCCTACTCATTATAATCCTTACATGGTTACTGCCTTTGGTAAATTCTCTGTCAGGAAGGTGGCATTCCCTTTGGAATCTAAAATTTGAATTTAAAATAATAATCTGGGATGTTTTTCTAGTTCTTTTTGTTTTGGAAATGACTTCTATGTTACTGACTTATCAAGGAAAAATTACCTAGGCCAGTTGTTTCTGCTCTTCATTGGTTTGCAGGCAACAGCGCTTAACAAGATGAGTRTGTTGCTCGCAGCATTAGCCATGGCTGGTAAACTTGATTCTTAACTTTTCCCTGTGACCACAGAAATGTTAGTTTGTYTCTGTTGCATCTTGTTACTGATGAGGAGAGTGGGTCTAGAGATTAGTAGCAAAGTGCATGTATTTTGCATGGTATTATAGCTAAACTCAAATGTCTATGTAACACTTAGAAATAAGAGCCTTATCGCTAATATGAAATATAAGAGGGATCAGAACTGCTTCATTTTTTCAGGTTTGTATTTGGTGCAGGATCAGTAGATCATGTTATTGCTTATGGAGTGACATAGAAGAAACTTGAGAAGAAAGATAAAAAGGGAAAGCAGAGAGGAGGAACCAAAAGAAAAGACATGTGAGAAAGAAGTGGAACCTGCTGTGGTGTTAGTCTCTTGACTCTCCTTAAGAGGAGAGTGTTTTAATACTTGTTCATAATCAAATGCAATGGCATTCTATCAACCATTTCTTAGCTATGTTTTCCTGTAAGGAATCTCCTATGTGAATGGAAGTGAGTAAATGGAGTATATGAAATGTGATCAAATAAGCAGAAATAGTAGGTGAATAGCAGAAACTATTGCCTGAAGTGAATGGCTATGAACAGCTGGTTGTATTAGAGATGGGGTGGAGATTTACAGTGACATTTTGCCTGCATGTCTAGAAATAGTGAATGAACTGGAAGATATTAAAACTGTCATCTCGTAAATTTGGGAAGAATTTAATTGGTCCCTCCTTATTACAGGAAACTCGCTTTTTTTATCAGTATAAAATTGTTTCTAACTAACAGAATCAGACTGAATTTTCTCAACTGACCTTCAGTGTGTTTTCCATATTCATCTGGTATTTTGTCCGTATCAGAGTGGCTAAGTACTATCTCAGTTATCTGCTGTTGTTCAGTGGTGGTGGTCTTATTTATTATAACTCTCTACAGTATGGTATGGCAGCCTTTCTTTAGACTAAAGAATAAGTATGCAAGTAGGTGAAGATAGTGGATGATTTTATTGGAGTGGGAAAATACATTGCTCTTCTGACCTGTAAATAAGGAAAACTAGTTTAATTTTAAATTGAAAGAGGGAAGATAYGTGGTAGGAACAGCAGAATGAGAGAAGTTAAAGCTAAAGAGAGGTTACTTCATTCCTCATTTCTGCAAATTTCCAACATGTTTTGAAGTGAGATGAGAAGAATTTATCTCTTATTTTTTCCCCCCTTCAACATGAGTGAAGTGCATGCAGAAATGCCAGTGAAAATAATGTTTTCCCTCCAGTCAGGCTGTATTTTCTGTTTTCACTTAGCAGAACTTTTTTTACTTGAGGCAAAATAGTATGAGTCTGGGTCATTATCTGAAGTCTGAATAAAAAATACTGCTCTGTTAGCTGTGTAGCTGTGAAAATTGTAGGTTCTGCTTCAGAGTTTGGAAACTTCGGCCTGTTTTACAAARGATGTTCTTCTAGGCCTTGCTATCCAGATAATCAATGGAAGACATCTTTAATGTTCTTACGAGTGTTTGAGAAAAAATGTCTTATCCTAGATCCTACACTGTTTACATAATAGAAGGTCTTTGCAACCCTAATTTGAAACTAAATTTTGTCTTGTTAATATACAGTTTGAAAAATGTTYGGTAATTTTACTTCTAACAAAATGTCTGCCTTACCAGGCACGCACATGTAGGGCCTTCCATTTGCACTGAATTTATTTTTAAAAAAGTCTTAAATTAGCTTGTTTAGTCTCTCTCTGAATGTTTACTAGAGTTCGTATTACTCCTTATTGTGCTTTATTACTCCTTATTGTGCTTAGTGTTCTCTTGAGGTAGAGAGAGGAAGGGTATCAGTTGGTCATATCTGAAACTTTCTTCAGGACTGCTTTTCAAAACAAAAAGCTTTATCAAATTGTATTTGTGTATTTAACACTGGCAAAGAAATTAAGCTTTAGAAAGCTGTCCAGTAGTCTACTCCTCCTGTTACCATTTTGTAATAAAACACTGCATTGTCTGTAACAGAAAGGCATTATGCACACAGTTTGCATTACTCTTTAGCAACTTACCTGTCCAAGAAAGGTATTTATTTTTAGTCATCCTGTTTATACAATTCCTCCTTGAACACACATTTTACATGAAAWAACATTCCTTTTGGAAAAAAACCAGAGAATTAGTGAAATGTATTAACTTGTTTCCATCTTTCCTATCTTGTCAGTTTCTTCCATCTGAAAGAATTTTCAGATTTACCAGCTTTAATGGTTTTTTTTTTTCCTTAATATCATTGCCTATACAGAGGACACTTAATGGTGTTAACCAAAATCTAATTGTAATGGTGTCTCGGTTAAGTTAATAGTGCAGTGAATTACCGTTTTTGATTGATTGTTCCCTGGCAGTTTTACCAGCTCTGATCTAGGCTACTTCACTTTTTATTAAAAGTAGGATTTATTTTTTTTGGTACTCCTTTTGACTATTTCAGTAGCATCTGAAGAAGCTCATAGGTGAGCTGGAAAATAGCTTGTAGTTTTTTATTTTTATATAACACTATTTCTTTCCAAGATGGTGGTCTACAGTTGGAATAAAGTCAAAGGAGTTCCTCTCAACAGTTGACTCAAAGTGCCACAGCAAAACTGTGGTCTTCATTTCTAATGTCTTCCTAGCTCCTTCTCCTGCAGGCTTGTTTATAGACTCATGTGCTTGCTGCCATTGAATASAGTCGTGCCTGCTGATCAACTTGCACTGGTAGAGAGAGAGTAGGAGTGGTTGGCTGTTTGTTGTAGGGGCTTCATTCGGTTCCTGCCAGAACCTGAAGTTTATCATGGTGATATAAGTCTGAAATAATTCAGGTAGTCTAATTTTTGCCAAAAAATTGGCAAACAGTTTTCTAGGTAAATATTTTCCTAAGTGACTAACAACGTCTCTTTCATCTGCTGGTATCTTGTGAGGCAGAGGTCTACAATCTGTTAGATGAAATAAAAAAAAAAAAATTTGAAGAATGGAGTATTTACAGTTGTGTTYTTTGGGTTTTCTGTTCCTGTTTCTAACCTCTTTAATTTTACTTACAGTTTTGCAGTTCATTCTGTTATGGCACTTTTTATACCAGGYTTTTGAAAGAAGGGCAGGACGTCAACATGAAATTGAATCCAATTATTTAAAAAAATATCTTATGAAAGGCATGAAGTAAGCTGAAGCAATGATATTAAGTAAATATTTTCATCTGGCAACATCTGTTTTGGAATATCCCTTTTAAATTTGAGGCTATTTATTTAGCTTGCAAGGCATGAAATCAAAATAGTTAAAGAATGATTCTCCCACTGTTCTATTTTTAATACGAAAAAAATAAATTGGAAACTGACATATTTAAGTTAGTGCAAGAATTAGATCTATTTATGTACCAATCTTGGGTAAATAGTTTGCTTTCAGCATGCTTGAATTACATTCCCTACTTCTTTATTTTCAAAAGAAAATTAATAAACTGTAGAAGAATTAGATGATGATGCACTTATGTGTTTCACAAACTTGCTTGTGACAGCATATRGTAAATTATCTCATTTCAACTGTAAGAAAGTTTCCATAACTTTAATTAGTCTGATTTCKTTTTTTTAATGCCATATCTACTGCCATGGAATTGAATTGTGTTTTTTTATCTTGAAAACACTGAATTTTAGCATCTGCCCTCTGTGCTATATGTGCTGTTCCCCCCTCTACATTCCAAAGCAGCTGAGAATCTAATTCACTTCCTTCTTACAACCCATGGTTGTTTGTTTTAGGCTTAGAGATCCTCAGGATGATAACAAAAAATTCTCTTACCCAATTTGAGGTACTCACTCTTTTTCATTTTTGTCATATCCTTTTTTTATAAAATGTTCCTGAAACAAAAGGAAAACTCCATTATATATCTAGGGATGAATGGGGCGTATCCTTGAAGTTAGAGGCAAGGGATTTTATTTCCACTACTTCATTACCTGGAAAAGAAGGCTGAAAACCCATGCTCCATCTTTTTGCAGTCTCAGCACTTTCGGTCCTTTGTTTCGGGTTSCCTACGTCACCTTGCCTTCTGAATCTCCTCTTGGGATCATGTACTTTGGTCCAGAACTCTCAAGCTAACTTTTTAGGGCATCTGGCTCGTAAAAATCATCTGAAATTTCTACCAAGGACACTAGCAACTTTTTTTATAATACAATCCTATCTGTGATTGCCCTTTTGAAAAGACAACACTCTTGGTGATAGTTTAGATGAGAAGTTGTAGAGGGTGTCAGGTATCATTACTGCTTGCAGTAGACAGGTTGTTTCAAAAGGTAAAAATTTTTAAGGACAAAAGGAGTGAAAGAATTGCATTGTTGGTGACATACCCGCTTTATTATTTGTCATATGTAAGTGATAGTTCTCAGTCTACATTTAAAGTTCATGCCAATTTTTAATCCCTGTATTCAATGTTCATTTTGAATTTCAGTTTTCTTAATCTAAATACTATACTGTAATAAGTCCCTTGTTATGTAGAAGTCTCAGGTACATGACATCAACAGTGATGGCATTGATTTAAAAAAAAAAAAAAAAAAGGTATTGTTTTAGAATCCAGTACAGTCCCATCTTGAGTGGTATTAAATCTTTCTCTACTTCTTTTGAGTCCTTGTTTCCCCCTTTTCAGTATTATCCCAGTGATAGCTTTTTTTCTAATCCACTGGAGCATTCAGATGGTCCAAGGCTTACAGTATTAAAACTGCAGAGAACTCTTCAGTCATCTCTTAAAATTGCTGAATGAAAATTATTTTGATTTGTTGATACACTAAGTCTTTATTTTAGTAGCTTTTTTTAATCATAATCCTGATGTATTGTCAGTGGGAAGCATTTCATTCTCATCTAGTGATAGAACTATTATCTGGCCTTTATCCAAATACAGAACAGAAATACTTACTGAACAATTCTGCCTTCCTAAATTATTATTGACAAGTCTGTTGTTTGCCCCACTAACAATCTAATACTGTTATTTAAGAATACTTAATCCTGCTGTTCACAGAATTCTGTGTGTGTCCTCCTGCTTTCCTTATCTATTTTTGGAGTTCCTGGCTTGTGTTACATTGAGCATGATCAACATTTCTTACAGCTTTCTAGTTATCTCTTCTTACATTTTCAACCATGAGAAATAAAAAAGTAAGAGCAGGCTGCAGTGGGCATCACTCTCTGTAAGAATCCAAACTCTTGAGAATCTCTGTAGGCAACACATTTCAAAGAACCGCAGTTACTGTGGGCTAAGTAACTGTTCTTTGATGTGTAATATGTGTTGTGATAGTATTGGCTTACATAATCATTCAATTTGTAAATAAATGGYTTAGAATAATGTATAGAGTCACTTGGAGAGGTAGTATCTGATATATATTGCAAGAGATGACCTACAGCTGYATTTTTAATCATTTTGTTGGTACTTAAATGTTCAGTATGTGAGGTCCTGTTCTTGAACTTTGTATACACCAGCTGATTTCTTTAGAAACTTAAGATCTGATTCATAGCTGTTGAAATTAGATGATAATTTTTCAAGTTTAGTTTCTCAAATATTTCAAGGTAACATTCCCTGGAGTCTCTTCTATTGCCTTGTAATTTGTTACATAATAAAAAGTTCTCAGCTAAGTGCTGGGGAGTAAATCAAGGTAGAAGTTACTTGCTTTGTTGATTTTGCTGTCTGAAAGACTGGGACAGCTGGTGAGTTAAGAGTTTAATTTTGTTAATAACTGGGCTAGAGGAAGTTTAGTTTAGATGGAATAAACAAAGACTATTTCTGAGAAGTTGAGCATCTCTTCTTAAAGTTTCCTCACATCCAGAAATATAAGCAGTATGAGTAAAGGTATTGAGGGAGTGTGGGTTGCACTGTGGAGAAAGCTGAAAACCAAATCAACAACAGAAGATGGTAAGGAGATGAGAATTCACATCTGTTTTTTTTTKKGGGGGGGAGGGGGAAGCAGAAAGGGAAGCATCTGTCTGGAAAAATAAATGAACAGGCATGACATTACAAGACATTGAGATTGCAGGCAGACAATTTGTAATGCTGTGAGGGAACTGGTAAGAAGTTACGTGCGATCTCAGATTGAGATCTTGTAAAGCTTAATTGAGTGAAAAAGCATGGTGGCTTACGGCATCTAGGAAAAGAAGCTAAACTGGAAGCCCACAGCTTGGAGACAGTCACAAGAAATTCTGAGAATGCTGTTAGTGAGATTCTGCACAGTCTTTACGTGACAGACATACTCAAATATTAAGGTGATGGTAAAGCCTGCAAATGAAGCAGTTTTCCACTGCCCCCTTCCCCCTTCTCAGTTTATCCTCATTTTTTATGGTTGGTGGATAAACTAATAACTTTTCTCATAAATGAATAAGATGACATTTTCTTGATGTCCCAGTTGAGGCAGACCAAGATAGAGGGTAAGGCTTATTACCTCTCTTCTGATTCAGTTTAACTGATGCATTAATCTGATACATGATGAAATAAGTAAATGACCTGGCTGTTTTAGCAGGCAGCAGTAATTCTCTCTACACTAGATTATAGCTGAAACASACTCAGGAATATTTTAGCTGCATCTGCATCCTTTCAGTTTTAGTTACTTCTCTCTGAAGCTCTATAAACAAGTCTCCTAGTTATTATTTTGTTCACCTAATACACTTAATTTTGCTCCRTTTTTGTAGTTAGCTCTGGGTTTCCTGTGACTGTGAAATACTCCCTTTGGAACTGAATTACTGTACACCAAAATCCTAGTTTCAGTCCTTGGGGGGAACACAAAACCTAAAACAAATCTAGCTCAGTAAGTGCTAAGAAGAAGTTGAACAGAATATATGGTTTTCAGAATCTGTGGACAATTTGAAACAATMACTATGTCCAAATCTCCCCTTTACACTGATGTAGTACTAAGTCTTGAACTCAATGAATAAGTTGGAGCATACAGAAATGTGAAAGCATGGAAATAATAATAAAGAAAAACGTGACTTTCATTTTGCTTGAGTGTAATTGGTAGAAAATAAAAATTGACTCAAATTTACCAGTGTTTGCATCAGCTTGTCATGAGATATAGGAATTGTGGGGATTGTTYTGTGTTGATTTCTTTAGGCCCAACTTCTATTGCAGAGAATATGAGAAACCTAGTATTCTGTTAGTTAAGACTGAATTAGAATGGAGCCTGTTCAGAGAAGCACCAGAGGTAGATGTGGAATTGCTGCTATCTATATGAATTTGCATAATCTTCAGTTCCACTGCATTTGTGAAGACTTGTATCTTTTGTTCTTCTCCATGGTTTCTTCCTTCTACCACTCTTTTCTTTCTGTTGTCTAAATCACAGTGAGGACCTTCCCTTCTCATTATTCCCCTGCCCTGCAGATAGTGATGGAATTTTCTCTTATCTCTTGCAATAACATAAAACCTACTTGGAGAACAGCAGCTTCRTTGGTTTGAAGAATCTTGTTAAGGCTATCAGATTTTCACTGTGGGATTTGATGCAATCCATTCTAGCTGTACTATATCCTAGAAAGGCTCAATAAACACTTCATTTTGATAATTCTTTTAGTTTTGTTTTATGCAAAACATTCTGCATAATGAAATATTAAWAAGGCCTTTCTTTAGGGAAAGTCCTGTTTGTAAATTGCCAGTTTACATTGTACTCATCTGTGTGCCTAGAGTAGAAGATACTTTTTCTGAGTGATAGCTAAAGCAATAGCTGCAATTTYTATCTTCTAAAGATAACCTAGAAACACAATGCAAAAATACAATATTACTTCGGCTTTATTTCAAGAAGTTTTGTGATTTTTAAAATTTAAAATTGTTATATGTAGTTTGACTTTAGTGGTGCTGAGTCTTTGGAGGAGGCATACATTCTATAATTCAGTCCTTTYTCCTTGTTCATATTTCTTTTGAGGTATGTGCGTGTAATACTGAATTCAGCTACTGATTTTATAACTATATTTTGCATTAGTGTTTAATGTTAGTATGAGGATAATCGTGAAATTATCTTCTTAATATAATGACTGATTCTATCAATATTATTTCAGATTTTATTTATATAAATTCTGTTTTTATTTAAATGCACACTTCATGGCACTTTTGATTAGTCAAGAATTTTAAATATGATGTTTACTGCATTGACTGCATAACGTATCCAGTCTTGAAAAACTGCCCAGAGTGTGTATTTTTGATCTTTGTGACAGACACACGTGGGATTGCATTGGCCTTTGCTGGCACCCTTACCACTTTGCTGTATTTAAATTTATATTAGGAGCCTAGTTGCATAAGAATAGATGGGGGATTTTGCCATTTTCTAAAGATACTGTAAGTGGAGCAATGTCTAGGAGCAGCTATCTTGGGCTGTAAGCATCCAGCTTGAAATTTGATAAACCATCTGTATATTGTGTAGTGCTTTAATCCTTGCTTATGGTAAAAGGGATTACATATATATGMATATACAATGTATTATATATAATATAATCCTCTCATGAGTGAGTCTCAGAACATAATTTTAGTTGCATCAATGATATAATTTACAGCACAATTACAAATAGTTGTACAGTTGCAACTAAAAGGGAGGCAAACTATGATGTTGGGAAGGCTGGACTGATGCTTCTAGCACCAAGCCACTTTTTGTATAGGTATATCCTTTGTCTCGAAACTAGTGAACGCAGGAGCTTGGGAAGGTAGACCAGGATTATGCTTTGACTCAGCACAGTTGTAGTTGTGTTTTGTCATGCAGTATGTGCAGCTGTGTCTTCATTATGCAGACGATAGCTGATGCATTGACAAGTCTCCCAAAAGGAATTTAGAATTGCCATAGTTAAGGGTTTTGGTTTTAGTTAAAATGGAGTTTGAGTTAAAGGTGGAATATTTCGACTGAAGACTAGGTTTTGTCTAATGGGWTTGGGGTTTAGACTTTGCTTTTCCACCCCCGATTTAGGAGGGGTGAAAGACCAGTAGAAGATTCAGTCTTCTTCCTAAAGTATGTACTATTTAAGGCATATACAGGTGCTTGTCTAGGGAGTGGGAGGGAAGAGGGTGCATATACTTGTGAATATCTTCTGAGGATGGCTTGAGAGCTTAGAGGCTTTCTTTGCATTCACGAAACTGCAAAGATCTATTTTGACCACTAAGTTCAAATTTATCTTGAAGTAGCTCTTTTTTATGCTGAATGACATTCTGCTGTGAATGTTTTCTTTTCTATGAATAGCATAAAAACAAAAGCATAAATATTATGTAAGAAAGGGCTACCACAACAAAGGCTAGGAGTTTTATGTTTTCCTTAGATATAGAGCGTGGCTCTGCTAATGCCAAGGTCATGGGTTCAATCCCCAAATGGGCTATGCTAAGGGTTGGACTAGATGTTCTCCAGAGGTCCCTTCCAACCTTGCCATTCTATGATTCTATGACTTTAGTCTTTCCTAGATCAAAACCTTTCATTTAATTAACTTCCTGTGTTTCTTTATGTATCATTGTGAATACTGAAACTATCTTACGCTCAGATAGAAAGGCTGTTTGTATTGCATGTCACATTAATTGAGAAATTCTATGGAAACATAAATGGCTGCTCAGGAACATTTGAAACAAGCGTTTACATTTTTTCAACTTTCTGTCCAACCTCTTGTTTCACAGTTTTTCCCATCTTTCAAGCAAGGAGAATAGTCCRGTGACAGCATTTCCGACCAAGAACAGTTCAAACTTAAACTTTAATGCTTTGTTATAGCTTGTCTTCAACTTTGAAATGTATAGTAAGATAAACTTTTTAAATACATTATGGGTTACAAGGGCACAGAAGCAATGTCAGCATGCACTAAACGATGTTGACTTTTGACTGACATACTGCTCTTAACAGTAAAAAGATTTGATCATTATGGTTTCCTTCTCTCTATTTAATGGGTTACTTATGGATCTGTGTTTGTTCTTTTCCTCAGATATTAGGATTAAAGAAGAGGAGCCTGATCCAGAAGAGTGGCAGCTCAGTGGTGATTCTACACTGAATACCAATGATCTAACACATTTGAGAGTACAGGTGGTAGATGAGGAAGGGGACCAACCACATCAAGAGGGAAAAAGACTGCGACGAGTAGCTTGCACATGTCCCAACTGCAAAGAAGGTGGTGGAAGGTATGTAACGTTTAATGTTGTATAATGCATGTAATGCTGAAAACAAACCATTAGTGAGAAAAATAGGATTCTTAGCTAACAACAGTGTCTACAGCTAAGGGAAAACTACAGGCTTACRTGAAACAGCTTATTCAATAAAAGACTGCTGCCTTTATTTCTGTGTTTGCAGCAGGAAGGGCAGATTATTCTCTCCTGTTTGCTTAATTTCATTAAGATTAATTGGAAAACTCTGGCATAAGTTGCCACCTACTACAAGTAAGAGATGTAGCATTAGGACATGGCCCTAAATAATATGAAAATGAGGTATTTTGGAATGTGCACATCTATGACTGGCTTCCTRTTGTATGTCAAGAACTTGATTAAATCCTGTGTTCCTGCATTTCCTCACTGATTGAGCAGTTTTTTCACTGTTTAATTCCCTTGGAATGTTATAAAAATACAGTTATCTGGTTTTTTTTAGCTTGTTTCCTAAGAAAACCAAGGTTTATATAACAACTCTAAATACCAAATTTTGAACTGACTGGTTGTTTTCAGTCAAATTTAGTGGAAATATGGTTATCTCAAAGATACGAAATACCTGCTCATTTCAGCCTTCAGATAAATGCATAGGAAACCAGATTTCATCAGTCCACGTCTGATGAAAGTATCTTAAGAGTTTATTCTATTTTAAAACATTTCCTTTCAAATATCTCAGTTACAGACATAAGAAAGGAAAGGGGGGCATCAGACTGCTTTTTACAGGTGAAAGTGCTTAGGGTAACACTGTATTTGATACTGGAAGGCAGCCTTTGCTTTGTATATTAGAGTTTGTCCATTTCAATGATACTTCTTTTCCCCTCTAAAAGGAAGGTCTWATTTATGTGAGAATTCTCATGTAAATTACTGAGCTCTCTTTAAAGAATGTATCAGTGTCCAATAGCTCTAAGTTGTAAGAGTACCGACTAAATACCTCTATTGTCTTCTGTGTTTTTGCTGTATGTTCTAGATGCCCTTTTTGTATGCGTAGGGATGTGATATAGCAGATAGTTATGCTAAGTAAAATTAAGTGTTTTAATACAAAAATGCTTTGATATATTTTCATCACAAATGAAGATAGCAATAATATCAGTGTTTAAGGCTACGTAGCATCTTTTTATGTCAGTTTGCTCATGTTAATATGCTACATGTAGTTCATTCAAACCTGGCACAGACTTGGAAGTCTAAGTTCWGGGTGCACCTTTGCTCTCCTGTGAAAATCCAAAGTATAAACTGGGTTGAAATTTACCTCAATGTAGAAGAAAAATGTAAAAATTGTTGTTTGCACAGACCATACTCGTCAAGCCACGGGGATTTCGTATGGTCCATCTTCCTCGTGCTTTATTCCAGGATTCAGGAGCTTTAATTTAGATACATCTGTACTTCATAATCCTCTTCCTCCTAAGTGGAGTTGCTATAGCACCAGATTTTGAAGCTGAAACCTGAGAGAAAGAGTCCTTTTCAAAGATGCTTTTGATAATGACTGAGAAAAGTGCAGTCTGACCAAAACTCAGAGACAGGAATTTGGGAAAGATTTGAGAAGAGCTAAGACAGAGGTAACATAGGTGATTGTCTGAAATCCGCTCTAAGGGAAGGACTGGGAGATAACAAATGTGCAACATAGGAGAAGTAGGACAGGATATCAGGATGTGAGAAGAGTTAAGGCAAGAACAGAAACAGGATAGTGGAGGAGAGTAACAGTAAATGCCCATATGGGAAACAGAAGAAGAGTGAAACCACTTAGAGTTGCTAGAGCAATTTTCCAACTGGAATGTGGAATTCCTTCACAGTCTAGCAAAAAAAGTAAGCCCACTGGATAGTGTCTCCTTTTTCCTGACATATGTTGATCAGGTTCCATAGCTTGTGTAGTTACTCATTTATCTCCAATGCTTTAATTCTGTGTTTTGTTTTGTCTTTCAACTCTGCTGCTGATTCATTTGGGAGACTGTACAGTTTCAGAGAACAGGACATTTGCTTTTATGAGTTTCTTAGAACAAGAACCTTCTTCAGAGGTTCCTAAAATAATTTTCAGATTGCAAAACTGAAAATTTGAAAATGGGGAAATGCTAAAGTTAAGATTTCCTGGGCAACTTCTTTCAGTCCCTTGTGGATAGGCATTATGATCTGGTTTCTAATTACATGACTTCACACTATTTTTTCCATAGGAAGCCCAGTGCCATTCAGTGCATATGAAGGATGACGCTGAGGGAATGAATCAGAATGGTGCAGTGAATGTAGTCTGATTTGTTTATTGCAGAATTTGGAAGGCATGTAGGAATAAGATAGGAGACTGGAGGAAGAAAAATCTAAATGCAGATCTTTCACAGGGGTGCCACTACAAGAATATGTTCCTCATTTTTTTGGAGTTCAGCTTAAATTATTGGGACTATGAAGTTTTGGGAATGTTTGTCTATCCACCCCATATCTTCCACTGCAGAAGTGCTGAGTTCATCACTGTAATGAAGTTGATTGAGCTGCATTGTAAACATCTGCAGTTCTCTGAAAAAAAAAAGTGCTTTTGGTATCTCAAACTGGACACCTCAAATTGRTGTGTATTTGACAGTTTTGGCCTTAATCTCTTTCTGCCTCCTTTTTGGATCCATGAAATGAGTATACTAATTCAAATTCACTACAGGCGTGTTGCAAGATAAATTTGTTAATGCTGGTGAATGGCTTAACACTGTTGCGAGTGTCCATGAAGAGARAGAATTTCTGGGGAAACGAATAACTGTATTTAATGCAGTATTTAAATAATATATAAGTGGCAAGAAAAGGAACACGTGTATTAAATCAGTATGGAAAAAACTGAATAACTCTTCATTCAGAAACTCTCTCCCCTGTGCACCGAATGAGGTAGGAAAAGGAGTATGTGGTTTTGCATATTCAGACTTTATCATACTTTCATGTGTCGTGTATGTGGCATTTCCTGTCTTCTTTGTTTTCTATTTTTGCTTTTTTTTTGTTTGTTTGTTTTTTAACTCCTGATGCAAAATTGGAACACGTTGCAGCCTTCAAAGTATTTATATTTGTACCAGTTCTGTGAAGCAGAGAACTGTTGTCTTTATCATATTTGGCATGGGGGAAGGAAGAAAGGAAAGAGCCATTGATGGTGTATTAGATGTGTAAATTAAAGCCATATGGCTCTGAATCCATGTAGCAAATGGAGGATAAGGGAGAGGGAAGAGAAGACATACCTCAAAGGATGACTCGGATCCCAAATGGACTGGCTAGGTTTGAGGTTTAAGTCTTAGATGTTAGGTGGGAATTACACCCTTCTCTCATATCTAGACAGTAGTCTTGATCGGTAGAGGAACAATGCTTCTGAGTGCCACTTCAGATACATAACTCTAAAACCACATTCTTAAAATCAGTGCTAAACTTATGCCTTACCTTTTAAATATCTTGTATTCCTCTGAGAAATTAGGTACTRTCGGATTAAAAGTCTTGATAGATGAAGATCTCTCCTGCTGCAACCATTGCATTCTGCATGGTAATTGAGAAGTGTGGTTTCCAATTTGCTATAAAAACACTTAAATCCTAATTGGTTTGAAGACTCACTTGAGGTGTTGACTTGAGTCATATCCCTTTACTCAGTGATGATGGCAGCAAGAAAGGGCAGCAGGAAAGACTTCTTAGCAGGCTTTGTTAAGGCACGATGCCAGACTGTCACAGCTGCAAAGCATCCAGACAGAATCTGGCTCATGTCCAGTCAGTTTAGAGTACATGTGAAGTGTACATGCAGTTGCCTGTGTGAGACCGTATAGAGTAAATACAGTTAGTTACTCATTCCCACTGGTCTTGTGGTTTTCATCCTAGGAACTCATGATCTTCCACTGGCTTTGGACTTCACAATCCACTAAAGAATTCTGTTACCAGTTAGGTAAAGTGCTTAGAATTAGGCATATTACACCATCTAAGTAAAATAAACTGACCAGGAGTTGAACCTTGGTTTCCTTCAATCTGGGCTAAAACACTGACGTGCTGTTTTCTTTTAAGCACCTTTGAATGATTGGCTTTGGAATCTTAAAATTATTCTAAAAGAATTTTGATKTCATTTCCTGTAATGCGTGTCACATTTACATACCGTCTCATGCAAAGTTACAAAGTATTTATGCTCATTATTGCAGAAGGGAGGAATACAGTATACTTTGCAAGAAGTTTAAGGATGAAATAATAAAAAATATTCTGATAACCGAAATACATTCTCAACTACAGAAATATTTTGTTATAATAAGCATAAACTGAGCACATTTTACGGTTACATGGAATAGGACAGGCAATTAAAGTTACAGGATAGCAAAATAGCCTATGGAGATTTTTTTCGATTTTCAAGACAGTATGATGGGGAAGAGGCATGGATGTTCTTTGCCTTTATTGCCAAAAACCCCAGCACTATAATTGCTGGATGGCTTGAGATATCAAACAAGAGAAGCTGGAAAAGAAGTGTCTAGAACCGAATCATTGGATGATGGTGGAACAGAAGGAGGAATACAATAAATTTYTCCCTTGGAGTCTAGAGGGCTGGGTGTTTTGGGCTGATAGATGAATGCTCATCAGACTGCTACAGAKGTGCTGCATTTTGTATGGTAGAGTTTGCCTTAGCCTTGCTATCTGCAGAACCTTGGAAAATAGAAAAGGGGGAATCTAAAGATGTTTTSCTAAATTCTTTGAGATTGGCTGAATGTTCAAAATGTGTGAACACTAAGGTGTTTGTAGGTGGCATAATGTGAAGGTAAATGCTTGACATTAGAGTTAATTTTGCTTTTTAATTTTTGAAGAGAGGCAGGAGAAGGATGTGAACCTTTCAATATAGATGTAGCAAAAGTTACCAGAAATTGATGTTTCAATTAAAGTAGAAGATGTAAGAAATAGACAAGTCTGAAAAAAGTCTGTCTTGGTCCAAAGTAGTGATCTTTTCTTGGGACATTTGAAAAAGATTGAGTTAAAAGTATTCTTGTCAAGACTAATAATGAAGGAAGAGCTTAAAGTATCAGGTATGTTGGATGACATAGTATTGTTTGCATTAAATTTATAAGCAATTTGGGAAGAACAGAGAAGTGAACTTTCAGTGAGGCTATGGATTGAGAAGTGGCAACAAAAAAAGAATTGACAGAGATGAGTAGAATCTCAGTCACCGTATCCATAGGCTCTTATGATTTTACTGCTACGACACCAGGGGCTCAGAAGCCTCCTATACTCTCTACTTCTGCTACCATTGAATTTATTCTGAAGTAAAAACCTACATTGTTGTGAAAAATAATKAGTGTGTAAAAGTGATAGTTTGTTCTTCCAAGATAGACCAAAATGATGAACAAAGCAGTATGAGAATGGATCCTRTTCTAAATTGAGAGTTTTGAATTGAAATTGAAACATTTTCTAGTACTTAACTGGTTTTTATCGCCTTTCTRATCTGTCTAGAGCGTATTAGGAAAATAATTAGATTGGAAATCCATTTAGATACTGTCAGTTTTTTAGAGTGCATGCTCAGAAATGCCTGCTCTAAGTCCTAGCTCCCTAAAGAGTGCGTGCATTTTACACTGAACCCTCATTAGATGTAAAACAGAATTGTTTTGGCAGTAGGGATGAGAATCTAGGTTTCATAGTTGCTTGGCAAATCCTTTAGCCTCTAGACAGTTACACTGAAGTTGAGCACTCTAAGGAAATAAAATTGCCTTGGGGAGACTCTTGAGAACTATAGAGTCAGTCAGAGGATGGAGTGCCAAAAACTGATTTCAGAATCCACATAGGCTGTTTTAAGTTAATATTGCTGATGAATAAAGTAGCCTGATGCTTGGCTGCATATTACAATGTCCTCCCTTGTACCAGCATTTGCCATTCATATGACTGTTGTCAGCCAGATCTGTTCCCTGGAGTGTCTGGCATAAATCAGTCATGAAGCCCTACACTGGCCAGACTGATCTTTTTCTCTGGGTCTTCAGAGGCACTTACCTCTCTGGTGATTTTATAAAAGCTCTCTCTCTAGACCTTCAGTTTTCTTCTGCTGAATCAGTCACCTACCATTTCTTTAAGGCAGCATCTTAAAGTAGGCATCAAGTTTAGGAGTTTGGATTATACTCTGTGAGAACTGTGTGTTCATTTTGATGAATTTTATTTCTGAAATCCCAGGGAGTTAATTTAAATGTCAGCAAGATTAACTGTTTCACTGCTGKTTTTTTTAGTGGAAATACTCAGGCTAGTATGCTTATCCTTACCCAAACTGCTTTTCAGGTTTTCCCAAGATGCCGTAAGTCCCATCTGTTCTCTTCCCAGTTGCCAAAACCTCCAGTTTCTCTTTTGGCAGTTGTAGTCATGTGTGTTTTTCTTTGCCAAAACTGTCTTTGGCATAGTAAAAACTGAAATTGAAGTCTCTCTGTATTTTAAATTTCTTCCAATTTCAAAGTTGTATGAGCTGCTGCAATGACTATATTTCCAACTTCATATATGTTAAAGATTACACTTCTATCATTTAAATTTAACTTGCCATTTTAGTTTGCTGCAGAATCTAGATATCATTACAGAATTTAGTTCCAGCTTCTTATAGAGTATATTGGGCTCTGATCTTCTTTGAAACAAAAATGGGAAGCTGCTCAGACTCATTTGCAGATATAATGGTATATGTAAGCCCATTTCTACATATGGCCAGTATTTAGGAGGAATGTATTAGAATGATTAACTTTTTTTCTTTTTCTTTTTCTTTCTTTTTTTTTTTTTTAATAGAGGCTCCAACTTGGGAAAAAAGAAGCAACATATTTGTCACATACCAGGGTGTGGCAAAGTGTATGGGAAAACTTCACATTTGAGAGCTCATCTCCGCTGGCATTCTGGAGAGCGTCCATTTGTTTGTACTTGGATGTTCTGTGGGAAAAGGTTCACTCGCAGTGATGAGCTTCAGCGACACCGAAGAACACATACAGGTTTTCAGTCTTTGATTCTGGTGCCTTTAACTGAAAGAGTGTCACGGGGGAGACTTTTAAGAGGAAAACTTTTTTTTTTTAATTGGATTGCATTTAATTAGTATGAATTTTCTAAAATCAGCTAGTACTTAGAGCTATCTATGCATTTTAGCTTCTTTAGTAGATCTGAGGAAGAAAAACAGCAACACATTATTTTGGTTCAGAACTGGCATTTAAGCTAATATTTAACATAGGTTAATATTTGATTTACTTTGATTTCGATTCAACAATGTTTTATGTGTTTGAACCAGAGTAGAACTGCTGTTCCAGCTTAAAACTTTTTTCTTGTTTTTTAAATAGGAAAGTAAAGGACTAGATGTCCAAGGGATTAGTAATTCACAAATCAAGAAAGAGTATGCGATGGTGCATTGTTTCACACTGTTTCATATCATCTAGTTTCATGTTTAGACTGCTCATTAGAGATACAGGGGCCCCAGGTTATTTTTGTTGTCTAATAGGAAGAACAGAAATGAAACTAGTGCTTCCACCTTGCCAAGGAGTGGTTGATTTTTACATCTTTTGTCCATATTAGAAAAAAATGCCTATGAACTGAACCCATATTCTTATGATAGAATATTCAAACTATGTAGTTTAGAGGATGCTTACCTTTAAATTTGGACTACTTGAAAAACCTAATGACAATAGATACACAAATAATTTAAATAATAATAATAATTTGTTGTCTAATATGTAACATTGCTTAGAAAAATGTCTTTGAAATGCCTCTGAAAAATATTTCTCTTGTGCTTGATGGTCTGTTTTTGTTAGACGTGTTGGATGGGTATATCCAAGCTAGGATATTACAGTCTGGATGGATGGACATCCAGATGGATAAAAACTGTTGAATGACCTTCTGAATACTCAAAGGGTAGTGATTAATGGGGCCTAGTGTACTAGGATGCTGGTAAAAAGTATAGTACTGCAGGGATCTATTCTGGGATTTGTTCTGTTTAACATCTTTATCAATGACCTGGAGAAGGCAACAGAATGCACTTTGTCAGGTTTATAGATGACACCAAATTGGGCTGACCATTCTGTACAGTTGAGGGTAAGGCTGCCCTTTAAAGGACCAGACAGGCCGAAGGAATGGGCTACAGGAACCAGATGAAATGCAACAAAGATAAATGCAACATCCTGCATCTGGGAAGGAATAACCCCTTGCAGCAGTGCAGGCTGGGGACTAACTGTTTGGGAAGCATCTCTGCTGAAAAGGAGCTGGGGGTCTTAATAGACAGCAAGTTGAACATGAGCCAGCAGCAAACATGGCCTAGGCTGTATCAAGAGAAGCACGGTAGATTTAGGGAAAGCGATTACACTTTCTTCTCAGCACTGGTTAGACTGCTTCTGGAATACTGCATCAGGTTTTCAGCCCCTAGTATAAGGAAGACATTCATACACRGGGATGAGTTCAGAAAGGGCCACCAAGATGGTCAGGGGACTGGAGCATTTGCCTTTCAGGGCAGGCTGAAGGAAATGGGCTTGTGCAGCCTGGCAAAGAGAAGAGTAAGGGGGAGATCTAATAGTGGCCTTCCAATACCTACAAGGCAGTCATTAAGAAGACAGAGCCAAACTTTTCAGTCGTGCATGTTGGGAAGATGAGAGACAAGGAGCATAAATTGAAACAAGAATTTAGGAATGGTTATATAGAAAAACTTTTTTACCACAGTAGCTGCCAGCTTTGGGAACAGGTTGTCCTGAGAGGTTGTGCAGTTTCCATCTTCAGGGTTTTTGAAGACCAGAGTAGATAAAGTCCTAAGCAATCTAATCAACCTCTGACTTTCTGAGGAACTTTAAGTAGGTGACCCTTCTTTGAGCAGGACGACAGTATAGAGACCTTCAGAGGTCCTTTCTGGCCTGAATTATCTTGTGATCCTGTGTTTTTTCTGTCTTCAGGTGTGATTCTGAAGGAGCTCATGTACTCCTCCCTGTCTATGATTCTGTAGGGTTTGTTCTCCTCTTAAATGTTACTTATTGCAGGGAAACTTAGAGGCAGCAAACCAGCGACCTGAGGATGTTAAATAGTGATGTTGTTTAGTTTGTCTAAAAGATCTTCCAAAACTCACCAAGAGACAGAAAAATAAATTAATTCTTTTAAAGGATTTGTTATGAATACCTAGCAAATTGAAAAATAGTTCAAGTTCATAGTGTCAGGTTGTTGTTTTTTTTTTCCCCCAGTATAGATGGTATTAGAATTATGACTCTTACAAGTAGTAAGTTATCTCTTTTTTTTTTGATGTACGCATGTTTTTTTTAAGGTTCTTGAACACATTTTTTCCTTCTATCCTATGTGACAGGTGAGAAGAAATTTGTCTGTCCAGAGTGTTCAAAACGCTTTATGAGAAGCGACCATCTTGCCAAACATATTAAAACACATCAGAATAAAAAAGGTATTCACTCGAGCAGTACAGTGCTGGCATCAGTAGAAGCAACACCTGATGATACTTTGATTACTGCAGGAGGAACAACACTTATCCTTGCAAATATTCAACAAGGTTCTGTTTCAGGAATAGGAACTGTTAATACATCTGGCACCAGCAATCAAGATATTCTTACCAACACTGAAATACCTTTACAGCTTGTCACAGTTTCGGGAAACGAGACAATGGAGTAAATATTACACAAGATACCTATTAATTGTGGTTATTTTTATACAGTAGTGAGAAAAATATTGTTCCTAAGTTCTTAGATATCTTTTTATTGATGTGCAAAAATTTTTGGATTGACAGTAACTTGGTTATACATGACACTGAAATGCCTTACTTTGTATGATATTCCATAGTATATTAAAATGGTAAAATTGCATGGGTTTTGTAGGTACTTTTGGAATCTAGAAGAGATGAGATTTTACCAAGTTATATTAAAAAAAATGAATTTAACGATGGAAATGGTAGTCTAACCAAATGCATCAATCCTGTGTGGTTTAGTGTAAAAATGAGAACATGTTGGTATTTATCTATTGTAAGATAAAAGAAGTTGATGGGTGAAAAGAAATCATGTTATGATAAAAGAAATTTTGTAATTTTCTTGATGACTGGAATTTTTATTATGCATAACTGACAAATCAAGTTTCCAAGCAAATGTTACATAGTGTAGGCTTTACTTAGCTCATCAACTTGTCATTTTGAAGCTAATTATTTTAATTAGGTTAACTATGTACAATATTTTAAGCATTACTCTTGTAAGATTTTGAAAASTACATTTTAACATGGAACTCTAGGGATAGTCACCTTCTAAATCCTATTGAAAAGCCATGTTTAAGATTTAATTTGCCAAAATGATGTCTTGTTAATATTCTTTCAATAACCAAGGTGGGCAATATAACCAATGTTTAAAAAGTTTAAAATGTTTAAAAAAAAAAATATGTATAGGTTGAGGCATTTGGGTGGTAAGGCAAATGTTATAGTGAAGTCTATCCCTTCTCTTGAACATTGGAGGACCAAAAATAAGGTGTATTGCGTCTCAGCATTGATTTTTATCAAATAGTTTTTCCAAAAACATCTGTCTGCCAGGGCCTTAAAAGCCATCATGTAAATTACCAGTAAAATATAGCATATGCAAATACAACAGAAAACTCACTTCCATATTGACAGTACTCCCAAACATATGGATATAGTCATAGTGAACTAGGGGTTTTATGAGGTTTTTATTTGTTTGTTGTTTAGTTTTTGGTTAGTCAATCTGCATTTAAATATCAGCCATCTTTCCTTTTTGCTTCTTCCCTTAAAAATTGTATGTATCCAGTACATTTAACTGATAAACATATATGTTTTTTATTATGCTGAATTTTCTTTTTATTTTTTAATTACTGTTTATATTTTCAATTATAGAAAAATGTACAAAATGAAGTTACATAGCCAGTCTGTAAGTGCTATACCATTTTCCAAAAATGTACAACAATAATTACTGCAGTTCACCTATTTACAAATATTTGGAAATCTGTTCATTTGTTATTCTTAAAACCACCTCAAATTTAAAGGCTACCTTATTGTACGTTTAAAGTGTATTATAACAGTGTGGTAGTTAATAAAACACTATTTTTTTTTTCTTTTGACTTGAGTTTACTGTATTTTTTTGTTAATTAATAGGATATAATTTGATAATACATTTTAATAACCTCACATATTTTTCTTCTTTTGTTTTAGGAGGTGGGAAATAAGCAGTGTCTCTTCTGCTTTGGGGTGAGTCTCAGCAGATAGGGAGGAAGAGGTGGTATATTACTATCTCCACAAGATACTTGTGCGTGCACACACATGCATGTACTAATAGTATGGTGGTGTGATGTTAATTGTCCAGGGTATGAAGAAAACATAGGCTCTGTGCTATAGAATATGAAAATAAAAACGCATTTAAGTCCCTGATATTGACAAGCCGTAATATCAATGGGCTTGATAGAGAAGTATGTCTAAAGAGGATAATGACTTTTTGCTTAAAGGGCAGGAAGAAATAGTAAGTGCAAGAGAAAGAGAATCTGTGAGCTTGGAAGATGTGACTGGGAAGAGTAAGATGAAAGTTTTAGGTGGTGTAAGAAAGACCACTAAGAATGTGACATTAAGGATAGTAATGGTTGTATATAGTGCTGTAATGAAAGTGAGAATTCTGTATTTGTGATAAAGAAGCCTACAGTCTTGGAGCATSGAATGGCCAGGGGACAGACCAGGATAATTTAGGATAAACCAGGTAGTGTTCAGCCTAGAGAAGAAAGAGATAGAACAGGTGATGAAGAGTATGTGTTTTCTGCATTCACATTTGATTTGGGAGAAAAAGTGATACAGAGCAACAAGGAAAAGWGAGTTAATCAGCTTAATTTTATATTTATTAAAATGAGAGAGTGAAATCATTTGGGAAAGCACACTTGATAGAGAAGAAAATTCTGCTTCTGCTTACACCAGTCCATGGATATTATCAATATTTTAATATTCTTTGATTCTTCCTCCTTTAGACAGGTACGTAGGCTTGGTTTCCAGTAACTATTTTAGCTCTCAGAGCATGTTGGTGTGAACTACTTCAATTTTTAATACTTCGCATTCTGTGTCTCATCTCTCCAGCCATTTGTGCATTATTTTAAAGGGCAAGGAAGAGAGTTACCTTCCTGATGAAACTGCTCTTCAATACAAAAGTTTTATAGAATGACACTTTCACCAGTGTGCATCTGTGGCTGAAAGTGTGTTTTGGTGCTAAGGGTTTCGCACCTTGTTGCTGAAGACAAAGTTGCTTAGTATCTCAGATCCTTAATGCTTAGTGGTTAGTTTAATTAATGTTTAGGTGAGACTTTTTTTTTTTTTTTAATCTGTTGCTAGGAAGTTCTGGAAGAAAGTAACTCTGAAAATTTGTGTAAAATACGATGGAAAGTGTACAGTCTAAGAGCCCTCTGTCTAATGGTTCACAGCCATAGTGTTTGTATTATTTGAGAACACACTGCTGCGTGTGTTCACATGGTGCATGGTAGTGATTTTTGAAAGATTTCTGCTCAGCTCTAAGGCAAAGATTCACTAGCCCTAGTAAAAGATCTTCAATATATTCTAGGTTTGTTGCTACCTCATGGCTTGCTTTTGTGTTCTTACCAGCAGTGCATATGATATACCAAGACAAAATTGTGCAGACTTACAGAAGGCTTTCCAGGTTTATCTGTGAATCACAGATTATCAAGGGTTCCTGAAGATGCTTGCTGGCCTGTTTCTTGTTTCTTAGTGGGGCAATCTGTAGTGTTTAATGTATTTATTTTGACATGAGGCTTCTTAGAATGGTGACCCTTAGGTCATTGGATGATTTGTATCTCTCTGATTTAATTGCAGTCTGGTGTAATCACTAATTAAGAAGATCTTAAAACTGGTTCTGCAAGAGAGCGTGAGCTTAAAACAGAACCAGTTTTAACAGTCATGGTACTTATCTTCTGTAAGTACAAGGCCTATACATAAATTTACTATAATCTAAGCATTACTGGGCTCATTCTTGAATGAACTAATRGTTTTGATCCTTGCAAATTACAAACTACTGACTCTAGCAGAGAAAAACAGATTCTGATCATTGATACTTGCCAGTTCAAGGAGGCAACATGATTGTGAAAAGAATGTAATAATCTTTGAAACACCTGTGAAGAGCGGGATTTCTGGTTTGAGTATTTCAGATTTTCCTCAGGGGAAGGGAAAGAGCTGGGCAGAGCTCTTCCAGCTTGTCTGAACAAGAAATGCCAGGTTTTGGCCTGAGGCATTTTGAGACGCTGGAATCAGAAAGATAAGCCATTCCAATGGCTTCAGGAAAGCCCTGATATCTTCTGTAACAGTTGTTCAGGATATCAGGAATGAGGGAATGGAACTAATAGTCACCTGTCGGGTGGTTCTTAACTTCTGTAAGTAAAGAACTAATGAGCAGATGGCTGTCCTCCAGCATAAACATCACCAGGAGAAGCGCAGAGCCTGCACTCTRGAACAGGGCAGAAGAGTCTTAATAGCTGACTTGGATCTTATCTGGCAGTTGATTTTTTTTTCCATGAGAAGGCCACCTCCATGTGATGCACCAGAGTTGTTCATTATTACTTTTGTATATTCTGGTACATCTTCCCTATAATCCATGTCTGTAGGATGTCTGCTAGTGTCTTGGTGAGATGTTTAGGTATTGYAGACAGTCTGAAGAATTGCTGCAAATGGGATCAGCAGTTTATCACAAGAACCTGTGACCACACTTCTCTCCTTCCTGGCAATGAAAAAAGTGGTCTGCGGGAGCCATCTGCCTGACTAATCCAGATATGTTGATCATTTCCATTTTYGGAGATGTCCAAGAGGCCACATGGGGGAGGGGGGGAAAAAGGGTGAAAAGCTCTTCAGTGTGTTTGATTTTGGTTTTTGCAGCAGGCTAAAAATTCAGATTCTCTCTCTGATTTGAACCTTGTTTGCATAATGGCTCAGCATTTGTGCTTGGAAAATAAAYGTTTAAAAAAGTGTGTATATAATTTTTAGGTACACAATGCATTATCTATTATATATAACATTTACATGCATTTTTCTCTCTGTATATATGTGTAGAGGAGTTATATGTTATTTTAAGATTTTTAATTTTCATCTAGAAGCCAGAACTGTTCATACTCATGAGGACCACTGTTTGTTTCATTGGTAAGTCTCCTTTATCTCTCACAGCTATTGACAGCTACAGACTATATAATAAATCCCATAGTTTGGTGGGCATTAGGACCATAAATTRCTTTGCAATGAAAGTGCAAAGTTTATATGTTTTGAAATTAATGGAGGTACAAAACASTCTGCAAAGTGATAATATACAACTTTCCTTCCCTAAACACCCTTCAGAGAAAGACCCTATTAGCATAGTCCTTGATGTTTCTACTAGACAGGAATAGCGTCCACTTTCCGCACCAGTGAGTACTGCTGGTTTGCATCACAAAGTTTCTTCTGTGCTTTAGTTTGTGAAAGACTAAATTAACAGGAAACATTTTAAGTTTGAAAGCTTGAAAGCAAGCAAAGAAAAGCTGTTTCTGACTCAGACCAAAAAGAGAGTCTGTGCAATTCCAGAGCTCACTTTTGCCTCTTGAAGTTGGTTGAGCACCTGTCTGGGCAAGTTGGTGCACATTCTCAAGCCCTATTAGTGTTAAGCTGGTAGAAGAATGCTCTGAAAAATATTTGCAAGGAAATAGCTTTCTCTGCCCTGTTATGCTGTCTTTAGTTGAAAGGACCACTTGTGTAGATTTTGGACTCAACATGAGATGGATACTCCTGGGAAAAAGGTTCCAAAGCCAGATTCAGAGCTTTGTTGTATGTGCTTGGCTTTCCTTTTTGCTCTGAAAAGACTGACATCAGCTCAAATCATGAGCATGCTAGTGGCATGTTTATAGACAGCAAGATTTGCTTCTCTGTCTTAAAGTGTTTTTGTATATTTCTCAAAACTAATTGAAGAACAATAATTTGCAAGGATTATATGCTGCTAGGTCACTGGAGCAAGTGATTTTCAAGCAACAGTGATTAACTGCCAACTGGCATCATAAAACTCAACCCACCTGTTTGAGGAAAGATCTTTCAAGTACAGACATCTTGGACCATGAGGAAAGAAGAATCATCAGAGAAATGACTGAGCTGGGATACTCTGTCCAGTGTATTTCTGACAGCTTGGTTCCCAGTGTGGACAAAGTGCAAGTGTAGATTTTGGTTATCCAAAGTGGTCTTTCACATATTCTAAGCCTCCCACTCACCTACCCACTAAGCCAACTACCCACATACCTTCCTAGGTGCTCTATTCTGTTTATAGAAATTACTCCCCTTTATAGGATATTCCCATAATTTTATTCATAGYTTTTGGACAGAAAACAGAAATGGCTATTTCATCAGATGCCTCCTAATTAGATTTTTTCTTCCATCAGGTTGTGGTTTGATGTGACAGACAAACACATATCAGAATCATAGCCCAATTCTTTTTGCTGCAAGCAACCACTGCTGCTGTGCTAAGAAGTGACACTATCGTAGAAGTTTGTAGGAAAGATCACTGGAGCTCTGTGCATGTGTTCACCCCTCATTGCTCCGTGCTGGAGACATTGTGATAATGTTTTTGAYAGGACTGATCTACATTTACTCCTCAATTCCTGATACCTATACTCTCTGTCTAGGCCACTGCATGAGTTATTATCAATATGTAGAGAAGATTGGTGAAGACAAAAAAAAATACTACTACTTCTGGTTGCTGTGGGTTTTTGTGTATTTTGTGTGCCATTCCTCTTCCCTGCTGCTAGACTCTCATTCTAGTACTATGAAAGGTGCTGATGGAAGGTTTACTGGGGAGAACTATGAAGGTAAGTAACAATTACTGCTATGAGTAGCTTGGCCRTAACCTGCTCAGGGCTCTTCTGCCAGTCCTTCCCCTTCTCTGAGCTCCTACAGTTTCCTGTCACGTTCTTTGTGTCATTAGTTTGGAGCACAGGCTGATTTGGCATGGCTTGTATCTCTTACTCTGTAAGCCTAGGATCCTTTTGGTACCTTTGCTACAGCCTTAAATCAACAAACATTTAATGTTCAAGTGTGGCTGGAGCAAATATAGGCCTGTATTGCAGCACTACACTGTATTCTTCAAGAGCAGTACGGAGGATTAGGTAAGAAAAGYTGAGATAAGTGACCTGGTAACCCACCAGCCTTTTAAGACCTGGCACTATACAAATGGTTAATAAAAGGTTGCCCTTGTGGAACTGCTTACAATCTGGTAGGAAGATCTGTGAATAAAAGAATGAAGTGGGGATGGCGGGACAGAGGTAGAAGCAGATGCGTTGGACAAGTGGCTTGAAGCAGGGCTGCAGAAGGCTGCGAAGGAGCAACAGCAGTAACTAATGCAATTCATGAGGACTAGCCTGTGGCTTCCCCTACCAAAACCTTTGAGTCCAGGTTCCTGCCAAGCATGAGTAGAATTGCTGCAGGTGCAGATGCAGGAAAGGGGGTGAGAAGGCTAAATTTCTGTGATACATAAAGCTTTTCTGCATTCAGGATGCTTTTGTAGCAGTCTTTACTTCCTTTTGATTCCCTGTGACTTTGTGCTTCTCTTACTTCCTTGGTAAGTCTTCTGCTAGGCCACCCGCTCCATTAGACAATACTGCAGACCGAGCAAGAGAGCACATGCTAGGCTGAAGTTTGCCATATGAAGTTTGCATTATTGGTTTAGGACTAATAAAGCTCTTWTCTGGCAGTATGCATTATTGTAGACAATTTATGAGGCAGCAAAAAAGATAAACATTCAAAATTGAACTGTGGACTGTTGCTTGAGAGATATCTTAGCTGAATCCCATCAYTTCATTTTAAATAGAGGAATACCAATGTTTAGGAGCTGGACTGAAAATTTACCAGAGAAGTTTYGTTCTGTGAAAAATAGAGCTTTTTTGCCTCTTTATCTTCACCTGTCCTTTGCGTGTTGGCTTTATTTATTGCTTGAAAAAGCTGTCTGAGTAACCGACTCCTGCGGGGTGACACGGGGCTGCGGCGCCGTGCCGGGTGCCTCGCGCGGGGCGGAGCAGGCGCAAGGCGGCGCCGGTTCCGGCTGGTCCGGGCCGGTCCGGTCCGGGCCTGGCCTGCGGGCAGCGCCAGGGCGCGGTGGGGCGGCTGGGAGCAGGGGGGCGCTTCGTCCCCGGGGCTGCCTACCTCCTCTTCATCGGTCTGCCTGGGCTGTGGGGTGGGCTATTTCCACGCGCACACGGAGTCCGGCTTTAGTTTTAAGCGGTGTTTGGTCAGCGTTTAGGCCTGGGGGTGAAAAGCGAAGGATCGCCTAAGTTTTGAAGCTGTGTGATATCCAGGCCAATGCTGTTCATTCTTGGCTTAAACCCCAGGAAAAATTACGACAACTGATCTGTCCATAATTTGGTCCGTGACTCTTTATGCCAAGGCAGTTGTCTGAGATAGGAGTAGTTAACTATGGTGCTGCAAAGTAATTTTTCCATGTGGGGTCATAGATGTTTTTACTGAATATGATGCGTTCGAAATACATAGTAATTTAACCACTTGAAATATTTCTGTAGGAGTTATTCTTTTCTGTAAATAAACATCTTTTAAAACTATATCAATACGTATAGTCATTCTGGCTCTCCTATTGCATTCCCTTAAAAAACAGAATCAATGCTCCCCCCTTCAATATTCACCTGAAGGGTTAGACTATCACCATTTTCAGTTGTGCTAAATACATAATTGGACATCTAAAAAAGCCTGATTACTCATCTGAGATTCAGAGTGAGGGATGTGTTTCTGAGCTTTCCTTGAGATCTTAAGAGTTCTTAGAGAAAGGAATAGCTATGAGAATTATTTCAAATGCAGAAGGACTGGAGGATCTGGCTTCTTTTACAGGTTTTCCTCTTGGTTTATGATACAAAACGTTAACAAATGGGAATGCAGAGCAATCATAGCTGAATTCTGACTGTCGGAGCAGGGTAACGGAGATGAATCAACATGTCCACCTCCAAGCTTTAATCCTCTCACGACCCTCGTCAGCCTCACTTCAAGAGGCCTCTTCCACAGTGCTCCCTCTTTCTTAGAAGTCTCTTGGCTCCTCTGCCTCTTGGAGCAAGAACAAGAGATGTTTCCTGCCTCTCACCTGTGTTGCTTGTGGTAGGCAGAAAGCATTGGGGTAGAAGTGGTCAAAACTTTCTCTAAGAGGGGCAGTGTGAAAAACAAAATGCAGACCCCACTCTTGAATGCTGAATACACAAAAGGGGGACAGAGAGTTAATTGTGGCCTGATATCCCTGTAAAGGGCCTTCGCAGAAGAGCTAAGTGTGAATGTGTCTTCTCCAGTCATGACTTAGGTTTTTATACTGTGTGTAAGATTGTATTGTCATATACATATAACTTCATATAACAAAGCTTATGCAATTAAAAAAATAATTCTTTTTATAAAAATTAAATGTACAAATTCAGAAATAATTTATTGATTAAATTAATATACAAATACTACACTTTAGTTCAAAATGGCAAGGCTCACATCTACATTTATGACTAGTAAGGGATTGCCGCAGTAAAACTCACTTCAATGTTGCACTACAAAAAAAATCACTAAAGGGAAACACCTTTATTATTTTGAGCAAGGGCTGTAAATTTTCTCCCAATGTTCATAGCTTTTTTTTTTTCATAGTTTAGAAACAAGCAAATTTTGAAATTCTGTTGCAGATAGTGTAAAAAGAGACTGCAGATTTCAGGATCAGATCATGTAAGTAGCTGCAAAAGCTTACAACAACAACAAAAATAAAATTATGCACATTTAAAAAAAATGTTATGTACAGTATCAACAGTTTGCAACCTGAATACTTAGACTGGTGTGCATGCATAATATGATTTGTTTTTCAAGAGCATTGTTTAGTACATATGAATGAGTCCTGCAATTTAAAATGAAATTTCTCTTTGAGTGTTCTTGAACCTGCACTTAATTTAAGGAAAACCTGAAATAGCTGTAACTGGGGGGGCGGGGGGGAATCAGACACCAGAAGTTTTCTGCTCTTTGCTGTTTAGGTTGTATATCTGTCAGCATAGCTTGTGATCTGTCAGTTTAGTGTGTGTAGAAGATTTGTGCACAACAGAAAATAGTTTCGTAATCCCAAGATTTCAAAAACAGGCTGAAGTACAGATACTGTATCAGATATTTATTGGATAATGTGTGACTTAATTGTTTATAAAAGGGATCTTTTGAGATCTTCAGCTAAATGTAAACTTACTAAGGCAAAGAAATATTATTGCTGCTTATCTTAGGCGCTTATTTCTTGGAATATGAAAAGCTTGTGTGTTCTGAAGCAGGCAAAGGTAGCACAAGGCTCCAAGACTTGTTAAAAGCAAGTGACTGAGCTAGGAAAACATTTTCTCCTCTTTCTCATCAGCCAGGTGAGCATAAATACTTGCGTGAAACTGTTTAATTATTTACTTCCATGTTTTTCTCTCTCTTTATTTCAAGAAAGACTGCAGAAGTACTCTGAACACCTCTCCAGTTATTTGTTTTTTATCATAAAGAATGTGATAGAATCCTGTCCCCCTAAATGTTCAGTGAATGCAGAATTTCATTTAAGAAATTAATCTGAGACGACTGCTTTAGTAGGAAGCATCTACCACATTTGGGTCAGAAGCACACTTGTTCTGTCATCTTTCAGTCCTCCTTAATATTTTATTTCTCTATCCTCTCCCTCTTATTTTCTCTCTTCTTCCTTTTATCTCTCTGGAGTCCTTTCCTCTGCCCTCTGTTCCAGTAATAGAAGGTACAAAGCACACTGTTTTAGCTTTCTGTGCAAATTTTAGTTCGGAGACATAAATTGTATACTAATTTATTGACTTTTGCTAGACTCCTCCTGATACAGTTTCTGCTATTACTATCCAGGAATTGACCAAATACTGGAAGAGTTGTTTGTTCCATTTTTAAAGGCTCTTGAACACTGGAATATGACATGACCATGAGAGCATATTTGAGAATGTCATGGTTCAAAATCTGTGCCTTGCGCTACTGAAAACCTGTGAGAGGTCAGAATTTATCTCAGGTGAAGTTTGGTCCTCAGAGTACTCAGGCATGTGAAATTGCTATTTATTTAAATATTGTGTTCATTTATGAAAAGACAGAGGGCTTTGGCTGCCACAAACTTTACTATTAGAATTTGAGACCTTCTCTTCCCATCCTAAC
>NW_028185261.1:6832485-6834515 GCF_003343005.1 Rhea americana
CTGCATAGAGAAGTAGAGGTGTACTGGCTACAAAGACAGCCCAGTGAAGCAAACTGAGCTACCAGCTTAAAATATGCTAGTTACTGTCAAAGAATGGGACTATTTCTGAAATCCTGAAAGCGTACTTAGAGGTATGGCAGGCAAATAATAGATTCAGTACTGTTCATGGAAAGAATGTGTTGCTGAAATGGAGGCTCCTGTACCCCTACAGAAGAGAATGAAAGCAAAACTCAGAACACAACGGTTGCACAATGTGCCATGGTAACAAAACTCTTGATTCAATTTAAAGGAAATAATTTAAGAATCCTACTCTTTCCTGATAGACAGGAAGAAGGGGGAAAAGCTCCAAGATATCCTAAAGGATTATTAAGAAAGAAAGAAAAAAAGTTGAAAGACAAAGTACTTTTCTGTACCCCTTGAATAGGAGTTGCCATTTTTCACAGTCTCTCTGTTGGATTCAATTATATTCTGACTTCCTTATACTAGATTTGGCCTTGTTGGAAAGATGTTAAGTAGCGTGGTCTGCCCACATACCTATTTTTGAGATTATATTCAGTTAGACTGGACTAGAGACAAAGTGCAAAAGTCTTCTGACTAAACCATTTGTTAGGACAGTAGCAGAATAGACTTTCAAAGAAGAGGTGGAGCTACCTGGTAAATTGTGATTCTTCAGAAAACACTGCTGGTGGGATGCTTATAAAAATATAATGAGAGAGAAATGTAGCAGCTTTGTCTCTGGTAGAGAATAGGGAAAGGAAGCTGATGGAAACAAATTACTAGATGAAATTAAAAAAAAATATTTGGCAAAGCAGCAGAGGAACACAGATACTAAAAGAACCCTCAAGCAGCTTACTATCCTTAGAGGCCAATTAAACCTGAATCAGTCAGGAAAGACAGAAAGAGCCATCCTCAGGCTAATGAAAATTTGTATCAGTCAAGACAAAGTCCTGAGATTAGTGGTGTATGAGGTGTAGAATGCTAAGAGAAACAAGATAGCTTGACTGTTAGTGATAGCAGGGTGATACTTACGTTTAAAACAAAATATATTTGTAAGGCCTTTGAAGATTTTCTATGTCCGTCTRTATATGAACAAAAAAATCAACTCCATCTGACAAAATAATATATATAATGAAGCAAATATGCCCCAGCTTCCAGGTGCCCRAATCACCATGCCCAAGTCATCTGACTAAGAAGAAATTAGAAAAAATCTCTGGAAAAATACCTGTTAGCCCATAGAGCAGGTCTCTGAGTACTTCTATATCCCGTACTCAGAAATTTGTGATATTAATCGCTACTCTTAAAGACCAAACACCTTCTGCTTTGGGAAGCTGGTATGTTGCTTTTCGTGAGCTTGCTAAAGTACCTCTGTTAAACTCAGTTGCTGTATAATATATTAGAAGGCTATAATCATCACAATAAGCCTAGCTTATAGTAAGAGCACCGGTTGCTCAGATTGGTAGATAGATATAGATGACGTTATGCCTCTTGCCCGGTGTCCCCATACTCTGGACCTCCTGCAGCCATTTTAAGAATCTGGCAACTAAAGGCTATTTTACTAGCATACCAATTCCCATAAGACGATGAAGTCTGAGAAGGAAATACATGTTTGCCAGGTCCCTATAAATATCCCTGAAGAGTCAAACAGAAAAATAAATTGAAAAGATTTGTAAGTCAGGGTTAAAAATAATACTCCTTCTTAGATTCCCACATCTCAGACATATACCCTTTGTGACTGCCGTCTGAGCTGACCGAAAGTCAGTTGTGGTCTGGACTGATAGGCACTACAGACCCTCTCCTTTCAACAGGAACTTGTATTGCAGTGAAAGGTTTCAAATGGGCCCTGAGTTTACAAAGCTTAAGAGATGGGTTTTAAAACCCCCAAATTACAGAACCTACAGGGAATTAAGGACTGATATATAAATCAGATTCCATATTGATTTGATTACCTGCCTCTGGGGCGTGAAAGAGCCTGTGAATTTTGGCTCAGTAGAAAAGATTAGCCCTCATCTGCAGGGTTTCTTTTTTTTTTT
>NW_028185261.1:6834524-6846858 GCF_003343005.1 Rhea americana
TTTTTTTTTTTTTTTTTTTTTTTTGGTAGCTTGCATACGATTTTGCATATTTGCTCATTGCTTGTTTCTTAATTCAACTGCAAAATTCCTAAACATTCTGAAGCAATAACCACATGCTTTAGGACAATCCATCCTATCCCTGTTTTATTACATCTATCAGTTTAAGTACTTTCTTTGGATATACAATGCTGTAATTACTTTCCACACTACAGTTAGTGATACCCTTAGAAGTAATATATAATTAAAAATTATTTTGAAGACTAAGAATATAAGTATATATCACACTATGCAAGTAACAAGTTCAAAATTGATTTTTTTTGTCGCTCTATTTCCTTCTGTTAGTATATTTGTAACCTTCTGTTAGTATATTTGATTGTCACTAAAACCTTATTTTCCTAGTAACTAAAGCTGTTTCTCAAACAGTCTTAAGTCTTTGCAGAGAACACTGAATCAGTATTCTCCTTTTAATAGCTGACTTGCCAGATGTAACTACRTGCAATAAGGTGCAAGTGGATGTTATCACTTCATGAAAATTTTACTGGCAGGCCTGAATGCTTGTGYGTGTAGGAACTGGGCAGAGTATGATAGTCCTACAATAAAGTGTATCAGCTAATGGCTTTGTAATATGTTCCACATATGTTCTATCACAAAGCAATTAGAACACAGGAAATATGGATAAATCCTTCCCAGATGAAGGGCTGGAATGGAATGGGGGTGTTAAATGTATGTTATCATGTTATCTCAGTCTCTGCACTGTCATTGTTGACCTCTTATTGCTGAGAGGTTTCTTTTGAAATGCGCTATCCCCTCACCAGCTCCCAGATTCACATTTTAGAACCTCAGTTATTTCCCTACATTTGTCCTGTTGACAAATTCTACTTGATGTTCTTTCCAGCCCAAACAATTATGATGGCTGGCTACCAGCAGTGTCTGAGGGTGTGAAAATGTATATTGAAAAGCTAAAAAATAAAGCAAACTTCTTCAAGAATTAATGGCAGCAAGAGCTTAGTTACCCTTCCCTGCATAGATCGGAACCCAAGATGAAGTGTAAATATTCAGTTTGTGTACTGTATCTGGTTATCACTAGCAACCAGTTTCTGAGAACAGTGGTGAATGATAAGACAACATATGTGAAATTCTCATTATACTTTTTTTTTGTTTGGTTTAATGAAATCAAAATAAGACTTTTGTTTTTAAATAAAGAAATGGTAGGTCTTTTTTCTGTGACCAGTAACACATAGCAATACTACTAAGGCTCTATTTGTTATAATGTTATATTGTAAATATACCAAAGGAACAATTTTTCTATAGAACTATAATAAGGAAATATATGTGTGTGTATGTGTGCATGCGTGTGTGTGTGTATATATATATATATATATGTATATGTATATATGTGTATAAAATCTTGGGTAGCAAGGACTGTTTTTGTTCTCTAATAGATAAATTTGAAAGAGCAATGGTAAAGAAATGTTTATTATCAAATTTTATGTCATAATCAGAATTAAAATATTGAGTAATTGTTCAATATTCAGATCCAGAACAGATTATTATTTTTATCTTATTCACACCTCCAGAATTCCTATGTATGAGTTAAGAAGTTTCCAAATTGAGTCTTATTATTACTTTGCCATCTAAACTATTCACCTTTCTCTTAGTTCTTTCTCTCTCATCACAGAGTTCCCAACAAAAGCCTGAAAAGAAGTTAGCTGGGAAAAGAGAAGGTGCAGAGGAAGACAGTAAGTAAATTAGATTTGTAAGGGGAGACAAGGGTTAAGCTGTGGGACCAGAGGACAGCTGGAGTATGTTAGTCTTACAGGAAGGCAGCCTGGAGAGGGAGTGTGAACTGCCAGCAGGTGGCTGGGAATGGCTGAATAACTCAGTAGTGGGACTGGGAGAGCTCTGCCTTTTACTGTGATGATTCAACCAACTTGAGCAAAGTCTGTTCTTCTTTATAATGGTGGACCTTCATAAAAACCCATTAAAATAAATTTAATATTTCCTTTAAATGTAACAGGTTCTGAATTTGACTTATGTTTCTTTTGAAGACACTGTTTTTGTTTGCTGGATCTTCTAGAGCTTTACCTTCTCCTTCCTTTGATGAGGGGAAAAAAGGGTTGTTTGAATGGTAGGCAAGTTTCAAAGTGTGAGATGCTGATGTGTCCCAGTGGCTGCCTTCAAGTCAAGCAGACACTGTTTCATTAAGGGAAGCTGCAAGCTGACAAATGTGGGAGGAAAGGTCTGCTGGGATTTCTTGCCCTTCTGTTACAAGGCTACACTGACAGAGACAGCTGCACTTACCACAGTGATACTTTGCTGAGGTTTACAGTACTGCTGTATATTCTGCAGAAGTCTTGTCGTTCAGTGGACTTTTTGCTCTATTTGGCACTGTAATGTAGAAGACCATTCTTGGCTCTAAGACCTTGCAGTGTAGGTACAAGATGAGAAATGACAGGTGGACATGGAGATAACATAGGGAAACAATGACAGTGTGGGTCTCGGAGCAGAGCACATCAGTTTTCTCAGTGCTTAATTGGCACGATGGTAAAAGAGAGTTTGAAGGAAAGATTTGAAGACAGATAACAAGATCTTGCACAGGTATTTCTGAAAAGCTCCTCCCAAGTGTGAAGGGCAGCATAGGATAAAGTGTGTGTTCTTATTTGACAATCTAATGAGGTAGTGTTTGGCAGGATCTTCAAAAAATGATACTGGAATAATCAAGATGTGAGATGATGAGAGCCTGGAGAAGAATTTTAGCTGTATGGATAGGTGGGAGAACTTTATCTCATGCCCTAAGCAGCATGGTTCTGCAACAGTTATATATGGCTATTAGCAAAGGACCCAGAGAGAAGCTTGAGTTGAAGATAGGTCCAGATGATGTGTTTGAGTTATGAGCAGGATGGCAGTATTATCCATTATAGCTATGAAATTGGGACCTTGTGCAAGGTTAASTTGGAGAAGGTTGGCAGAATAGCTGCTTTATTTCTGCCATGCAGACTCTCACAACTTTACTTTGTCCAAATGGAGCTGTCAGAGAGTGCATGAGAATATATGTCTTGAGGAACAGAGGTAGCTTATGTTTGCATGTGTGCAATAAAGAATTTGAGGGTAAGAGAAGTAATGTTTAGAGGGGAATAGATGGACCAAGGACAGCGGCCCGAAGTACTTGCAGCGTAAGTGTAAAATTAGAGACCTCAGATGTGGATGGAGATAGGAGAGCACAAGGAAACAGGACCCTTGATAGGTAGAGAGCAGGCAAGGTGGAGGGCATAATTACAAGAATTTCTCCATAGATTCCCTGGAGTAATATGTAAAATGTTCAGATATATACTGAGACTTAGTGTTTATGAATCTTCCTGGTATTTTATTAATAATATAAACATTTTATCGGTTTTACATTGCTGTAAATGGACAAAAAAACTCTCATCTGAGAATTTATGAAAATGTTTAATGAAAAAATAAGGTTAAGAATTGATACTATTTTCAGTACATGTAGTCAAAATTTTTGTTCTAGAATACATTCCATTGAAACTGTGGCACTGTACTCTAATGAAACCAGAGTAATCTAATAGATGCATTGGATATCTAATATTTTAAGACAAGATGCAGCACAGATTATTCTTTTAAGGAAAAAAATCGAGTGACCTACTACAAAAGAGTTTTATCAAATGCAAAATGGTAAGTTGTTTGTCATTTCTGATGAAGAAAAATACTGCTTTAAACTCATGTATAGATAATGAACTTGCAGTCTGCATGGGAGCTTTCCTGACAGTAAGATAATAAACACTGACATGGATAAATTGGCATTAGTTAAACAAAAACCATGTCAAATTATCAGCTTGATGAGGGTGGTGCATTTGGGTATAACGAAAACAAATGTGTTGGCGACTCCTTGCAGCAGTAATTTTGCGGTCCAAGATGACAGAGTTAGTTCTGAGAAACTTTTTAATTGTTTTATCMACATAATGACATACTGATCATTTTTATGTCACTGGGTAAGGAAATAATCTTAACAACAAAAACTGGATTTCATACCAGAGGTCCCACTTTTGTCTTTAATTCTTTATTTGTGGCAGCATAAGTGAAAATAATTGCACAGCATGCTGACTGGCATAGTGAGATTCATTTTGCCCATGTGTTTGAGGTGGATAGGATCCAATATTGCAAATGTGTACATATACATGACTTAAGTTCAATAAGGAAGTGTTTGCAGGGGCCCATTGGGTGGATCTCTGCAGTATTTTCCCTGAACAGTTTGGATGCTATGCACAAGATACCTGGTTTGAGGATAGTTCAGAAGGATTCCCCTCGGTGTCTCAGCAGATGCCTGTTGCATTGTGAACTGCCACTTATCTTACTGAGCAGTAGGGATGCACTAATGTGAGTCTGAGCTTCATTCCCAGACTGATCAATCCCCCTGAGTCACCTGGATGGGACGTCAAAATGGCTTGATGATGGAGCCACATGACCACTTTTTGTGCTGTTAGCTAAAAAACATCTGCTTGAATCTCTGTTTGAAAGTTTGATTAGGTGCAGTTAAATTTTCATTTAGGGTTTCACTAGGCATCTCTACATGCCTCCTAACAGTGCATGAAACAAGAAAACAGAGCATGTCTGTTTATTTCAGGTTTTTGTGAGCAGCACTACATGAAATAGGGAACAGTGACTTGAAGTGTATCGCCTTTAAGGGTTATGKAGGACCATACAGATCATAAAAAAAACAAGAATCAAGATTACCCTAGTTTCAAAAAGTTATATTAGAAGTTAAGGAAGGTAAGAGATGTATATTCCTACTCAGTAAAATATTTTGGATTATATAGTAAGAGAGCTTACATGTTTTGATACCTCGTTTCGGTAAATATTTCAGATTTCTTCTCAAAAACATAGCTGATTATAATTATTGGACTTAATTTAGATTTAAAAAAAAGTGGTTTATCTCATACCTTTCTTTGTGTTTTAGTAATATCAGAAGCTCAAGATACTGACCAATTTCTTCGTCCTTTAAAATGTTACATTGCTAGCCAAACTTCCCAACACTGAACATTTCACTGATCTCCTTTTCTCTACCATCTGTCTGACCTGGACTCATGCCAAATAATACTGCTTTCCCAATGATATGGTTATCTGGATACAAGACTTCTGTAGTCAGGGTAAGGAAAATTCACGTTGTATTCAGTTATGTCTTTAATAGTGGATATAAATACTGAATGGCCATAGACACTTACAAATGTACCCCAGAAAAACTGGCTGTTTGTCAGAAACTCTGACTTGTGCTCTGCTTTTTTGAAAATATGACACTCACTGTTAAAAATATTTGTGTTTTCTGTCATTATAGTCTGTCTTTGTTTATTTTGACAATTACTTTATTAAAGTATCTGTAGATTTTTTCCAAACAGATGTTTTGAAATCTGGTTGGCTGGTTAAAAAAATGTCAAGTTCCAGATTATACACAGTATTACAAAAGTGCTAGTTCAAGATTTTGGAAAAAAGATGGTTTATGTTAGGAGATCAATCTGAAATGTTTTAATTCAGATAATGTATTGTATTTTATGTATTTTAGAGGTTGAGCACTTTGTCATGTGCCCGTCATGACAGAAGACTGTCAAACTGGGCACAAAATCACTCATCTCTTCTTGACTGATATCTTAACAATTTTGGATTTATTTAAATTATACATGACCATATATGGCCTTAGATATAGCGTTGTATCTAAGAACATCAACCGAGAAAATATATCATTATAGATCTAGGAAAATGCAATGCATTATTAAAAGCACAAGAAAAGCATTGTATTTTTACACAGCCAACTTCATTAACTGTTGAAAAGTTGGAGAGGTCTCATTTCCCCTTCTTCCTTTATGCTAGAATCACATTCATGCTAGTAATTAAATAATGCTTTTCATAATGAGCAATTGTAATAAAAGCCCGTCAGACACTGACAACTTCCTTTAAGAGTAGCGTATTACATTATACCCTAAACTAGGTAAATCATCTCTGGACAGTGATAGAATTTCCTGTTGAATGATGAACTCTGTGCATCCTGGAATATTCTGAACATGATCTTTCTCTTTTTGTTTGCTCTTGTTTGGTCTCTCACATTTAAGAGAGAGTGTTGCTCTTCTGTCTGAGAGAATGTGTGTTTTATAGGTTGTCTGTTGTCGTAGTTTCAAGAAGCAATTTTCATCCGTTCAAATGAAAAAGTGCATAAAGATTAGTAAAAAAAAAAAAATACAGAAGAGTGTTATTAATGTATTAATTATTGCAGGTGCAAGATCAAGACCACTCAGTAAATCTGTGCCAATGACAGGTTGAACCTTTGGCTCTTGGAATCTGTTGCTGTGTCAGAGTCGGTTCTGATCCTTGACTAGGGGCTTGGAACAACTGTCTTCTTAGGCAGCCAGCTCCAGGGTTAACTTTGAATCCTAGGCATGCTGGGACAAGCTGTTGGGAGTTTGGTCAATAGTTTGACCATATGCATGGAGGGTTACTTAGATACATGCATCGTTTAAGTCTTTGCTATGCTGTAACCTGAAGACATTAATTTTATTTATAAAAAGGCCTTTTTGCAGTGCTCTGCCAGTAAAAATGTGTTGCAATTACTTAGCCTACTCTGAATTGGAATTGCAGGAGCAGTGTGTGTAGCCTGTGTTCATCTTTTGACCTGTGATGATATCTTGAAAAAGTGGTTGGACAGTGGTAAAAACAAAGCCAAGAGTAGCTGAAATCAAGGCAGCTGAGGGAAACAATTTCACTCCAAAGGTAGATATGATTGATAAAATAGCTTCCTACTGAGTTTCTACCTTGATGGTTTAAAGAAGTCTCCTGGGGGAAATAGAAAGTATCATTCATTTTCTTTCCCCTCCTTTTTTTTTTTTAACCTCATTTTTTTACCCTACTATGTAGGGTATAGCCTTACAACTAGATTATATTTATTACTCTGGAAAGCTATTTGAAAAAAAAAMCCAACAGACTCTAACTTGCATGAAAATGAGCATAGTCTCATCTAAATTCCTTAAGAGGAAGTTGGCGGAATTAACAAGTATGAAAATAGAGAGTCTGATCACTTCACCAAAGTTTGCCCAAAGGCTTGGAAGCAGCTGAATTACTAGGTAATATTAATGTCTTTTTTTTTTTCACTGTGAAACAAACAGATGTACATTGCCAGATCTTGTTGCCATGGCAAAAAGCCCTCAGCACATTATATATGTTACATACAAATAGAGTGATCAATTCCAAACTTCAACTGGCAATTTTCCCATCAGTTTCCATGAGATAAGAATCAGGCCTCATATTTATAAGAGGTTCAGTGTTATATAATTACCTGAATATGGTCAGAAAATGCAGTCTTATGGACCAGAATGTGGAAATAGAACAGGATTATGACTTTAAATATATTAGTTTGGGGGTTAGCAGTGTTGGCCCTGAGCCCTGTTCTTGTAGACCTGTGACTGGATTGCTAAAAATATGCTTATTCATAGAATTTAATTGAAAATGTTTGGAGGTCTTTTCGGGGAGATTTGAGTAGAGATGTTTGGTGAGGAGGGGAATTTGGTTCAGAGTATTTGTAACAAATACAAAATATTTGCCAGTTACTTTTGTAGACTCTTAGTTTCCAAATTAATCTGTGAAGTGATTAGTGTGTAGCATTGGACTTACCTTATTGTTCTTATGCTTCTGGCAGTACTCAGACCATCATTAGGGCTCATCATGCCAAGCGCCAAGGGGAACTGATTGCTAGAAGGACAACTATTGCCAGTGATCCAGCTCTTAATGTCCCTGCAGACCTGGGCAAACATGCTTGTTCCATGAAGAGTGCAGTCACTCTGTGCCTGAGGAATTACCCTTGCCTGTGGAGGGTTCTTTTAGTAGTAGATCTACTACATGGCAGCTGTAATAATAGCCTAAAGCCTGCAGTCCAGGAATGAATCTCTTGATAGGCATTCAGCCTGGAGAATCTTTCTATCCTATGCAAACATCAGCATAGCTCAAGCTCTCCAGAGCTTGACTGCAGCATGCCTGTGAGGACGCAGCATCCCTGCATCCTGTGTTCGCCGCTGCCCCTCCATGGCAGAATGCTGTACCAGCTAACTAGTCTGAGGTACCTTAGCACACCTGTCATGCCTCCAAAAAGCTCACTATACAGCTGAGCCCATACCAAATGCTGTACCTTTTCATGTGAACGGTCCCTTTGAAGCCAGCAGGACCAAACAGAGAGGCTCACGTGCAGTGTACACTCAGCATTTCTCTTTGCCTTTTGAAAATGGCTGTGTTCACCTAAGGTTTGTGTTTCGTAATGCTGTGAAACAGAAGCCCCTCCCACAGACTCTCATGAAAAATACTCTGAATAGCCAGGGCAGCAGAACAAGTCGSTCATGCTACTCTTGCACTCCCCAGACATCTGTGAAAATTTCATGCTTGTGTGAGCAGATCCCCCAAAGGGCAGAATTTGGCTGTAAGTCTTTCAGAGAATACTTCCATTTTCCCTTCCTGTGCCTTTTTGCTATGTTTTTAATTGTCCTTAGTAAAATAACATGGAAAGACACAAATTAAATAAAATGTATAAACAACAGGAGGGGGCAGGCTTAAACTGACAAAAAGTAAGAAAATCAGACTAGCTGTAAACCTGGAAAGGCTGATCTCTCCTCCTAGCGTGTGCAGGAAATGCAGCACATATGGCGTAGAGAATCACCTGGAGCTGGGCCTCTTTGTTGCACCTTGGCATAACAGAGCACGAACAAAACAGAGATGCAGATTTTAACCCTCAGTTGTGTGGTGCAGATCAGTTTAAGCTGATTGTTAAATGTGGCTTACAGATCACAAATGTAAGACATTAAAAATAGAATTAGTACTAAATGATACCTTTTTGAACTTAAAATGAATAATAATGCATTTTTRTTGATAAAAACTTTCAATATCATTCTTTCTATTGTTAAGAAGAAATACATGTGCATATAATTRTATCTTTTCCTGTAGAAAAGTTGAATTTGATTGTGATGACACTTCATTTATGATGTTCTTTGCAAAAGCTGTTTCTGATATTATGCTTTTCAGCAAGCAGCTCAGTGTACCTTACATTCATTAATGAATCAGACTTCAGATAAAGATAGTGCAAGCATGGCAGCATATCATTATACATGGGAGTAAAGTGAAGCATCAGGGTGTAAATATTTACTACATCTTGTACAATGCTGAGGAAAAGGTAGCTCTAAGGGTAGAACATTTAACTGGATTATRTCTTTTCCATTCATAGTGTAGTCACCATGAATTAGAAATTAGAACACTTGAAAATTAGAAAAATTGACATGATTTCTAGTATTTTCTCAAAGTTGGCAAATATTTTTGCCAGGAAAAAGTGAGGAGGGGGGAAAAAAAGAACATCTGATTGAGTATTTGGSCAGAGTTCTTTTTTGGAAAAGCTGAATTTCTCAGCTTTGAGAGTTTAAAAATGTTTCCGCCTTTTGTTTTATCATAGCATTTTTCATTTATTTGGAWAAAGAAGAAGCATAAAAATTTTCAGAAGGAAACAAAATACTTTCAGTCTGATGCAAAATTTTTTTATACATRCATACATGTATATGTGTGTGTATATATAAACCCTAGGACCCCAGAGGCTGCTGTTTCTGTCTTCCTTCTTGCTCTAGAAATTTGTTTCAGTTATTCAGCCTGCTCTACCACAGATGGTTTTGACACCACTGAGCATATGACCTTAATACCATTGTAATATGTAATCTTTGGTCAGTTCTTCTGACAAGATTTACATACTTTTCTATATTTTCTGTACTTCTAGGACAAAATGGGCAGTAACATTAATTATTTTACATCAAGCGCTGAAGCACAAMGTAATCAATTTTTGCTTGTTTGTTTTACAAGGATGTTGTCATTATCACAGGCTGCTATTCCACAGATACATGATTTACTGTTATATATTTCAAAATATAATTTTTGAAATACAATTTTTATATTTCTAACTTATGCGTAGATTTTTCAGAATAGACCTAGAAGATGGGATGGAGAAAGTTCAACAAATGGCATATGTATTMAGAAGTTTCAAGAATGCTTTTTATACTTAAAAGTCAATAATTATTCATAGTGCAAGAAAAGGGGAAGCTGTTAAACTCTGGGACTGCCCCTCTGCACTGGTATTTCCYTGGTTTGATGTAATCTATAAAGGTTTTTGTACCTTGCAGTATTGTAATCATTTTGATGTTTAAGCTGCATGCAAAAGTTCTGCTCTCTGCTCTGAGCTTTGGACACAAGGCAACTTGAGTCTGAAAGCTCACAGCTCTTTTAGGGCTGCTCCTTTCCTGAGCTAATACACACTGTGGCGATCCGTGGCTTTTGGGCCAAAGCTGCCTTGCGTTCGACTGACCTGAAGCAGAGAGCAGAAGAACTTGTATCTGGAAATCGAAAACGTATTTTCAGTGAAGGTGTTTTAGTGAAYGTTTATATTCTTGATTCTGACCCTACCCCAGTGGTTTCACTTCTGTCTCCGCATTGAGTTTACGACCTGGTGCTGAGTAATCTCCTGTGTGGAGGGGTAGTTGCTACATTGTCAGGTTTGCATTCTGTGGCATCCACTTTTTTTTTTCTTTAATTGCAATTTGTTATAAGTTCTGTAAATGTGTTGCAGACCACCTGAACTAGGAAAATGAGGATGTGAGGTTAAGTGCTGATTTTCCATAACTTTATGGAAAAAATGTTATTGAAGGACAACAGAYTTGATTTCTTGAAATTTCCTGCCTGACATAGTATCACAGAGAGAGTGTGAAGAAATTGATGAGAGTGTGGAGAAATTCTCAGACAGGGMACTCTTTGAAGGGGGAAGTATGGAAGGAATACTTCAAATGAGCTTCTCAAATCCTGAATGAGTACCCCACTTTTTATATAATAGAAGGTACAAGCAGTAGGCACGGCTACCAACACTGCTGCTATTTTACAGACACCAAATCCAAAATTTTGTAACTAGTCCAATCTGTTTGCTGAGTGGGCAGATACTTCTGGGTTGTCTCAAGCTGTGTTTTTAAGCAAACATACCTATCTACTGAAAGAAAAAGATAAGAAATTTTCCAGGGTTAGTGGCACATAAATGCGACGCTATTTGGCTCCTGTAGGCCTCTCTCCTCAAACACATTGTGAGCCATTCCTAACTCTCCCTTTTGTTTCACAGATTCTCTGCAACTTGTCCATTCACTCCTGATCTGTTTGGGATTTTGTGGCCCCAGACTTTTCCCTTGCCAAACACTTTGTATTTTCTCTTCATCCACCACCTTGTATCCTGCAGCTTCTCCTGATATCTCCCATGACAGTGGTTCTGTGCCTCCTCCCACCTTTCCAGTTTCTCCTCTGCTACATCTCAGAATCTCAGGGCATCCCACATGCCTCTTTCTCCTGCCTTTATGTCCTGTTCTGCTCACACTGTTCTTGGGGCTCTCTTCCCTATTTTTCCCTTCATATACCTCTCTTCCAGCTGGTGGAAGAAGCACTGTCAGCATCTTCCACCCCTCTCTGCATATCCATTCCTTCTGCTTTTGTTCTCTTCTTATTTGGGTAAATTTAAACTTTTTTTTTAGGTGCAAGAACATTGTCTTAAACTTCCCTGCTGTTACGYAGAGCTAGTCACACCAGATACTCTTAGCTGGAATAAACAGAGGTTGGGAGCCAGAGGGGAAAGATGTTCAGGACAGAAGTTCAATGTGAGAATGAAGAGTTTGTGAGACTTGGAAGACAGACACAGGAAAATAAGCACAATTCACTGGATTGCAACAGACTGGTTAAAACAAATGTTATAACACTTCAGTAGAGCTCTTTTTTTAGACAACTGTTGTGTGCAWTGTATCACATTTTATAATCATCATTATGTTTTACTAATTCATATGTCTGTCTTCGCTTTTGGTTTGCTGTACTTACAACAGTTGTTTGATGTTGGTGAATATTTGCASTGAGGATGATCAAGATTTCAAAATAACTGTAATGCATTAAAGTTACTGTAAATCATACTTGTACCTCACAACAGTGCTAGGAATTGAGGACTTCCATCTCCCACAAACTCCATAGCAAACTCTCACTTACTTTGGTAAGGGGAAGAGGAAGGCTAATTCACTAGCTTTTTTAAGCTCTATGAAACTGCCTGAGTACATCTGATTTGCTGTTTGTTATGCATCAGGTGATCCATGGTAAAAGAGTGGGAATATAAATGAAATATTTATTTAACATCATGATGTTGAAATTTAGAGCAGCATATTCCAAATAGAAAGCTGATCCTTTGCTAGGGCATTGACAAGCTTTTCTTCCTTTTTGTAAAACTTCCTGTTAGTTTTCTTTCTTTTTTTTTTTC
>NW_028185261.1:6846913-7008856 GCF_003343005.1 Rhea americana
AAAATTATAAAAACATAAACAGTATTCTATTGACAAAATACACTAATGTCAGTAATAAAAGAAGTACTGACATGAAAGGCTAAATTACTGTGGATGAACATTTCTGAACTATTCTGAATTATTTATTTCCTGACTACTCACAGATTTGGGCTAGCAGATAAATTCCGATAACTCACTTTCACAGACAGCAACATTTTAGTTCTTTTACAGAGAAGTTGAGAGGAGAGGGCCATGTTTTACTATCTTTTCTCACTGTCTTTGGAGTATTTCATTTTAAGTGTCTTGTTTGAAAGCTCTGTAAAAGGGAGAAATACTTTCATAAACCCAGGATAAATCGTTCCTTAAGGAGAAGGCTAGTGCAATTTTCTAATATTGTCCAAACTGGCAAATTTCTTATGAGTATCTCTATGTAAGATGATACAGAAAGACAAATTCAGGTGGTGAAGGGAAGGACACATAACCCAGATAACAACAGCACACCTGCATTAATAACCTGAGCCTATACTCTTGTAAAAAGATCCAAACTTTTCCGTTCTTACATAGTTAGCTTGCAGGACTGCAGATTGACTAAAGCCACTTTAACTTGTATACATATGTGCATAAAATTTTTAATAGTAGTTGTATGCTACAGTGTTTGGTTTTGCTTTTTCGGAAAGATGAAAGAAAATCTTCAGTTTTTATTTACATTTTCATTTAGCAACAAAATCTTCATTTGTTTTTTTCACCATGGTTAACTCAGTATGCTACACTTCAGTTATTCCTGCACCATCACTGTATCTTTTTATTCTAGTGAATCATTCTATTGATCTTAGCTAGGCTAGTTTCAATGCTTGATCATACAGAAATTGACACAGCAGCCTACTACCTATAATGATTCCTTTTATTCCACAGATTTTTGCCTATGCAACTTGTAATAACTCCTATGAAGCTGTCACAATCTGTTCTATCAAAACTAACTTACAGATCCTGTTGTTCTGGGATCGTTGAAATGATAGATTACTATGGTCTCTCTTGCTAATGTGTGCTTAGGGAGTTCTTCATTTGCATGATAGACATTTAAGTTTTGGCAAAATGTAGTTATTACTCTTGTGTAGAAGATAGAATCTAAATAGGGCTGGCTTATTTTTTAAACAAATTGTATAAAAAGTATTTATCCTTCTGAGCGTACTGTACTCTACAGACTGTATTTCACACAGCACTAGACTGCTAGCAAAGGCTGGCAGGAAGTCCAGCTGCCACAGAGGCAGATCAAGCYGTGATTGATGGTTCGGGGTCACTGGAAATCATGGGCTCACTGGCAAGTAAGCCCTGGGCCTCACACAGGTGAATTCCTCTCTTCACCAGCTCAGCTGTGCTCATTCCGTTCCTAGCTACATGGCAGAAGGAGTGTGGACAGAGTTGTCCAGTACTAGTTGTTGAACTGTGTATTGGAAGATTTTAAGCATTGAAATATTTGAAAGTACTGGACACCATGGAAAAAAGTGGTCTGAATCTAAGTAGTTTTTATCCTTAGCATTTTTATTCAACCCTTTGTAAGGAGAAAGTGACGTGATTTTTAAGACTTTTTCTCACATGCTCCTTTGCTCTTTGATTTATCCTCTTGGTTGTAATGCCAGTACTTGTTAAGCCACCTGCGCTGTGACTAAATTGTAGRGTGGGGTAAAGATCTAAAACTGAGTCAGAAAACTAGAGAAGTGAATGCTAGGTGTTACCCTGCAAATGTATATTTCTGCCTCTGTTGGCACTGCTGATGCCAGTATGGTACACCTGCAGGAGTAAGAGTTGAGCTCTCTGCTTGAGTCAGGAGCTGCCTAGACTGTATGAGCATGGGAGAACACGAACTGAAAGATGCAGAGTGGCCTTGGGAGCCATGTTTTTCACAAGGTCAGAATCTGCTGACTGCATCTCATGCAGTATCTGTTATTTAGGGCTCTGTATTCTCAGTTGTATTTTTAGCTTCAGCCAGRCAAATGAAACCACATTCCTTAGAGAAAGAAAACAAATGAATGGATTGTATCATTCAATTTCAGGGGATTTATCCACTTTATCTTGTAATTTTTACTTACATGAGTAATCTTTATTTATACATTCTTAATTTGAATAGGATTACTTGCATTAGTGTTAACATGAGTAACAGGTACAGGATTAGTTCCTGTATTTGTCAGTGGTGCCAAAAGCAATAGAATATGCAATAATTTGGTTACACTTCCAATTATAATCTGAAATTAAAGAGCTTCATTTTGGAGCTGTTGCTCTGAATAGCAAGTATTGATATTTGTAATTGAATTCTGAGATAGAACTTTCCATACATTTATAATGCAGGAATTTCTCTCTCATTATGTGAGATTCACRTGGTAGATGAGTGATCACTACTTAGGAACAATATTAAATTTTGCTTTTCAGGAGTTGAAAGGGCCGAAGTCTGCTTCAAGGTAAAACATTTAATCTATTTCATATCTCAAAATTCTGTAGTCTGAAATTACTAGGTTGAGAAACAGTTTATAAATATTTGAGTGTGTGCTGTGATTAATTTGTATTAGAATTTTATTTTGATCTAGCGTAATTCATTTTAGTGGGACCACCTGCTGAGGCAGGCCCTGATCCTGAAAACTGCTCAAGGCAGACCTCCAATAAAAACTTCACMTGCATGGAGCAATTTTCAGGACTGGGAGCTAAAATTTGACACAGTGTGAATAAGGGTGGCAGAATGAAAATAAATCATGCTGCAACCAAACTAATTTCCACACCTATAGCTTTTTTCTTTTTGTACTTATATAACTCATTTTTTCTTTATATTTGGTTCCTGTGTGGCTTTTAGCCTTCATATTATTGAATAGAAAACTTTGAAAAATGATTAATTTTAGTAAATACTCCTTTTTCAGACCCCTGGCCTTTTGTTGCTACAGAGATACACTCAACTTACATGGTAAATTCTCATATGCTGTAACTGTCTCCTGAGTAATGAAAAATCATGATGAGGAAAGAAAATCTGGAAAGTACAATGGAATGAGGTATGTCTCCTCACCCTCAACTGAATCAGTGCTAACAAGTGAAAATATTTTTACATAAAAACCTTGCAATAGTTTGAATTCGTTGTTAATGGTTGCACGTCACTTTACATGATGGTACACGTGCTGATCCTCAGTTCAATCATAGCTTGAGAAGAACCTTGAGAAGAATTATTTGCCTGAGAAGTAATGATAGTGGATGTAATCCTGTTGTTTGCCCACAGTAGGTGATACTGTATGTATTACCCTTTGAAACAGAGGATACCGGAAGTTTTTTGTCTCCAAGTGCCCAGCCTTTCTGGGAATCTGAATGCTCTTCTCCATGGCCAGTATCTTCACCAGTGCTGGGAGGGTGACTCAGAGCTCTGCAGACACCTTGTTTTTTTGCTCCATAGGGAGTATACAGTATCAGTAGTGTTCACTGCCAATATATTGTCATGTAAAATTCTTACTATTTGTTTTCTTCCACAAAAGGAAAGTTACAATCCAGCCCTAAATAAAGACTTTAAGGTCTCATTCGTGCTAGGTATTTCAAATATTCAGCATCCTATTTTGTAAACTGCTGAACTGGCTTTAAAAGCTAAAACACACTGTTTTCAATTGGACTAGCTCTTGCAGCTTGGTGAGAAAAGGTTTGGTGTCTGGAATGAAAAATGGGTACAAAAATACTCAGGTTTGGAGAAACTGCCTTTGGAGATGCATGAAGAGGGTGGGAAAAAAAGACTTTTTTTTTTAGATGACTGAAGTCTGCCAGTAGGTTGTAGTCTTGTTGGAAAGAACACGAGATTAAGATACAGATAAAGGGATTCTTATCGTAAAAGCTCACCTGCTCATAATTGTATCAGATGGTCTGTTAAAATATGTTGCATTTTCAGGCAAAGCCTTCTTCTCTTACAGCTGACTACTATGTAAGATAAAGAAACTGTGGAAGAATAAGGAAATAATATGAAAAATTACAGAAATAGTTTGATATTCCAGTAAAAATAGGAGTTTCTGTTGAATGAACAATAGTCTGTCTGGTAGAGTTAGATAATTGTCTTAGCATCATTAATAGCTCTAGTTAGAAGAGAGGATTTAGGAAATTGAAATTGATATGTCCAAATATTGAAATGAAGAACAAAATTTGCATATTTTTGATGGCAGAATCATTCATTATTCAAGATGTGTGCTCATCTGCAATAGAAGGGAGAAGACCACCATAGGCTGCAATAGTAAAAACAAGGACAAAATTTGGCATGACTCAAGAGGAATTGGCTAATCTTTCTTAATCTATTCTGAATCTAGACATGCAGAGCTCAAATGCTCTAACTTAAATGAAAGTGTTGTCTTTGATCTCTCAGCTGTTGAAAGTCATAATAACAAAAACAAACAAAGCTTTAAAAAGATTATTCTTTTACAGAAGTGTTTTTAAACTCCTCTTGAAAGAAGGTACAAGACATAAATGGTACCTACCAGATTTTGAATTTCAGAGTTGCCAGGGAGTTAACCACAAAATTCACATTAAAGTCAAAGAGAGTTATTAAAATCAGTGGGAGCTGGGTACCTGGATCTTGTGTGAACTCTGGAAATCTAGAAGAAAATTAGAATCCAAATTGGGAAGGAGGGGGAATATAAAGTAGCAGAGTAGATAATACATGAATAAATGAGCCATATATCTAACAAAATGAAAAAGATGATGGAAAACGTAAGATGGATGGAAAAGAGATGGTTGAACACATTGAATTATATAAGATTCTAAGAGAATTCATAGATGTTTGGGAAATACAATTTTATGAGAAGCTAAAGGAAAATGAAAAGGAAGCCATCAGGTATAATTGCTGTGAGGAACAGCTTCCTGCTGAGACAGGAGAGTTTTACCATCAGCACTGTAAAAATACATCCCAACAAGTGCAACAAACATAAAAGCAGATATATCATAAAATCAAGAGGTAGGTGAAGGAGATTTACATATACAAACATACCAGAAGTAGTGAAGAAAAGACAGAACAAAGGGAGAACTGTGGGGGGGGGGGGAGGAGGAAAGGAAAACATGGGCAAAAATGGACACTTTCAGCAGCTCGCTAGGTTTTACCAGCTAAGAGACAAGCTAGCTCTTTACAGCAATGCGTTTTATCTGGCAGATAGATACATTCAAAAAAGTAACTCACTAATCCCATAAAAAGAATGACACCAAAACATAGGACTTGAGTGATATAAATGTTGCAGAGTTAGTTAAGTCCTGTCTGATTCACTTCTGTTGCATAAGATTTTAAGCCTATGATGGGATGTTTCAGAAAAAGTAAAGAGTCACTACAACCTACATTCCTTTAACAAGACTCAGGCATTTCTGACCCTTATAATCTCACCTAAACAAAAATGTCACCCATCAGACAAAAGCTCTCTTGTAAAAAAGATACTGTTTGGAAATGATCTTTCAGAGAGGCAAGCAAATAAATAGAAGGAAAATCCGATTGATAACAATCTCTTTGCAAACATTAAAAAGACGATAAAGCTTTGCAGTGGATATGAAGAATAGTAAATTTAAATGTCGTCAAACTAAATGTTCGTATCCATGCAGCAGTTGAAGAGAATGGAAGTATTTATGTTTGTGGTGAGATTGGGATGTAATCTCAAATTCTATTAAGGAAAACCAACAGAGTTCAGCTGAAGACAAAGTACTGACTTTTAAGAGCTATACACTAGAATGTATTGCCAAATGAAGGCTTTAATCATTGAAGCTTTTCAGATCTAGAGAGAACATCCTCCTTCAAGGAAATTCAGAAACAATGAAGTCAATGTCACTGTTCCAGCAAGGAACAAACTTACGTGCCCCATGGAAAGCCCTAATTGCTATGGATGCTGCATTATGAAAACTTGTGAAGACACATAAAGAGCCAAGACATGAAGTTCTGAAAAACAGCAAATAGACAACACACAAACCAGTTGAATTATGAATTGCTTTTAGGCCACATATGTACTACGTACTATGACATTTCACTTAAAATTTAACTGCTGAATTAAGCTGGCTTTATGCTGTAGAGATTATATTTACAAGCAATGTTTTACAGGTTGTCAAAATTGGTGATTTAATACACAGGCTGTTTTTGCAGCTGTTTAGCAATTTATAGGCACAATTTGGTGTCATTGAAAGACTGCATAAACACTCTAAACTAATGAACTTCATAGCATATGAAAGTAAGAGATATTGCTCTGAGCACAAAGCAAAAGAAACTACAAAAGAAACAGAACAGTTTGCCAGAAGGACAAACAGCAGGAGGACACAGGTAAAGGTTTTGAACAGATGCCAAAAACTAGAAGGCACAACAGAGATAAATAAAATACACAGTGAAGATGCAATATAATAAAATACTGTAATTTGGACTGTCAGCATGAATGTAGTGAGTTTAGAACAGAAGGAAGTGAGTTAGCTTTTATGGGATATTTAACCACACACTGCCATAAACTGAAGCTGCTGCTGGTAATACATATTCAAATAAAGCAAACATGTTATTGGGGGAAAATGATATAAAATCACTCTATAAACTTTTTGGTTGTATTTGCTGAGTTTGTCCACATGACAATCTGCAATTTGTCTTCTGCAGACTACATTTACTGACATCTGAAGAAGTGATAGCTTCAGTGTCATTTCCCACAGTATCATAAGAAAAATTATAACTACATTTGCATGCCAAGAAGACTTATTTGGCCTGTGAGTACTCCCATGAACAAAATGGATTGTCACAGGCTTGGGAGGCAATTGGAATGCTGTGCAGAACAGTTAAGTTCTAGAAAACCGCCTGTAGCATTTTTTCAAAGTGATCTTAACTGAAAGGTGTAGCCAGATTGGAGGAAGAAGAATTTTTGTTGCCTTAGTCCATCAAGATGTCTTTTACAATTATTTAAATATGTGGAGATTCTATGACTGATTGGTACTGGTACTGAAATATATCTGTTCTCCTCTTTCCTGACAGAATGGTTTCCTCAGCGCTTCATGCTGATAATTTTTTGGCTCACTGTTGTAGAGTAACAGCTAGTGATAAACACAGCTAATACTAATACTGTCTAAAGCAGCATCAGTTCCTGGCTGGCCTGAGAGTATGCTTAAAAAGTATGGTCTGGGTAGGTTGTCTAGTTTGATTTTCAGTGGTAGGAGATATGAGTCTTTCACAGTGCTGTCCCAGCCAYGATGCTTATTGTCCTTCAGAACCACTTCTACAAATTAAGCAAAGAAAAAGCTGATTCTAGTAATCAGTAACCTAAATAATATTACATACATACATCCGCACAAATATATATGTACGCACAGACACATAYGCTCAAAAACCAGTTATATTTTCTTCTGTGTTCATTTTTACTTCCATTCAGGCTAAAGGTAGCTAGATTTTTCTATTTTTGTTTTCCTATATTGCATTTTTGCATTTTTAATAGCTTCATTATATTTGTTAGTATCATTCATTCTTAATGATTCTATCTATATAATTAATTAACAATTTTTGCTATGTTTTAATCTTATTAGTGTTTGACATAAGTTTTAAGTAATTAATTGTGCATTTTCCACCTTATTTTTAAATCTTCTTTACAGTTTTTTATGCAGTCTCAGAAGCATGGTAATTTTCTTTGCCTTTCTTATAGAAACTTACTGATTTTCTCTCTTCCTTTCAGAAAATTGACATATTTTCATAGTAGTATAGTACTATAGGTTTCTTTTGTTTTCTGCTGTGCAGTGTTTTAGTATTATTACTGTTCTGCAAATACATGATTGTTATGTATTTTTTACACATTAAAAGAGGAGGAAACTTTATTCAGTTTATTTTCACAACTTGGTGATAGAAATTATTTCTATTTTTTCTTAAAGATCCCATTTCTTCTTGAAAATAAAGATGTTTAGAACACTGTGTTCATTTTCAAGCCTGTGATCTCTAAGATAAAAGACATGAAACTTCATATGGCTCATAGCTCGTTTCCAAAAGTAGTCAGAAAGTCAGGAAACATATTCCTACACTTATACTGAAATTATCCAAGAAAGCTGAACAGAATTCAAAATAAACCGGCAGTGGATTTTTGCTAATCATTTCTAAATGCTGACGTGGCTTTTGGAACATTGTTCATTTTCATGCATTGTCAGGTTTGACACTGCATAAAGCACTTCTTGCTTCTAAACAAAACCAAAATCAGAATTCTTGAAATGTCATGAGAGAGGCAATTGTTCATGCTATTTCTCACTTGATTACCAGCAGACTTAGTGGGAATTTCATGTTTTGGGTTGTTTTAAGGAAATGTTACCATATAGGAGATTTGTGGAATCTGGCCAATCCTTGTAGATTTTTGGAATTAGATTATTTTGAATTTAGATTGTTTTAAAATTCTTTCTTTATTGATCCAATTTCTAATTATACCTATTGTCTGTGTGGAAATAAGACAGGTACTTAGAAAGTGGAAGATCCTGCATTAGGATTTGAAAAATATGATAAGAGTACTTGCCAGAGTAGATATAACAGGGAGATTTTAAAAAGCAGATGCTTTTGTGAACCAAAGCACAGCTTCTGCAGGCTATTGAAATGTGTGTGAAAAAAATTAAAAATCTTTAAGATTTGAACACTTTCTCATTTAATTTGATTGAAATTCAAATAATGTTAAACTTTCACCTAAAGCTCAAAATTCTTCATTTTTTTCACAACCAATCAATTCTGTGAAAGCAAAATACTTTAAAATGGAATTATGCAAAAATTTGACAGGCCATATCCTATTCTTCCCAATGGAAAATAATTCCGTCTCAATGGAAAATAATTAAAGCAGAAATTGCATAGATGTACAAGAAAGCTGATAATCCCAGCTATATTTTGATTCTATTTACTTTCTTTAAATGTTCAGATCTGGATGTAGTTATATAAGCAATTACAGCTATACTTTGATCTGAGTGCACAGATAGGAAAACATGCTCCTAGAGTTCTCATGGGTTTTATTTTTATAAACTGTTCCATGAACAGTAGTCATATATCTAAGTACCCTCCTTATAGAACTTTCTCCTGATTTCTCTGATTTCTGCAAAGATCATCTGGAAGAGAGGGAAATTCATATTTTGTAAAGAAACTTGTTCTCTGTAAGAAAAATCTAAAGAAAGAACAGTTTGCTATCTCGGCAGTTATAGCAGAAATCTGCAAAGACAAACAAATTTTAGAATGATTTTAACATGAGGGTCCCAAATCTTCATAGTGACAAAAGAAATGATGTTTGATAGATCTCTCCTATGAAGATAGGTCTTGTGGCTGTACAATAGTATCCTTATTTGTGTTTGCAGCCCACTCTGTTTTAGTGTCATCAATATGTTTATGCCCAAATTACTGTCAAAGAAACACTCTGCAGTTCTCAAGACTTCAGAAATGTGCTTTGTTTTTCTGTGGCCTGTCAGAAAAGCCACCAGGAGTCCTAAATGACAACTGGACTTGCCTGCAGCTAGCAGAAGGCCTTGCTCTTTCTAGAATGATATATGTTTCACAGAGTGAAGGAATAAAAGCGGCTCCCTGGAGTACCTGAAACCCCTTTGTCATCTGCTGTGACTTGTTCCAGGAAGTCCTTGGGAATTTTGTCCTGAGCTAGAGAATTCTGAATCCTAACCTGTTCCACATTTAGATGTTGACAGTAGACTTGGTGCATTATTTGCAGCTTATATGTAAAATTGGCACTCTATCACCATAAATGTTTCTGTTTATTTAAGTTAAGGAATAGATGTTCCTTCACTGCATAAAAACATGCCAGGGACTGCAGGCAGTTTAGAATAATCTCTAGAGTTACGAGAGGCTTCTCTGGCACAGACCACATTTTAAGCACATCAATCATCTGTAAGTATTGCTGTAAAACATTGTACGATGGGGCTTAAAACACTTCAGGCACTTTCTGAAGTTACAGCCTTACTGTGTACTTAGAAATGACATTGAGATGAAATCTCTTTTGTCTCTGTAGAATTTTGCAGGTAGAGGAAACAAATCATAGAATCATAGAATCAGTAAGGTTGGAAGGGACCTCTGGAGATCATCTAGTCCAACCCTCCTGCTCAGTAGGGAAACAAGTGGCCCATATGGGGATTGAACCCATGACCTTGGCATTCTTAGCACCATGCTCTAACCAGGTGATCTAAATCCAAATCTTGTTTTGCAAGAATGTTGGAGAGTGTTGGAGTAGTTGAATTGATATAACGAAGAGATACAGCTCTCCTAGACACAGGATTTAACCTTCTCTGTGCATCAGACATCAGTCTAATCATTCTCTGGAATTTGGATTGTATGAAGTAAATTTTGATCAGAAAGTAAAACAATCATAAATCTTACTGTACTCATATAAAGCATTCCTTTTAATTGTTTTAGTAATTATGGTAAAAATTCGCTTTTGCTCTAGAGATGATAAATCATGTGTCAGATTTCATAATTTTTACTTCAGGATACAAAATAGTGTGAAAAGAGTATGTTTGTGTACAATAGTATCAATTCCCTGAGAAACATTAGTGGTTTAAAATAAGAGAAATGCCGTTCAGATTTTCATTTTAAAAAAGAATATTCTGCATATATCTAAATGAAGCGTCTGGAACTGAAGAATGCTGAAGGCAAAGACTTACAGCTCTTGCTTTCAGGAGGCTGACAAAAATTCTGCCTCAGCAAATACCGTAGGATTTACTCATGATGTGGTAACTTGAGCAAGCTTTTTAGGTAGTGTCTGATTGCCTCCTTCTAATAACAAAGCCTTTTGTGATTTTGTAGCTTTCTACTGTTTCTGCAAGAGGTGAAATATCTTGAGATTCTAAAGCACCCTACTAACACTAGCAGTTGCAATGCTCTTCTAAGAGAGAGAGAGAGACTTTTCAAGGTAAATAAATAAGATTCTTTTTGACAGATGTGTGTGAATGTAAAGACACAGTAGAAAATTGGCGTAACTGTAATAATCTCTTCAAATGTTCAACTACACTAAACCAGAACCAAACTGTATTCAACTATTTTTCCCAATTATCCTGTCTACAGGTGATTGTTACTCTGTAGTTTGTAGCTAATCGTACATTCTAGTTTTATTGAGTGTATATATATGTGTTTCTTTGAATACAAAAGGGTGACTCCTAATGCAGTGATTTATAAATTCTTAGAACTAATTCCTTCCATCAGGAAATGTATGAAATTAAGCCTACGTGATTTATGAAACCAGTAACAGAAGATAAAACGTCTTGTCTTACTAGTTGAAACAGAAGGCTTTTCAGGGGTTGGAATAAAATCCATTGGTGATTTTAGTCCAGTTGCCAGAGATGTGCGCTGACAAAACTAAGTCGTTCCAGTAGTGCGTACTGACCGGGAGTGTTGCAGCCTCCACTGKAGAAACAAAGAATAAATTTCATAATGGGACTTCTTCCTGTTGATGGAAATAGCTTCTCAGGAACCCTGCAGATATGTATTGGATTTGTCTGTAAAAGTCAGCGTGGTCTTTTATGGGGCAAAGGCATGGTGATGGATTGTTTTTAGTTAAAATGGTTCTAGTCTGCATATGGACCCCTGCTTTCCCAGGGTCTATACAGATCGTTATATAAAAGAAACCAGCTGAYATAATCCACTTTTAAAATAAGGTAACATCCACAATCAAAACTGTACCAGTTTAGTTGCAATGATATAGCATTGCCCGTTAACTAAACTCTGGCGATTTCATGTGGTACCTGTGGGGAAAAGGACAGAGGAGGTGCTCATCCTGCTTTTGCCTGGTCATCTGTCTTATGGAGAGACAGAAATATTCAATTTTCCAAGATATCCTGGCACATTTTGTTGACATTGAAAGCCAGAATCTCTACTAATATATAAATAGTATGTAGTACTTTAGTAAGAATAGGGCTGATTTCACCAACTGAGAACCTAGCACTATATATTTTTTAAACTAGAAGTTTGAGAGATTTTTGTCCTTTTTTTTTCTTTTATAAGGAAAAGAAAGATTAGCTGTTTCTTGAAACATAACTGCTAAGAAACTTATTGTGGGTACTTCTAATTTATCAGGGTTTCTTGAGTAAACTGAACAAAGGAGGAAGGAATCTGGTTGAAAAGTTTCTGATGAACTTAGAATATGATTTTCTTTTCTTTTACTGCAAATTTAACAATAATTACAAAGCTGTGCTGGAGATCATGCTGCAAAGAGAAGTTGAATGCATGAACTGGAGAATTTTGAGAAACAAGTAATGTCTGCTTCTGACTTTGCAGAGTGAGGACCTCTGTACTGTAATGAGCAGACAGAGGAACCTTGTTTGAAATATGGATGAGAGCATCTGAAAATTCAAGCATAATGTGAAATTGGCTGTTGCATAGACAAACTCTTGTCAAGAAAAATGGCAGAAGTTCTTAGTTCTGTCCTTTGATGACCTAAAAAGACATGTTTTAACTATGGAGTGTGATTCAAGAAAAAGTAGAAAAGATCCACCAGATGATAGTCCACATGATAATAGTCCCAGTGAATGTTTTGTGCTGTGTGTATATATTGTCAATATATTGTCAATAAATACATGTAAATACTTAGGAAAAACGGGATTAAGTAAAAGTTAAAACTGTTTTCAAATATTTGCACTTGCTGATGCAAATCTAACTCCAAAGGGAAATAGCTTTCAGTAATTAGTTCCAGATGTACTTGTAAAAGTTGCAATGAAAAGGTAATTATGTTGTAAATAGTGGGAATGCTTTTCTTCATCAAAGTGAGAGTTCCTTTATTCCTAGATTGATCAGTTAACTGGGATAAGAAATCCACACAGGAAAGAGCAACTCTAAACCCCTGTTACTGATTCTCTAAATTACTCTTTCCAGAACAATCAGTATTTGCTCCAGGCAGATCCTCTTTCTGATGAATGGAAACCCTACACTGAATACATAGACCACATGATTGTAGACGAGCTGTTCAAGCTATCAAGTGTTCTCTTCAGTATCTGATTGAAAACACTGAGACAATATTTAAATCTACTCCTTTATTTGAAGTGCARCTTGTACTTAATGGCAGTGAAATGACTTTTAAACGTTCTCTGGACTTAATGGCAGTTTCTCTGATACTGTGGAGGAATTAATCAAAAACATCTATAAAATTGTATCAGCTGTAAACAAAGTTGTGAGATCCCTTGGAAAAGACCCTTTTCAGGTATTGTTGCTTTTGCTGTTTTTCCTTTCTATTTTAAAAAGTATCCCAATTGATCTTTCCTCTAGACATTTGAATGTAGTTGTTTTCCCACCCAAGTCACCCCTATCCGGTGGTTTATGCCAAGAAGGCTAATATCTCAAGAGAAGCTGTGAGGCTTATATTCATCTGTTCACTCTGAGTTCTTATTTCTGTTCTCCTTAACCTCTGCCTCCTTCTTGTATTATGAATGCATCTAGTTATTTCCTTCAGCCACTAGCGCATATTTTTTGAATAATACTGGTTAACTTTTTTTTAACTCGTGGTTCACTTGGCCAGTTAAGAGTGCCTCTCCAATACWCACTAAAGGCTGCAGCTGGATGGACTGTAGCAGAGCTCACTCATGAGTTTATATCTTTTACTTTAACTTGTGAATTGTCCACAGGCAATCTTTGGTTTTACAATATATTTATTATTGAGCATTTAGTGTCAAATGAGTTCTGCAGCTATATTCCAGGCTGTGTATTTCTCAAGAACTTTTTGTTTCTTTATGGCTGTTAGATGAGTGCTTGCTCTCTTGGTGCCTCATCTGTCACATAATACTGTTTTTGCTCCCAGTTCCCCAAATACCACTGAGCTTATGTATCCGCAACACTTTCCTTCTCTACAAGCTAACAGAAGCTTATGTCCACAGACAGCAGACAAATGTGCTTTGTCAATTACAGTGAAAACTTCTTCTAGATTTAATATCATAGAAGTATTTTTGCAAGACTCTTTTTGCTGAACTAGCAGGACACGCAGAAATCTTTATGCAATTACTTCCTTAAAAGAATTTTTTTATAGGAGATAAGAGCAAATATAGTAATCAAAATATCACAGTTTTGCAGACTGCAAGGAAAAATATATTAAATGTAAGTTGGTTACACTATATACTAGCAAAATGTAAACAAAGGAAGAGTCATATAACAGTTGAGAAAAGAGGGGACATAGGTCTGAGGAGAATGGAAAAGAAAGCTAGAGCAAGGCAGAAGTGGGAAGATGGCAAAGCAAGAAAATAGAAGAGGACTGGGAGCGGACAGGAAGAAAGCCTGTCTGAAGCTGATTTGGCTTCTGCCAGCTTAATTTGCTGTGAGGTTCATGGCTACTGACTCTCCAGTGCTCGGCAGCTGGGATGTGAAAGTTTGAGGAAGGCAAAGATAATCACTGCCTGTTGAGTGGACAAGACATATCTCAATCCTTATTATTCTGTCAGTGCTGGGCTGGCTTCTTCTTAAAGAAGATCAAAGGGAAAACAGAGGGAATGGAGGTCCTAAACTGTGTTCTCAGACACACAGAACCATGTTTTCACAAATCTGTGCTCTGTGACTGCTGAATTTCCTCTTTTTTCTTCTTCTTCCACTAGGTGATGCATCTGTGAAAAWTGGATTAGTTGTCATGCTTGCAACAGACAACAGCTATTATTTGTAAATTGTACTTCACTTAGTGCGCTTAAAAGCAGGAAGAGTTTCCAGTTTTGATTCTGAGTGTTAGTGAGTCCATTACCTTTGCCTGCAAAATGGTATCTTTAACCCAGTGATAAAAATGGTGGTGGAGTCTACTAACCACAGCAATCCAGTCAATTGAGATAGTTTCATCATCTGTCTGTGGGTTTAAAAATCTGGGCACGGGCTACAGGAAACTCTTGGTGAAGATGTGTGGACTCAAGATTCCAATTTTGGTGGGTCTGTTGAAAGGTGACATCAAAGGCTGCGAGGACATGAATCGGAACACATCTCACTAGCAAGTGTTCTACATTTTAGTTAAATCAGCATGTTGGGGTATGTGAGTATATACAAGTGCAATGTTTATTGTTTGGCTGATAACAATAGATACTTTGAATTTTTGATGTTAGCATGATGCATGAAACAGAAATTATAATACTTGAAAAATATGTATCCAAGCAATCATTTCCCCTCAATTTGTTTCAAGGAGCAGAGAGGAAGCTTGCTGTTAACTGACATCATTGTCTTTCCCATCAGTATAATATCTTAGATCTTGGCTTGTGGTTGGCTTTTAGGACATTTGTTCCTTATTTCTTTGATCATTGATTCCACTTTCTTTTCACTTTATGTGCTCATTTAACACAATGTGGATCAGAAGTATACCACAGAAGAAATGGTAGCTATGAAAAAGGGGACGTTGGTCACTGTTTATGTTCTGGAGCGTGAAAGTTGCTTTAACAGATACTAGTACTTAAGAATGTGTAATAAAACTGACTGACTGACTGAGCAGTTCCTGCTCTATGGAAAATTTCTTAGTATTGGAAGCTAGAGCTGGAATTTTATGTAGAACGTGAGCTTGCAAAACATTCTCCAAATCTAGTGTGCTGTAAAGAATGGGTATTTCAGTTTTTGCAGTGGTTTCTTCCATTTTTTGTGCCTCTTGACCCCATGTCAATAATTACACTGTTTTCATGACTGGTTTAAAATATAGCGTTCATTATGTTTTTTTTTCTTTAGGTCCAATATTAATAAAATCTTCTGATTTTCAAATTCACTAACTTCTTTGGAAGATTTTTTAATAATTGTTTCCAAGTTGACCATACGACTTTTAATATCTTTGGTAGATATTATTAAAAGATGGACTTGAATTTTTAGGGCAAATARGAAGTTCTCAGGCAAGCTTCTGTGGATTTTTATATGTATGTGCACGCACATACACACACACACATATACATACATATATACATATACATGTGTTTATGCTGCCTTGCATATAACCTTGGAAAAGCAGGCAGAACTTATTTGGGCTTAGATTTCTTCTAGAATAGTGATAAATATCAAGCTCACAAATTGTTGGTGTTTTTAAGGGGCTGTTAATATTTTAGAAATAGATCTTGTTATACATGTGTAATGCCACTCTCATCTTGCCTAAAAAAAGAAAAAAAAAGCCCACTAACCAAACCTTGAAACAGTGCTTCTATGTTTGATTTGATTGCATTTACTTATTCATTAATGTAATTGATGTGTATGGTTTGCCTTAAGTTTTCAGGTGCTCTGTGCTAATTAAATAGACATTTTCTCATGTTACATATATTGAATAGAGAGACTCTTGCATGAAACCAAGGCAGGTTTGACTAAGAAAGCATAAGACGGAGAGTGTGCAGCTCTGGATGAAATAATGGAACATCTAATGGCTACACAGACCCAGAAAGCCATAGATGACGTTTTGAAACCCTTAAAATTGACCTCTTCAGAACTTGTGCATAGCAGATGCCAAAACAGATCTATGAAAACTAGAGGTAAGGATTCAGCATAACATATGTAAAACTTTGGCGTATTCTAAAATGGGTGCAATAATAATAATAATAATGAATGAGCTTTTAGTAATTTTTATGTAGAGGTGTTTACTTTGGACACTATATATATATAATATGTATGTATGTGTATGTGTGTGTATATATATGTGTGTGTATGTGTGTATATATATATACATATTTAAATATAGAGTGATACTTGCCATTTGTTCCCACTTTTCAGGTAAAAGTTCTGTTGACTTAATTRTATCTAGAGTAGGGACAGCCTAGATTTTTCTCAGTGTTCTTCAGTTTTGTTCAAGACACTTAATGAGAACTATTTAGGAGTGCTGTACCATCAGTGTCCTCCTAGGAATCAATTAAAGTGTTTGGGAGAAAATATGGTTAGTCATGGGGAGGTAGAGTTTTCTCCCAAGTGGACATAAGCCAAGGGCACTAAGGCCCTATCTCCTTTAATGATAACATATAGATTTTGAGGCCAGACAGCATYGTTAGCTTGTGCAATCCTGTTTTGGCAGAACAGGATTTCCAGGTTGCCCAAATGTATCCTGGAAGAGACATCTGAAACTTTTGCATTTTTAATTTTATTTTTCTGTTTGGATTTCCGTTAACCCTTAAATGCAATGGCACAAACATAATCCCTGCTCTTTTTCCAATCTTTGAGGCTAAGAGCAGAGTTGGGGGAGAGTTGCTCAAGTAGTCAAAGATTTTTGGTCAGGGGATCAGATGGACTGTGAGAAACTRTGGCTTTAATCCAAAGAGTGTCTAATTTAGCATAGAGCCTTAGCTTTGGTGCTCTCTCACTTTCTGAATAAATGCATGAAACAGGACAATCYGCTGCTGCATTTTGTTTTGTTTTTCTAATGAAAATTGTTGAAAGGTTCGTACCCTCTCCTCTGCAATAAAAAAATTATTGGAAACACTGACATTTCTGATTAAATGAAATTTTGTTTTCTAGCTGATCTTATCTAAGAAACTGGCAGCGTACATTTAATTTTAGTTTTAATTTTCGGCTACTGAAAAGGTCTCAATTCTGCCTTTGTCACTGAAATGAAATGTTTCTTTTGTGCATAATTTGTACGTATGAAGTGTGAAATCCTGATCCTGTAAGAATCTGYTGAATAATCTAAATCTTTGCAGAATCAGGGCATTCCTTGTTTGTGTAGGTAGGCTGAGTAATTGGTAGCTTAATCACATTGCTTGTGTACATACTGTCAGGGCCCTGAGTGCAGTAATAGGCCCTATAATAGCTCTGATGAGCTTCACCTGGGGCCTTTGGCCATGCCTCTGCTCAGGGCACAGGGGCTCCATTTAAGCTCAGCCTTCTGCCTTGTCTGAGCTAGGTTGGAGATGTGCCTGTGTTCAGTGTTGGTCCTGCATGTAGCTTGTCTCTTGGGTGGATCCTTGGCTGTATTCTCTTTGGCCCTGTCTCCTTTGGCTCCTGTACTATACTCCTAGACCTGGTTCATCACTTGCCCTACGCAAGGCTATTGATGGACCCTGTTACCAGCTCAGACCCTGTAGGACTGTGCCTGGTTGGTGAGCTCCCACTCTGTGCTGGGGTTACCCTCTGCTCCTGACTCCTGTTCGCTTGGGGAGCACCTAGCCCTCGTAGCTCCCTCACACGTATGTATCTGTTTGCATATAGAGAAGCAAAAAACATGATCTCAGTTGGTATATAAAGAGCTTCCTGAAAACTTAAACTGTGCTTTCAAACATTGCTTTAATTAGGGAAGGGCTGACAGACCAGAAGTTAGAGCAGTACAAATGGTGCCATTGTAAAATTTGACTTTATTAACGTGTAAAACACCAATTTTCTTTAAGTCAGAGCTTTGCTTTCATCCTGAATTCCTGCCCTCCAAATGACTAAAGGTGTTTCTGTATTTGTTTTCATAGCATGATTTGCAGGAGGTGTAGACTTGTACCGCATGTGAAAACGGGTGACTTTTTCAAATTGTTACTTTTCAATTCTAATCTTTCATGACTCTTAATGCTGCTGAAAAATACAGTTTTGCTACGGAAATATCCTTTTAAAAATACAGTTCATAGATATTTCATTGTGTCCTTATTTATGAATGCATTGTCAAAGAATTGCTTGTGTTGATTAAGCTTCTGGAGAAATATGTCAAATTGCTTCAAATAATGATCAGATACACTCTTTTTGAGCAATACGACACCTGTATTACAGAATTGTAGAATTATCTAGAATGAGGTTCAAACTAAACTCAAATGTTTGGAAAAGCCCAGTATGCATTTTCCAAAACAACAAAAAAMCGCTATTTGTGTAGTTGCCTTTAAACTACACAGTAATTATGCATACTGTGAGTTAGTTTTTGTCCATGTTCAGTTACGCTTGCTGCTGCCCTTTGGTAGGCAACAGGTATTTCCTGTAGAGCAGATGAGCCTTTGGGATACCTAAAAGCCATCTAAGGAATACAATTCTTCTTGAACAGGATTGGGGCCAGGCATAGCCTTACTAAAAGCTGAGTGTGTTTCTGAAAGCACTTAACGTTGCTTTCTGAAGTTACCAATGTATTCAGCTGTCGCTGTGTGTGTTTTTATGTTTTTTTGGAGTAAAATTAATAACATATTTATCAGAGTATTTCCCAGTGAGTTGCATCACTAGGGTGTTTCTGGCATTGCTGAGGTTTATTTCCAAAGTTAATATACATAAACATGCTCTAACTAGAAAATACAGGATATTGTAAACAAACTTCAATCTTTTGCATAAATTACACTTTGCAAATTACCATSAATAATGAGTCTGTGTATGTCACTATATAAATATGTGGAGAATGAATGACATTAAGTCAGATAATGTTTTTTAAAAAAGAAAAAGATGGAGGGGAGTGAAAATAAAGTGTGTGTGTGTATATGTGTTTCCGTGCTGGGAAGGTTGTTGGCTCTGCAAACTAACAAACAATATCTGCCTGTAATGTTGTTAGGAATTACCTGAAAAGTGGAAGCATCTTAAAAAGATTGCCTTCACTGTAAAGCATGAAGTGGTACCTCTGGATCCAATGAAGTGTCTGTTATCAGAAGAAAACGTGTACTTTTGAAGGTGAGATCAGTTCTGTGCTTTGAACCGAATGATTTTTCGTTTTTTGTTCTGATAACAAGCTGGTGGCAAGCTTCACTGAACTGAGAAATTGTAAACTCTTAGAAAAGGCTGTCTAAAGATAACAATTCAATGTTTCTCAGTAATGTATTCTGGATGAATCTGATAATTTAAAGCCCACTCCACCAAAATGGGAGAGATGCTTGTGTCCTCTTTATCTTCAGTTATGTCTAATCTGTTTCTAATTCAAACATGGTGCTGCTGTTGTCAGATCAAATATAGATTTTAAATGTTTTATGCTTCTCCACTGGGAATGTTTTAAATGTATGCAGGCTGTCYATCAGATCTGTACAGACTGAATGTAATAAAGTTTTAGGTAAATTTAAAGGAAATAAAAGAGTACTTAAAAATGAAATGATTCATGATTCATGAGATGGAACATATTTAATGAATGGCAGCTAAGGAAAAGTTATGGGATGGTCTCTATGGATTACCTACTTAACCTCTAAGGAGCCTTACTTCAATATATTGTATCTTTTAGCATGGGTTTAGAAACAGATTTTAAAGGGAAGTCGTCTTTAGGTTAGCTTTCAGTATATGGAAAAGGCTAAAGTTAGCTTCCAGRAGATAGATAAGGTAAAAAAAATAACCATTGTTTTATGTACTGATATGATATATCTACTATCATCAATAGTTTGGAATACTAATCACAGCTTACAGCCAAAATATACATCAGTGTTATTTATCAAGGTTTTCAACCTGCTTTTTCAAACTCCCAGACACTCTACAATATGAGAATGAAAAACGTAACAAGAAGTACTTTCCATATTTGAAATAGATTTTTAGAAAAAGAAATTTTGAATGTCCCTTTGCATGACCTCTGCCTTGAGGAAGACTCACAAATCTCGTGCTAAAGTCAGCAGCAACTGAGAAATCAAGTGTAGCTTTTTTTCCATCGTGATCAAGAACTACAAGAGGAATACATCTATATTTTTTCAAAATGCTATTTATGAAATATTGTCTTGATTTTAAAGTAGATTCTAAYTGCAGACTGATCATGAACTTGAGTCCAAAGTTAAAAGTATGTTTTTGTCAGTGTTTTCCCTGTGCCCTTTGATTTGTCACTGGAAGGTTGTTTGAGTATGTTGAGTGCCTTGACTGCTAGACCAAAAAAGSCACAGAAAGTAGCTTATTTTTTTTTTCCAGATGTTCATTATTGTTCAGTTTTGCTGAATTTAGAGACACTTTAAACTGTTAGTAAAAGAGAAGGAAGAGGAGGGAAAAGACCCTTGAAAAGTAATTCCGTTTAGTTTCTGATTACTTTGTTGTGGTTACTGCATGCTTAGAACACTGCTCTTTTTTCTTATTTGAATATTAGTATGTTTTGAAGGACAATTCTAAATTATTTAGGAATATATAACCAAAGTGACTGAAGAGCAGATAGAGTAAAACTAAGAAAAAAAAAACAGATGCTGGGCAAACACATCAGTATACTGTTTGATGATCCTTCTCTAATGATGCTATTGCTTTCAAATATTTTTTTTCTTGTTCTTTCTCCAGGACGTTTAAGAAAACTGGAATTCTAAACTTCAAGAGGAAATGTTCTAAGAAATTGGAAGGAAAGCTTTGCTTTCCTTCTGTTTTTGCCTTGCACCCATGTGTGCATGTTAATACATATTGCATGAATATGTATGTTTGTGTTAGTTAAATGGAAGAATGTAGATTTTAGTTAACTACTTTTAAAAAGAAGTCCTCATTTTTAGTATAATTGTCGCTTTGGTTAAGTTTGTTATTCTGTAATATAAGTGAAGGTATGAAAGAAAACACTTTATACAGGGAGAAAACTCATCTCAGTTTTCAAGATCACTCTGTGATTACCAAATATGGTAAAATAAAGGTTTGAGGCAGGAAAAACTGCCATCGTTCCCCTATGAAAAGCAATGCTATTAGCATACATTSGATTTTCCTGAATCTCTGTACACTTTCCTAGGGAAAACAGGAAAGCTGAATAAGGAATAGAAATGCCTTCAATATACAGGTTGTTGATAGCTGAAGAATCATGCTCCTGGATTGCGGGATGCATGCAACTAGTTCCCCCTGTATTCAGAGACAAATGGTCATAACCTGTAATTGCAGAACAGAACCCAGATGACCATATAATATTGTGATGGATCTAGATGGAAAAGAATTGCAACAAACTGGAGTGGGTCCAGGGTTCTGGACATACTCTCTGTCAAGGCCTGTGTAGCTGAGTTGCTTCAAAAAATTTTGCACAAGTGGAATCCCCCAAATTTTAATTTTTACTAGAGCAGATCTGCCATTTTATCACATTGCCTGGCACAAGAGCCAGTAAAGCCTCTTGGAGAGGGCAAATACATTTTTGGTGTATGTCAGTGTTTCCACTGTGGTAGAGCCTTCATCCTCCTTTGCATCTGCTAGAAGAGAGAGTTCATGAAACAAGCCATTATCATCTGATGTGCAGTTTGGGCTTGTCCTCTGTGCCACAGAGCGCCCTAGAGAAACTGACCCAAGCTATCACCTTCTATGAACTCGTCCATGCTTATGCAAGGCAGTGTGCTCTAACCCTAAACAGCAAAACATTTTAGAGAGGTTCAAATCAGGAACTTTATATTTTCAAATTATGGGAAGTTCAGATCCAAATTTAAATATCTGCCTTGGAGCTTGCATGCTCTCTCTGTCRTGCATGCAACTGACTTTATAGCGTCTCTGCTTCTCTATGAGGCATCTTCAGAGCTCTTCTCCCCCATGAAGGAAATGGTGTGTCTTCASTGTCTATAGGACTAATGTGTTCTTATGGTAAAATAAAACTGTCCAAGTATCAAGTGGCACAAAGGTTTGTAATATTCTCATAAATTAGCAAGTTGCATTAAAGACATTAATGACAGCTACTGACACCTGAACTAGTCATTGTAGACTCAGTTTTCAGTCAGTGAAGATAAAAAGGAGTTTTCTGGGTGCAATTCGTCTGACTTGTTTAGACTAATGTTAGTCCCCTTTATGACAGGATGAATCACACCCTAAGTACTACTGACCTTTTTACTAGATCTCTGCTGACCGTAAAGTGAATTGTTTTGTTTGTCCTAACAAGGTTTTTGCTTCAGCTAAGCTAGCTAACTTGAGATAGGAGAGCACATTTTTTCCTGATAAAGATGAGCCTTAAATGTATATACATAGATTCTGACTGAATTTATTAGCGTTTATCTGGTAGATTCTAYCTGCTCTAAACTTTTCTTTATTCCTTTGCACCCACAGAGAGTTTATGTATTTGTGTGCATAGTTAGCATCTGTTCATGACAAAAAAATTCCTGGGAGCAAGAATTGCTTTTACAGTGTTGTGCACAGATAAACTTTTGCAACCTGACATAGGTGCTTTTTTATGCCAGACCCAAGAAATAAGTGTATATATTTGGAGGACAAATGTGTTGTGTGATATTTTATTTTTAGTGAAAGAGTGTAAAATGATACATATGACTACACTTCTCAGTATTTGGTACTGCCTTACATCTGTGATTCAGTGCCAAATAAGCAAATTGTTTTGCTCTGTCCTCTACTGGGAAAAGGTTGTTTGACTGGTTTGCACGGCAGTGGTCTCATTCACTGCACTTTTAAGCAGCAAAGTGCATACAAGTAGTTAGAATGCCTTTCTTCCTATTTGGGAGATGGGATGGGCTTGTACTTGATCTAATTTCAATGCTGGACATACATCAGTGACAGGCATACATCTGTTGGTTCTTAGGAAGACAGAAACAAACCCACTTACCTAAATGTGCAACACGTTGAACATAAAGATTGGCTACAATKAGAAGAAAGCAAAAATTTCTTCAAAAGAGGAATAACTTTTTCAAATTAGTCTAATACATTTTCCCCCAAATATCCAGTACAAACAGCTCCTAAAAATTCACTTCCATTTACAGCGGTTCATTTCTTATTAAACAAATGAACAAACAAGCAGAAATACTCTTGGAATCTCAAGGCATAGTTTTGCTTAAGCCAGGTTGCTCAATGTTCATAATAATGTAATTGAATCTGATCGTCGTCTTATCGCATGTGGTACTTGCAACACATTTGTCGCTCCTGTAATAGGACAGCAAGCTCTTCAGGATAGAGGCCATCTACTTTGTCTTAATTTCAAGTCAGTTTGCAGGCTTCATGATTTCAGAAGTATGTGTGTGTGAAAGAGTGAGTGTGTGTGTGTGTGTGTGTGTGTATATGTGTGTTTACACATTTGTTTTTAGGGGTATGGTTGGCTACTCCAGCTGTTTGCTGTGAAGCATTGACAGTGAGCAGCCCTTCATTTATTTGCAGAGGAAAGATTCTATCATCACTAAATTGCATGGACCTAGTATTCACAGTCACCCATCAGCTTTATGCATTACTGACCTCCACAGGCATTTTAGGGGAAGGCACAGCAGGAAAACAGGTCAGTACAGAAAGCATGCAAATTAGTAATGTATGTCTGAATGTTGTCTTATGCCATTTTTAGATATAAAGCTTGGCTGCTCTTCCTAGGAAAATTATCTATCCATCAGAACTTGAGTCTTATTTCATCATTCAGTTTTCCAGGCACGCTGCTACTGTGTGTTGCCACAAGAAAGAGCCTGGCTTGATTCCCAGGTCTGTTGCTCAGTTCTTGAATGGACAAGATCAGGAAATACGATAGACGTATGGGGTATTTCATAAATAGAACAGATTAGGACATGGAACAGACTCTGAGTGTGCCTTATGCTTAGCAAATAAGTAGAGTGAAACAATTAAACAAGTGAACAACAGTCCCTATGCAGTACCTTATGTGGTCATTTAGACATTTGAAATAGATGAAGTACAATGGAAGCACCAGATACTAAAACCGTGACATGGATGAGGAATAAACTTTGAAATCTGCAGTTCAGGTTTTTGCTCAAATATTCTGAACCTGTGAACTTTATTCACAAGTAGTCTAAGAATCAATCAGAGATTATTTCATTTGTGAACTATATGATATTACAAGCTTAGAGTTCAGACTTGGTTTAACTCACCTTGCAAAATAAGCACCAGTAGTTCATTATCACAACCCTCCTTTGGATGGGAAATGCATTAGTAGTGTCTGCACAAATAAGCACTGAAGAGTAGCGAGAAGAAAAAGCCTCACACGGTACCATGTTCACCCACAGTGTCATACTGTCTGCCTCAATTTGTACCTTTTCAGTAGCTGACAGTGAATGATAACATTATTGCAATGGTATTTACAGGCACTGCTGGAGTATGGGATCTGTCATTTTTGCTATTTTGAATTGTTGTGCATGGCTGTAAAAAGTGCCCAAGGCTGAAATGTGTTTCAGAGGTCGTCAAGGAGGAAGCGAAGTGGCTTTTTTCCCCACTAATTTTTATGAAATTTGGCAAATCAATTTGAGGTTGGAGAAGTTCCAAACCTAAATGCACATTATTGTGGATTCAAATGGATAACGTGGTTCCTGGTGGGGCTAGGTTTCTGATAGTGTCTTTTAGGAAATTATTCAACTGTCTCTTGTTCTTCTCTGTTTTCCTTTAGCACAAAGAAAGGAAGTTTTGAAGTGGCCATTTAATAATTTGCCTAGAGCAATGTCCTTTGCAGCACTTGTACTTTATAGCATAATAACTATGAAACCTGGCCTTGGATAGATTATAAGTGAATCTTCTCTATTGCTTTATAGTTTATGATTAAGTCACTAATCTGGCTTCCAGCTTCACTTGTATTTATCTGGAATGACAGGAGTCCCTTTCAGTGATCATCACAGATTTCTCTTTTCACCAGCTTTTTCTCAGATGTGATTGCAGCTGTACACAAGCTATTCAGCCTCCAGGAGAGGACAAAATTTATTTTAATGTCTATGAGTGCACAGTTATCTTGGAGGTGAAGGCATTGTTGTGGGATAATAGGAAAAGCTCGCTCTCTTCTGAGGAAACAGAGTGCTTGACCAGATCAGGAAGCAAGAAGTCTTCCTGATACTTTTTAGATGAACAAACTATAATCTGGTTTGTTTAAATACAAGTTGATCTATGCTTGAAGTTATGTTGTTAACAGAACCCAAATCTTCCGTAAAGCTTGTTTTTAAATACATTTCTATTAGTTGTAGTATCTTGTACCATGATGATTTTGCCATTGCAACAGAATTGCATTGACAGTACATGGAGCATTGCAGCTAATTGGTTTTGATTTATAGAGGTTAGGTTATTTGACATTTACTTTGAGTTTTGAATTCAGTGTCTCAAAGCATAGCCGCATGTTTCTAAGTGCCAGGTGGACATTTACATAACTAATCTACCGATTTACGTGTGGGAGGTATTCATAGTTTTATCTGTACATTTTGTTCAGATTTCTAGTATGGTTGTTTTTATAGTGGAGTAATTTTTCAGAAAAAAGTCGCTTTATTTTGGTATAAAGCATCCACATAGTAAGTTATTTAAAATAGCAATGCTGCAGCACTATTTATTGAGTTATTTAAAATAGCAATGCTGCAGCACTATTTATTGAATATATATTGCAGGTGATTTTCCAGAGAAGATTTCAAGTGAGAGCTTTGGTTTTTTGCATTAATATTGCTAGATAATCAATTCCATCGAAAAATTCAAAGTTTTATGTTAAATCATTGCTTATGCCAAAGCAGGGAAATCATGTTTGCTTTCGGTTTCACTGAGTGAAACTTCTACCTTCATGTAATTTTTCTTTATATTTCTTGAAACAAATTCATCCCTGAAGAAAACAGGAGTACAGTTCACAAATGTGGAAGAAATATGCCTGCTTACCTTAGGTTTTAGTTCTGTCTTTTCTGTTACCTGCATCTTAATTAATGCTGCTGAAATGCCATCATGTAGAAGATGAACTAGTACATAGATTTGGAAATTGAATACATTTCAAACATTTTCTAAAATGTGAAATATAAAAGTGATCAAAACATGAAATTTAGGGACGATTATTTCCCTATAACAAATAGAAAATGCTAGCACAAAGAGCAGAGACTGTAAGTACTCTTAGATTAAATTTTAGCATCAGTAGGTTTCAGATTTTGAAGCTGATGTTGTTATATTTGTATACTTACATATTTTTTAATATTGACTTACTGATGATTTGGAAACCTTCTTTTCATTTTCAGCTGCCACAGGCTTTGCTTAGAATATTGTAGGAGCTGTTTGTTTATTTTTAAAATTTTATAGACAAGTATTAAAGATCAAATGAAAACTCTATGGAAACAAATAAATGTTGAACACATGGAGATGGAGCTCAGAAGATTTGCAAATGTGATCATTTCCCTAATGAACGGTGTTTTGCTACTTGAAATAATCTCTCCTGATCTGAGTACTCTGCATTATTTAGGAGCTTGTTGCTTGCTAAATTCCCGTCATTAAATGGAGATTTTTTCAAAGGAATTCAAAAATTGAGGAAACAAATATCACAAGATTGAACTCCTAAATCTTGAAGTACTTCCAAAAATATCCTTCTGAATTCATCTTTTCTTCAGTAGCTGGGAAGTTGCCCAGCTGGCTTTCACATGAGATTCAGAATCAATCTCCAAGATGTGTACACTAGCTTGCCAAAATCTAGCCAGGACACCACTGCAAAACTCTGCACACCATCTACCTGTAACAAATATGATTCTGAAGAGGGAGTAAATTTGCTTTTGCCTTTTTTTTTGTCTTTTGTTTATAGAATCTAATAAATTTAGTCTAGTTTTCTATCTCTGTGCTATAAAGCTAAAAGGAGCCCCTAAATATGAAAGAGACAGTTCTTATCCTATGTAAAATTCAGATATTCAGAGGAGCAGTTATTGGTTGGTTTTTAACATTTCACTATTTTTACAGAGCTGAAATTTATCTCCGTATTATAGTATAAACAGTGGCCCTTGTCTGGCTGGGTGGTCAGCATAATGAATCCTACCTAGAAAGAGCSTACAGTGTCCCTTATCATAGCACTGAACAGGGTAATCCATCTTCTCCTGTGCAAAGATTTAAACGGTTCCCAGAGATACTGGGTTTCCTTCACGTGTTCCCCCACAGGAAGGATAACAGCAGGCTGTGAATAGATGAATTATTTATGGGGCATAAGAAGCATGGGTGCTGTATGTTGCACGTCCTAGTCATAATCAGAATATCACCATACTTAAAGTGCAGAATATCCCAAAGACCCGAACCAAGAGAGATTGTCAAAATAATTGTGCTAAGCAACAGTAGAAGTCTAGCCTTTATTTAAGTGATTATTTCAGAGCAATGCATCTAAAATTCTGGGTATGCTTCAAGGCAGAGTTCTTAGAAGTCTGTCAAGACTTCTTTTGAAAACGTGTGAACCATTCACTGTTCGCTGATGCTTACTTCTTCATTTCTTTCGTCTTTGTGTTCATGACTATCTGCTACATAAGAAATGAAGACCTATCAAAGCACTGTAGACCTGAGGTGCACCAGTTGCTTTTGAATCAATGGTTCAGAGTCTGACAAATTCCCAACTTTAAGAGGTTCAAGAAATAAAATCATCTTAAAATTTAGAAGTCAGCAGTTAGGAACAACACAACAGTGTTCGGTTTTGACTTTGCAGAATTAGGGGTGCCTTTGTTTCTGATTTGCTTGTGCCTTATTTCTGAGGTAAAATTTTTCAGGAATGGAGACTATCACACTGGGAGACTTGCTGTTTCTTCGGCTGCATGGAGGAGCTGGAAGATAATTGGAAAAATACTATAGGTAAAGCAGATGGGGCAATAGAAAAGGAAGATAAAGATGGTGGTGGACTAACACTTCATTTATGAGGCTTAAAAGGCTGCTTCAGCATTTCTGGTATTTCACAGAAAACTATGGAGATCAATCAATGTGGAAAGTTACAGGCCTTTCACATGAGTAACGTGATTGTGTAGGCATTTTTCTGCTCAAAACCTCAGAGACCCTAGAAGACAATGTGTTAAGGTTTTAATTCCTTGTAGTTCAAGATTTTTTAGAATTTATGGATTTTTTTTTCATGGTAGACTGTTAGAAAGGGCAAAAGATATTTTTTACATTAGCAAATCCTCTGTTTGCTAATGTTGTTGAGCAAAATATGCTAAATACTGTATGATTGAACAGAAGTGAGTACTCCAGGGCATGCTGGAATCTATGGAAGTCTGCCCATTGATTTCAGATGATTGTAGTAAACTTAAGGTATATTGCTTTTGTAAGATTTGAAGAGTCTTCACCTGGCTTTGATTTTGGTCCCAGTTAAGCTCCAAGGATGTATTACAGGTTGTGAGAGGGTCTGAACACATGTGAATTGTCCAGAATCCGCTGGATGTCTACTCATTCACTATTTTTATAGCTGAACTACTTAAAACAATGCTTGAATGTTATGATGTTTCAGGAATGTGAATGATCAGGGAATGAAAGAATGGCTAAACACACAACAAAGAGCAGAAGATAACAGTCCTCATCCTTCTGTATCTTAAAAACTGTATGGGTTGTGTACTTACCTTAAAGATGCTGCTGATCAATTCTCCAAACACTGAGAAATCAGTCTGTGTAAATGAGGGAAAATTCCCAACTCCAGCTTCTGTTATTACTTGTATATGTGAGCAGACATTACCATGATTTGAAGCTCTACTGTTATTAATAGAATGCAGTATAACACATTTAGGTAATTATTGTTTGGCATTGGAGAATCTGCTTTGTGATTATCTATTTTCTATTCTCTTTGCATAGCCTAAAAACAGTATGATGGATATTTGTGCAAATTCAGACAATCAATAGTAAACAAATTATAAACTAAATATCATTACATTATGTTTATATGACATCTTCACGTTTTCTCTCAGGACAAACAGAATGACACCGTCAGATAGTATCAGTAATATTAGAAACTGCATCATAATGATTGTTTTACATTTCACAGTTTTACTGCCTGCAGCCCAAAACAAATATTTCAGCTTACGTATCTAGATATGATATCTAGTACATGTTAGAAGTAATATATATAGGATAATAAAACTAGTCACAGAACTTACTTTTGGCCTCATAAGCTCAGTTGGAAATCACTCTGATTTTTCTCTGTAGATATCACCAGCTGACAGAGGAATGAAATCATACAGTCATTTCCACATGACTGGACAAAGAATGGGCCTACCTGCAGGATATTTTCACTAATTTTGAGCCCATAAAATATCAGTTCTCAGAAAATGCTGGAAGGCCTGGAAGGGACTGATCAGAGTTCTGAGGTAGGCTCTGACGTTTTACAAACTCTAAGAAGTAGCGTAGTTTGTGGATAGATCAGAGGCTTGAGATCAGGAATGTAAATTCTCTCCCCAGTTGCAATGCTGCCTTGCTGGGGTCCCTTTCTGTGTCATGTTTCCCTCTCCTCTGAAGATAGGAATAATAATGTTCCTCAGTAAGGTGCTTTGAAATTTGAAGATGAATTCAAAGTCATTGCCTCTATCAGTTAAGAACACTGAATTAGGTATTCATCATTATTACTTTATTACAGATGTCCTTCTTTTTTCTCATAATAAAAATTGGGAATCAGTCAAGGAACTGGAATAAATAGATCAAAGAATTCTTGTTTTCTATCCAATGCAAAATTAATCTATGGCTCTTGGTGTCAATGACACCAAATGAAATTATGATACTGTTGAGGTTGGTGAAAGTTTGACATCGATTTCAGTGTGGTGAGAATTTCAGCACAGTGATTTACAAGAGTTAGAATAGTTTTGAGATATTTCCTCAGATAATGAGAAAGCTAACTGTTCACAAAGTCTAGATCAGTGCTTTGGGCTTCATTGTTGCCAGGAAATGAAATGCAGAAACAGCATATAATATATAATATACTCACCACTGCCTATATGTGGGCTTTTGTGCTGTTACTTGCAGTTTCTTCAGCATTCTTTGTCTACTGACTCTAATTAGTCAAAACTTTCTGGATCAGATCCACTGTCAATTCTTGTCTTTGTTACCTACATTTAGTTTATAATTTTTTWAAAAAGTATTGCTTTTGGTTTATTTTCTCTTTTCTCTTATTTACTCCTATTCAGAACCTTATGGCTGGAGTGGTAAGAACAAGAGAAAAAGTAAATAAAGTTATAAACACAATGGGACTGTTTGAAAAAGAGAAGTTCTTCTAAGTAGTTAGATTTTCCTATATTTTCTATGAGAGTCTGTTGTCATCCATAGAATTCCCATGTAGATTAGAAGAATAGTAGGTTGTTAAATGATTGTAGAAAATAAGTCTTACCTGGTAATAAACAAACAAGTACTGCAAACTAAATATCAGCAGTGGGTAGGCGGTAAACATATTTGCTCGTTTATTCATTTCATTTGCCTTGCCTCTGTTGCAACCCCCTTGTGTTTGCACTGTAAATATTCATTTATATTAATTTCTGGAAAGGGATGCATGCTGAAAAAATGCTAAAGAAATATTTAGAATATTATAAACAGTTGCTATGTATCTATCTTAKTCATGTTTTCCTCTTTGCCAAAATCAGTAAGTTAAACTCATAAGTAGTAGTTAATATGGGATTTGGTGTATAGATCAAAAATTAGTTTAGTTTGGACCAAAGTGGAATTTGTTTTTTCATGTTAGAGTGAAAATMGCTTGCTTTTGTTCACCTGGATCAGGTCACTGAGTATTTAAATATTTTTTTATAGTATGGGATGACGTCAAAAGCAGAATTTAAGAATGTCTCACAAGTCAGGACACTGGTGAGACACAATGGCTGGGATCCACTTGGGAAAAAATTGAGTGGCAGTTTATCATACGGTTTTGTTCAAATGCCCCCAAGTGTTTAAACAGAAACTATCTATTGTATTTCACACAAACTCATAGGTTTTGATTTCCGCAAGAAAGGTCTTCCAACTCCTTATCTGAGTGTCTCTCGATCTTTATAAATATAACAATTATATTTATTTACCCTCATAAAAACTCTGTGGGTAGGGAAGTGCTATTTATCCCCATTTTACAGTGGGAAGCAAATAAAGGTTCTGAAACTCATCAAAGGTTGCATGCAGAACYTTTGGGAGAGCAGATCTTCTAAGTCCTAGGCCAGAGCTCTTAACTTTGGACTATCTTTTCTTAGAAAACAATCATTTCATTTTTAATTACAAATCCTCAGTGACTAGTGCAAAGAATTCATTTCAAATCCCATAGATAACTTTAATATCTCATCAGGAAACATCATTTTCAAGGAACTTTTTATTTAAAAATGTACAGATTGAAAATATTTTGCAGAAATGAATTGGCATGTACTGTGATTTCAAATAATGTGAATCCATCTGGAGAAAACTTGTCCTTACTGGTGAACCATTCGCTAACAGAATGATTTTGTTATATACACACTTCAGACTTGCAGCAGAAAGACAGAAGTAAGTATTTTTTATTCTGAAGACTGGCCTGTTGTTCACATGTGCTAAAATCATTTAAWTTATTTGTATTTCAACATAATATGAATTGTTTCTAGTTCCTAGACCTCTTCCGTGTTCTGTATACACTTTGGAAAAGTAGAGGACCTTAAAACATTGGAAATAAATAATTTCAATTTTACAGCATCTTTCCTCTGATGATCTCAAACACCCCTTTAGACATTAAGGTTGTTTAGAAAACTTGCAGTATAGAAAGTAGAGTTACTTAGTTTTGTTTGGTTTTATCTGTCATTACCCCTGGGCTGATTTAGTTCCTACTGTAACAACCRTATCAAGGAGCTATAACAATTTCTAACAAGAAGTGCTAAAAATTGCTATAGTAATTGTTCTTACTCAGGCTTTACCAGAAAGACTCAGCAATTCATTTGAAAGCCTGGAGTCTCACTCTTCCAAGATTCTGCTTCCTCTCTGTGGTAGGTTTACTGAAAATCATTTTGAAGGGAACTCATTCAAAGCAGGGAAACTTTTCATTGTATTCTTTGATTGCTATGCTTAGCCAAATGAAAATTATTCTAACTGCAGCTTTCTTCAATGTCTATCAATGTATTATTAAATACTGAAGTTTTCTGACAGTGTGACTGACCTTTGAGTATAAGAATCTGGTAGCACAAACAATAGTCATTTGTACTTTTCAAAGCCCTGTGTTTTGTGAAGGACAGGTCAGACTACTGAGTGACGTATTTTCTTGCCCAATGTTCTGCTGAATTATGAAGAAGCGAAGTAAATAATTCTAGAAACCATAGACCCTCCTTCCAGACCATTTTATCTGTTGCTTCCAGCAGGAGAAGCTGCATCAATCCTGAGGTCAGAGCCAACCAGACAACACTGAGGAGAACTCAAGGGAAAATGGGAATATATTTGTACATCCTGTTATCCCAGAACTGTTTGCCAGTCACAAAAAGCATAGTGGATTTTTTCTCCCCTATCTCTGAGGCTCACTGAAGTGTAAGTGTAGACTGAGGTAATAAGAAATACTTGTCAAAGCTAGTTTAGTTATTCTCATAATGTGAAGACTTGTATTTCTAGTTGAAAGTATCCTCATGCATTTGAAATAAAATACCATGGTAAGTTTCAGGAGCCGATGTCGCTGAATCCACTCGAGTTTAGGAGCCAGCAAAAGCCAGTACCAAGGTGTAGGCAGAATGGCATTGCAGTGGCCTGACCTCTGGCTTAGGCTACTGAGAGGAGCAGGGAAGAGTTTGGGCAATCAAAAATTAGTCAAATATTTTTGCATTGGAAAAAGGAACATCATTAACATAGACATTTTCTGTGGGGAAATGATGCTTTGGGTAAAACTTTCTGCCAGGAAGAGTAAAGCAGACCATATATTGTTGGTCAGCAATAGCAGTCGTTTTTGCCTGAGTCCTTGCTGTGGAGTGACGTGAGGCAAAGGTTCCAGCAGCCAGGGAGCTCCCCAGTTCATGTGTGGATATCCTGGGCCTATATAGGGAACTGTAGATATCTTTATTTCCCATTCCTCCGCAAGGGACATGTCTCTCTGCTGAACTCTGTATCCCATGATGTACCATGTTGTCCCTCTGTAGTTAGTGACTTTCACAGRTGTTCCATAATTGCACAGTGGTGTATGATTTCAAGCACAGGCTGGCTAGAGAAAGTGAGCTRTGGAAGATTAGGATTTTTAGTCAGGGCAGTGAAGATGGATGCAGAGGTTAAAATATGAAACTTTTTACAAAACATTTTTTTAAATGGCCACCTGAAAAGGTCAAAATTTTAACATTTGAATCAATATTAACTATTAATCCCTTTATAGAAAAAAAACAAAAAACAGTATCAGACCATCATACCTTGTGGAGATTTCGTATTTGATCAGCTCAGGTTAAGGATAGAAAAGGAAAGAAAAATTAATTTTAAAAAATTACCTTCTTTCTCTTCTGAAAAAAAGAATGTTTCATTCTTTGGAAGAGCCTAGTCTCCCTTTCTCTTAAGTAACTGCTAACTTCCTTTCTTCCCTATTCTCCTTTCTCATCAGTACACTCAAATATCTGATCTACAGACTGAGTTTAAGAGATTCCAACAGGAAACCAACAAAGCAACCTCAGCCACTTGATCATACACAGCTCTCATACTTCTCTCTGAAACCAAGTAGCAAAGGGGGTGGGGAAAAGTTGTATTTTATGTTTTTCCACTGAGATTCTCATTCTTCATAGTAAATGACTAATCTTTTCAGTAAAATCCAGGTTGCCTGAGAAAATAATAAAAATAAAGTCTTATCCATACAGAAGTGTCAGTCAGTTAGCTGTAGTGTCCTCTTTCCCATGCTGCTCAACCAGTGATTTTGACCTTGGTGTGAATGGTTCATTCGCTCAAGTGATGAGAGTTAATTTAGTCTTCATAATAGCTAGAGCTCAACCTTTTCAGAGCTGCGATTGTTTCAGTGATGCCAAATTATATGCAATTACTGAGTAATATGAACAGTGATCCACTGCTGTGTGTTTGGATGTAGTCCACTGAAATGATTCTTTTCTTACTCTTTCCATACAGATCACAAGCTATAAATCCGGTCAGTGATGTTCACTGCAAAGTGTGCAGGCCATGTTGCCTGTGTGAAGAATGTACTGAGAGGCAGTAAAGCTAGAGGATTTTTCCATGTTTTCTTCTGTAGCTGTTTTCTCCTACGTGGGACTGAGTTTCAGTCTAGATGAAACTTTATAAAATTCTGCCTCTCAGATTCACAAGCCTTTATAGGGCTAGCAGGTGTACTGGAATGCAGTCATGTGGCCTGCACAGGTTCCAATGATCCCTGCATCTTGCTTTCTGCCAGGAGGAAGATCTGGCAAGACAGACCTTCAGAAGCAACACGACAAAGTCTGTGATGTAAGTAACATCTTTGTAAGTTTTTTCTATAAGTTGCATCTCCAGAGTGTTAGAGATAATACTATTTCTGTTAGGTAAAATGCTGGCTTACATGTTTAGAAGAACCTGTGTGCAACTTTACATCAAGAAATCACAGAACCTGTGGCAGCTTGGGAGGATAAACCACAAAATCAGTGGTTATTTGACTCGCCAGGCCAAGCGTTTGACAGACATTGAGATTTGGTGGGAATTTCTTTGAAAGTCTGGAAGAACTGTTTGAAATTGCTTGGAAGACTGAAACCACACGGATATATGTGAACTTCCTATACATATAATGCGTTCTTTTTTTTTTGTTTTTTTTTTTAAGATAATTTTAAGAGAAGTCATAAGTCTTATGGCAAAAGTAAAACATGTGGCAACTCAGTGGTTTACAACACTGAAATCCAAAATCCAGTGATCTCTCAAAGACATTACTGTACTTGCCACAGTATCAGTCTACTAAGGATATTGATTTAAAATCCTGCTCCTTGCATCAACGCAACCTTTCTTCCGCTGGCTTTGAAGGGATTCCACATGAATCTGCTTTGCAAAGTCAGGGCCTTAATATGTATGAGAGGCCCTGTCAGAAAGATGCATTTTGCAACCATTTCAAATAATAGACAGATTGTGCTTATTGTTGTTTTAGTAGCAAGTGGACTGTTGAAGTACTGGTTTAGAACTTAAAAAAAAATTACCATTAAAGTTAAAAGGGTTACTTTTTAAAATAAAGTTAATCCATAGTGACTGCCAGTGGCTTCCAGGACCATGAAAGCAGGTACTCTGGAATGCCTTTTCATGGTCATCGTTCCCATCAGGATGGGGAATTACACAGCAGTCTGATGGAAGAAACTGTTCAGGGGTCAATTGGAAAACCAGATTTACCTGCTTTTTCCACTTCTTTGACACAGAGCGGACATTATGTCCATTAGGACCAGGCTCCAAATAGTATTTTTCCCCCTGAATCTGCTGCCATAAACATCGCTTGCACTGTTACTATTTTGCAAATGATATTTGTAAGTATACATACCACACTTTAAACACCTAGTAACTTTATCATACTTGTGAGGATGCAGTACAAATGTAGCTTCAGACCTCTATTTATCTGTTCGGAAATGAAGTTCTGGGCAGCAGCTGAAAAGAATATTTTTATTATTAAGGAATCAAATTAAAATTGTAAGAAAACAACACCATTATTAGTTTTCAAAAGTTATTTGCTTTGATTAAAAGCACCAATAAATGTGTCTTGGTTCTATAACTGCTCCATTTAGCACTTGACATATAATAGTTTTTTTTCCCCCACAGTGTAATATCTCCATTGAAATATAATTATTTTGCAGATTGCTCAACTGAATGCTCTTATAAACATGCTGTTAGGGGAACTCACCCCTGGTGATCATCAGAACATCATGACAATATGCACAATTGATGTACATGTGAGGGATGTTGTAGCATGCTTGTAGCACAGAAGGTAATTTGTTGTAGAGCAATTACACTAATGCATTTTTAAAAGCATAAAATAAAGAATAATTTAATTTGTTGAAAAGATATTCCRGTAGCATGTATGGCAATGACAGAATATTTTGATTCAATCCATTTTAGTCCTTTTATATTTTTTGCTTTAGAGTTGAATAATTACATTTACCAGTTAAAGAATTACCATTTAAAAAATATAGATATTTTGTCCAAATGTTTAAAGACGTCTGTTAAAAAAGTATGCTGTAATGTGACAGCAGGTTTGTCGTTAATTTGCTTCCAGTTACTGATCTGTTCACAATCAATATAAAAACTCATATTTATTACAGGTAGCTTGGAGTTTAGAATACACAAAATATAAAACAGCAGTTGTGTTATGKTTCCAGATAGCAAGCTGATTCTCCCCCTCACCCCCGCATGGATTTTATTTCCCTGTCAATTTCTAAGGTGGAGTTTTTACTGCTAACTCTTTCCATGCCTGACTTCAGCACTGCTAGGGCCTATTTATAGCAATTTGCTACTCCATCTACAGACTATGACCACTCAGACAGGAGGGAGGAAGCAAGAGACACCGAGAGTGCCTGCTTCCTTGTGCGTGGTTATGCAGGTGAGAGATAGCTGTCTTCTACTCTTCCTGTCTGCAACTGGCTGCAAACAAGAGATGGCTTTGCCATTCAGAGGAGGGACAGCCTCTGGCCTGAATGAGCGGCTTGCTTTCAGAATTTGACACCCAGAACTCTCTGATTTCTACATGAGAAATAGCAAGGGAGAAGAGAACTGTGTGGATATGAATTGTGTGCATTTGTCTGTCCATTCATCTGTCCCTTATAGCCTGTCATTCTTCTACATGTTGCATTTTAACGACATGTTTACTCTTGATGCAGTTCACCCTTTGGCAACACRTTGCTGCCAAGACCAAGGATTGCACTCCTCCTCCCTCAAACATTTCCACTGCCCCCTCCCATCCCCATGATGTTAAGGAGTTCAGAATTCTTTTGGTAGCTTTGAGAATGAGATGATGCTTGTGAACCTATTTTTTAGATAATAATGTTTTGCTCTATTATAAATAATAGATAATTTTGCTGTAGGCCAGAGTCACAGTATTGAGGTTTCTCAGGAATTTAGTCTTTACTGAAATGACCTAAATAAAGAGTGCAGGCTATAGTCCACAATAAATTTACGAAAGTAAAAATTGTTTTAATTAAAGAGTGGAGCAGAAAAAAGGCACTGTGAATTATCTTAGTGTGCCAAGAAAGCTCCTTGTCCAGGACAATGGTCTTTCAGCCTTGTTAACTGGTATTCTGCAAAACTGTGTAAAAAATCTTACAGTTGCTGAACAAAATCCATTCTACTGAGCATAATCACTTTGTTGTGGTACGATGCATAATGGCAGTTGCATCGAAAATTTGCAGCAATTTAAAATATTCTTTTCACTGAAATTGTTTATCCACATTGCCAAAGCCTTTAAGGAAGTACTGATGTTTTTCATATTGTCAGGAGCAGCTGTTTCTATCTGCTGTGACTGTGTAACCACTAACCAGGCAGATGGCACACAGTAGCTGAGGTGTGTCTGTATACAGGACTAACTTTTCTGGCTTATAGGAAGCACAGCTGCCGTGCTATTATGATGATGATGATCCTTATGTATTTCACACATTGGAGGCCTTACGTAGAGCTGCGTGCTTTGAAGGGGTGATTAGGGTCTTTAGTACATCGAATAAGCACTTAAATAATCAAACTGACAAGCTGTGTAGAAATATGGAATTCCTATTAATTGGAATTTTGGGTAGGGATTAGGGCAGGAGGGAGCTCTGTAAGAACCAAGTAAAATTATTTGCCACAGATACAACCATCTCAATATATTCTAGTATGTAAATACCAGTGAAGAGTACTTCAAAAAGTAGATGTATATGAGTTTATAAACAAATAAGTATTTCACATCATTACCTTTGTTCTGTTGTTTGGAGAACATACTGAAGAAAATACTAGATAATTAAAACTAGAAATGACCTCAGATTTTTGTCTCGATTGGCAAAAGTCAGGGAAGCTTGGTCCATGGAGCACAGAACACAGCAACCATTCTTTCCTCACATCTCACTTGTAGTAATTAAAATATTAATCTCTTTCTTTTGTTTCTTCCTAAATAACTGCTTTCTTCAACTTTCTTGTGTATTGGGATATAGCATAGGAGAGCTTGAGGGGGTAATAAGGTGTGGTTGGGGCCTAAGGAARCAATGAAATGCTGACCAGATGCTGCATTTCCTGTTGATTTGAGGCGTTAGTTCATTAGACCGCTAATCAAAACCATGTGCTCTGCTAACAAACCGTTTCATCCCCTGAGTGCTGGAGCACACACATGCTGTTCCCAACTAATTAGGACCTGCTCCAAGTCAATGAAAAGTCTGTTGTTCACTTCTGTAGGTGGTAGAAGAGCTTATCTGAGAATGGGCACCCTTGTTATTGTTTGTGTCTTCATATAGTTCAGTTTTCTAATATTTGAAAATTATTTTAGCAGAAACATGGAATTAGATGTATTTTGTTAGTGCTTCCATCATATAATACTACCAACTCCAGAAATATACCTTTCAGAAATCATTTTGGTCTTGTTATAGATTTTAAAAAAAGWGTGTTTAACTGGAAGATCAGATGAGGTTGCACAGGTATTGGTTTCAGAAGCCTCACTACTAGCCTTTGTTGTCTAGACAAAGAGATCAAGGTACTGAGCAGACACAGAGGTTAATTCATAATCTTACCTAAGTTAACACTTGAAGTTAATTGATACGGTGCAGCATTGAGTGGGCTATGCTGCACCAATAGTGTTTATGTTGCGCTGCTACTGTGTGTATACCAAAAATGTCTGTCTCCAAAGATACAGCAAGGTTTTTTTCTCCCTGACAGTTGAAAGGATCTGATGAAATCATATTCCATAGTACTTCCCCAACAGTTAGAACCTAGAAGCATGAGCAATAGTACCATGAAATTAGAATTACTATTGTAAAACACATTCGTTTCTTCGTTAGCTGTAAGAAATTTCTGGTGAGCTTGAATAGGAAACTGTGGTGGTAATTTCTTTTTTAATARTAAGCCTTTTACTGAATGGAAGAGATGATTTAATTCTCCATATATTATTTCATAGTTTTATTTATAAAATAGTTATAAGAACAAGCATACAAGATAGAAACAGCTGGTAAGAAAAGATGGGAAAGTTTGGTCACTTAAATTTCACAGAATGGGAAAAGAGGGATATGATCAATTACATCTTAGTAAAGCTCTCGGATCAATGTGCCAGAGAGGTGTATAAGAACAAACAAAAGAGGATGACTCATGGAGCAAGAGGCAGAAAGGTAGCATGTCTTGATCAGAAAAGGACAAAGGAAATAGCCTGATTCCTCAGAAGCCAATGGAGGCAAACCTGCAAGCAAAGTACAAGGTGAGCAGTTTACAGCAATAACAAGAAGTACTKCAGGGTTAGAGGATCATGTGGAGATGGTCATAGAAGAAAGCAAAAGTACTGCAGTGCTAAGGGAAAAGGTTTTCAGGAAGTCACAGATATCAGAAAGCACATGGAAGACGATCACAAAGGTGAAGAAGATGAAGATCAAGGGCGGAGAAGAGGATTAATGAGCCTGGGAGATTTAGAGCAAGCAAGGAGACCCTCTGGTGCTTGCTAACATGGGAGATGAAAGAACACAGGCTGATAAATAAGAGAAAGGATTTCTTCAAGCAGGTGAAAAATACCAGTAGGTAGGAAGTGAAGAAATCTGCCTTGATTGAGGCAGGAAAAATTTTGTGGGGCAAAATAATGACTTTAGAAACAGAGAAATTGAGTTCTTTTTGAGATTTTTTTAAGAGCATTTACATGTGATAAGGGGAGAATGTTCTCCTGTCTTATATTTGAAGGGAATGCTGGCACATGTCACYCCACGGTAAGATAGCTTTGCAGCTGGAGAGTGGGGAAATGATGGATTGAAACAGATGGAATTATGGAAACATCTAATGAAAGAGGAATATGCATAGTAAAATTTTCTTACAGAGCATCACTGTTCTTGCCAAGCCCAATTTTTGCCCTTATTTCATTAACTTTATTTTTTCTTTAGTGATCATTACTGAATATAGGGTTAGATTACATTTAAACACCTTCATTTTATGTATGTGAACTATTTTGTAATTCTGCTCATGGTATTAAATGACCTTTTGTGGATCTTGAAAGTAAGTCTTACTTGGGTCAACTGTAAGATGCTGAAATATGGGGAAAATTACTGGCCTGAGGCAATATCTGTCTAAGGCTTTGGTCTATACTGCTTCTTGTGCTATTTAGAAAGGTGAGGCTACCTGTGCTCTAGCTAAAGTGAAAACATCAAAAGTCTGATAAAACTAATTTAGCTGGCAACAGACATTTTCTGCCTTCTGATTTGAGATGCTTTACCATTCTAACAGCACAAAAAAGATTTTATTTTTGTCTTAGTTTTTCTGGATCGTCTGACTTTTCCTAAAACTTATCAACCTTAATTACTGAAGGAAACATGATTCAGAACATACTCTCACCTATCTTGAMGCTAGTACTTTTAAGCAGATCAAAACAAGTAGGCCAGATTTTTGATGGCTCTGCCTCTATGTATCCACTTCATCAAGCGACATGAAGCGGCATCCTCCCATTGAAGTAAAATGCGRGGGGAAGATGTTTGTAAAGGATCTCAGGTCTCCAGGTAGATGCAGAGCTGTCAAGGCAAAAGTATCTATCACCCTCCCAGAGATAACAGAAAGGGACTTATTTTGTCCTCTCTTATTGGAGAGGTGATATACTAGATAATTAGGCACATTTTGCTCAGACACTTCTTTGCTATTACTTTTCTATGTACAGTAACTTCTCAAACAAGCTCTCCTTTTATTCCTGTTTTGGATTCTGTTGTGGATGTAGGCAGAGGAGAATCACGTTTACTCATGCTTGGTTGAATGAAGCCCTTGTATAGTTTCTGCACTTACTTTGGGGAGTTCAGGTTTTTTAAAAGGAAGCATGATTTCAGTATATAGTGAGATCTTAAGCTGACGTAAATGGGAAGCAAGCTGAATTAGGGATACTTAGGTTCTTGCCTCAAATTCTTATTTTTTAATGAACTACGTTTATTTTTTCATCTGTGATCATCTGAAAAGTCAAAGATAAACTTGAACCCACGTGACAATTTTAAAGTGTGAAAGAATACTTACAGTATGTTTTCATATATGAATCTACGTGTAGCTTAAATTCACTCTCTGCTTTGCTGTTGTAGTGAAGATGGGAGATGTCTGCGTATGTACTGGTGTTCACCAGTGCAGCAGCAAAAATTTTGTTTTGGTGATCCTCTCTTTTTACCAAGGCAGTAGGAAAGAAAGTGGCAGATCAAAACAGAAACAGACATGATATATATTGGTGCATGACTAAGAGCTGAGTGTTGCGAAGTGTTTAGCATTCTGGCTTTAATCTAGCAAAAAGTGTTAGCATATGCTCAGTCTTATACACCTATGAAGTCTAGGGGGGGGAGGACAACCAAAAAATGAAAATCCAAGCTCCACCAAAGTAATTGATCATTTTTTGGAAAGGAATGCAAATTTTGGCACAGTGCCTGCTCTGGGAGTGGCTGCTCTGCTTTCTTGGGTTCAAACTGCCAGATAGTGTAGGGCTTTTCCTCAGGAAGTGCTYGTATTTCCTGCTGGGAAAATGAGTCAGAAGATCAAAGGTGTCAGTCACTCRCTCTTCCTTCATGATGTTTTGTCTTTTGGTAGTTATTTTTGCTCTTTTTTTTTTCTTCCCCTATAGATGAAACTTGAAGACATATTAAGTTAAATTAAGTGCCAGACTTCCCTGAGAATGTATAGTATGCCTGGAGTTTCTTGCTATTTTGGCTGAGGTCATATTTTTCAATTGCTCAAAATAGCGTTCTACAGAACCTCTGAAATATTAACTTACTAGAATAATTCAAAAAAAMCCCTTTGTATCAGTTCTTTCCCTGCTTATTACTGGCACATTGTCAATGATAGTTGTTTCTTGCTCCAAATGTACTGTGTAAACCATAGGAAAGTGTAGGCTGCAGCAGATAAATGATTTGAAGTCATATTGAGATATTGAAATATCTCAGTAGTCTGAGATATTTCAAGTCCTTTCTTGCTTTGTTTCTTAGGCCAAGCAACCASCAGAGTGAGACAGGAGCACACAGAATCTATATGCTGTGTAGGTAAAAATGTTTGCRCTTCTCTCTTCTCTTGATTTTATTTATGCAATTTAAGAGCTTATGTAAAGCAAATTAGTGTAGTTYTCAGGAAATATTCATGACTGATATCTTCAGACAGTGAAGTCATAAAATCAGGCTGGTGCAGTGCATTTTCCTCCATAAACCTGTCTTTTGAGATGAAAGAATGCTATTCCACACTCATTATAGAGACCTTCTCTGCTTCCAGGATGCGCTATGCTCTAAAATTTCGTTACMAGTAAAAGGTAAGATGACCATAATAGGCAGATACTTCCTTTCTTGAAATACATTGCTTTGTATGACAGACGCCATTACAATCTAGTAAGTCAGTTACGTTTTTTTTTCCTCTTCTAAAGGCAGTAGGCTGGCCCCAMAAATAATTATGCACTTGAATATTCTGAAGTCAGTAGACAGCAGGAGACAAGAAGATGTATGGATATTTCAAGGGCTTGACATTAACTAGTGTTCCCACATTTTCATACGTTACCCGGGGAAAGAAAAATCTTTATTCTACAGCAAAAAATAAGCTGTGTCCAGTTCATCTGAGGGGCAACATATGGCTGAGCTCATTACTGATGAAAGTTTTGACTTGACTATGACAGACTTTCCAGTTCAAAAGGCAGCCTGGGCTGATAGAGGGAGAGTTCCTACTGGTGGTTATGGTCCCATCTTTGTGGCTGGTTACATTATAATTAGATTAGCAACAGCAGGTCACTGATAGGAGACCATGGACTTGAGATCAAGGCAATTGCAAACACTTAAGAGAGTTAACAATGTAGGTGACTATGTCCAGCCATTCCATAAGATCGACTTTCCTCCCTTAGTATAGATCGAATGGTTTTGGTGATGTTTTGGATTTTTTGTACTACTGAGGGTAACAGATGTCTGAAAACAAATGACCAAGGATCTAGTTTTCAGCCATTCTGAGTGAAGTGATTAAGATGGTGCAAAAGCCTGACATCCTGCRTGACACCAACACAGTCACAATTAGTGAATTGTTAAAAAAGATGGCAATATTGCAGCCTGTGAATATCTAGCAATGAAATGTTACTGCTTTGTGAATTATTTTTGACAGCCTTACTTTCTGCAGCAGTAACATTATTTAGTCATCTATCAGTAAGCCCAGAATGGAATGAGATCTAGGGCCACAAAGAAACACCTGGTGAAACCTTTTCTTCTGGAGCATATCTGGCTAGCATACATACAGTGTCCCTAGCTTTATGCCACTGCTTTTTGTCCCATAATTACTTATATGAGCAGGCAGGAGAAAAAAGGAAGAGTGTGCTAATCTCTAATGAAGAGATAGATAAGTTATTTTGGTTTGGTCAGTGATAAAATTTTATCTTACGTACCTGAGGTTTTATGTCAGTTTAGAGTGGTGCTCTGTACGATATAGAATTTCCATTACATTCAACTTTCTCTGTTTTTTTTCAACTAACAGAGAATAAAACCAGGGATAGAGCTGGTTTTGCTTAATTCTTTCTTCTTTCTTTTTTTATTTTTATTTATTTATTTATTATTCCTCTTAGCTTAGGGGGGAATGCTACAAGCCACATTTCAAAAAGGAGCACATCCTTCCACTTTCAAATAGATGTATGTTTGCTGGGCATATAGCAAAAACTCTAGGTTTGGGAAATTTCAGCTAGTACTCCATAGACACTTGCAGTAGACAGGAAAGGTAAGGAGAAAGATGGTCTGTGATCTGAAAAGAAAGAAGGTATGCACTGATCTGTTATCTGAACAGAGATGCTGTCATCAACACTGCTTAAATCAGCAGAGCTAGATTCCTTTTTCTGCTGAGGATCTGGCCCTCAACATTAAAAACATTAAACATTTTTCTTCTAGTTTTGTCTATTCTGTTGCCATGATGACAACTGTAACACTTCGACATTTCTTAATGAATAAGAATTTGTCATATACAAAAGACCCAGTTAACTGAATTTTATAGTGATGGAGGAGTTGTGGAATAGTTACCAAAGCAGTAATTTGAAATTAAAAGAAATGCTGATTCAGAACAGACTATAGGTCAGACCAAAAGGACGCTTTTCTGTCTGCAGTGTCCTGGAGCTGAATATTTAGTGGAAGTTTGAAAATTTGCATATGGGATAGCACTTTTCCAGGTGTGGAAAACTTTGTCATTGGTCACTATTATAATTGTGGAATCCCTTCCCAACATCCCAAAGGCATACAGTTTATATCGCGAAGCATGAGAATTGATATTCTATATGTGTTTATGGCCTGGCTAATGCTGCTGCAAATGTAGCGTGCAGTCATAGAATGGGCTCCTGAGGATCTTCAGAGGTAAGTAGACAGTGCTAGGAAATGAAGTTATGGCTATTGGATGTAATATATTGAAATATGCTAGACAAGTGGGACAGATCAGAGGAGAGTGCCATGATACTTCAGTAGGTGAAACTAAAGGACACAAGAGTGATGTCTTATGTAAACATAAATAGTTCAGAGACCAAAATGCTGGTTAATCACTTGCCCTGTCTTACAGCGATCACATTCGTTGTTTTAATTTGAAGTCAGACTGAGTTACATAAAGTGGATGTGTGAGGGGAAGAGAGGGGAAGTGTGGTGTTGTATACAGTCTTCCCCTTGCCTGCTAATTTATTTTTATATAATTAATTCAAGAGTAGTCTGATTAACTAATTGTATACTCCTAATTTATATATCCACTATTGCTGATGAGATTATGTATGTTATATTACTGTAAGAAAGAAGTTGCATCGCTTCTGAATCTAATGCAATGCAATAATTCGTGTCCTTGTTTTACTGGGCTTGGTGCAAGTCATTACATCATTAGAGTTGCTTTGATAGATGATGATTTATCTTCTCTTATGAATAGTTTTGATTTAAAAAATTCTTGAACAGAATTAAATGACTGCCTTRTTGGACTATTTTCTGTTTTTTCTTACCCCAGGAGATCCCAGAAGAGGCTGTCTTAAGTTGTGATATGAGGTCTCACATCCATTAAACAAAAATGCAGGGGTGGTTTGAACAGAGAGCATGTAGTCAGAGATAAAAATAAGAGTGAGTCAGATTTTGTGTTGAAACAAAGCTTGAAACAAAGAGTATACCAGAGGCATAAGACACTGGTAAATGAAGTGAAATGGAGGAAGCAAGGCCATTCTTCCGTACTGGGCTCTGAAGACAACCAAAACATGGACATACTGAAGCAGGCCCAATGAAGGGCTACAAAGATGATTAAGGGACTGGAGCATCTGATACGCAGGGAAAGGCTAAGAGAACTGGGACTGTTTAGCCTCTAGAAGAGAAGGCTCAGGKGGATCTCCCTCCCATCAGGTATTTACACACAAAGATAAGTAAGGAAGATAGACCCAGATTCTTCTGAGTGGTACCCACTCACGGAATGGGGGGCAACGTGCAAAAACTGAAAWACAGGAAATTCCACTTAAACGTAAGAAAAAAATGACAGTGGTCAAACACTGGAACAAGTTGTGCAGGGAGTGTGTAGAGCTGGAGATACTCGGAATTTGATGGCACAGTCCTGAGCAACCTGCTGTAGTTGATCTGCATTAAACGGGGGTTGAACTTGTTGCTCTTCAGAGATCTCTTCCAGCCTCAACTGTTCTGTAATTCTGTGCTCCTGTCTGCAATGTGTGAAGTTGCATCAAGCCTGATACAAAGTGCTGTTTTGCTCTTCATGAAGGCGTTAGGCATCACATATGCTTTTGTGAATCTCTGGAGGATGGCTGTTTCCTAAAGRCAAGTTGCTTCCCAGGCTCTTTATAGGAGATCATGTTTCCAAAGTAAATAAATGCCTTAAATGGCACAACTGAGCCCCTTTTTGCAGGAAAATGCTGAAACACCTCAGTGCTTTAGGAAATGGCACACTGCTTATTTATCACTTCACTGTGAATATAGAATAATCTTTTTCTCTTATCAGCCAGACAAGATGCAATGTGCCAATGGAGTTTTTCTTTTAAGGGGTTAGTCATCCTTCTAACATACATAGCAATAAAGATACCTATAAAGTTTTCTGAAATCTCTGCGCTTAAGAGTGAATCAAAATGAAAGATTTTTGTGGAGTATTCTAAAAATTGATCTTGATGTTCTGGGTCCTCATAACATCGACTGACTCTTTCTCTTTTTCACTGWCACTAGTCAGTCTGAAATATCTACAAAGGTTTATGCCAAACCAGAGAATGGGGATGTTTTTACGAATTCAGTTGCATTTCTGTGGAGGTGTTTTTTGTTGTGGTGGTTTAAGTTGAGATACTGCAGGGTAGTATTTGGCACAAGGAATAAAGATGTGTCAGAAATAAAGTGATTTTTGAGGCTTATTTTGTGTCATCCTATGGCAGAGTAACCTTTTTCTGCTTTTTAGTGCAACTACTGAATTGAAAATGACAATGGGGATTTTCATAGCATTAAATCCAAAAAAAAAAGAGAACTTCCAGAAAATACTAAAGCCCTTTTTTGGTAAGTATAAAAATCTTTTTTTTTCTTCTGTCTGAATTATAACAGTAGGTCTTAACAGAAAAATTCCMCTAATAAAAGAAATAGGTAATGGTTAGAGCGGAAGATCAAAAAAATGACACAAGGGCAGTTAGACAAATAAGACTTTTAAGATCTAGTGGCATATTCCACTGTAAGATAGAAATTACTGAACATAAAGAGGATGCTAATAATATTAAGAATTTGAGTTTTGTGAGATTGCATTTGGAAGGCAAAATATTTTCTTTTAACTTTGGGTGAAAAATTCTAGGAATTTTGATCTTCTCCTTGAGTATCTCACATATTTAGATTGTGGAATAAATATAAATTGTATTATGTAAAAGGAGGCATATAATGTTAAAGCATTACTGTTTTAATAAAGGATATTTGCCTGAATATACTAAGAGAGACCTACCACAAATTTTGTAGTCTGTATGTGCTAAATACTGATTTTAATGCATTTCGCATTTTTTGTTGTATCATTATTTTAGAAGAGTGCAAAAGCTTTTTTTTTTTTTTTTTTAAAAAAATGACCTTAGTATAAAATCAATCTTTTGTGCTTATCAAATTCTGACATATTTATGGTCTTTTAATCTAGGACAAGAAAATATTTATTGACCTGTGACATACTATTGGAGTTTCATTAATCTTGTCTTCTATTGCTGTTGTTAACAAGCTTTCCTGTACATTTTTTATGTCTAAAAATATCCAAATACAAATATTGCTCTAAAACATACCTGTTGCTCATAAAATCCTTGTTAAACAACATGATACTGTCATTAAGCCACTGGCATTGCTTTTGATTGATTTACGGATTAGCACAAATTCTTATAAACAATGCCACAACAAAGTGGGTGCTAACAGCAGAACTGTCTCATGTATTCATATTTTCTGTCCACTCTACAGAGCTCACACAAAGATGATTCAAGACTTCCAGCCTGTATATGAAATAATTTCGGCCTCAGAAGAGTTGCAAATTCAAGAAGACCTGTGAGAAAGTTTATCTGTCTCAATAAATTGTATTGTATCTAAATGGGTTTGGAGGAAAAATTTAAACTTTCTAGGAATGCTACTGTTAGCAAATGTACTAAAGAATTTGGGGGGCAGGGCAGTATCCATTAGAAATGGACTATAAAGGATTCCCAACATATTCAGTGGCAAGAATATGAGAAATACTCTTAGCATTGTACTTGAATGCCAGCAGCAATAAGAGAGAAAGCAGACAAGTCATTAGTGTACACTCCTGAATGAGCTCAGGTCTTGATTATCTCTTTCCAGTGCCTTCAGAGACTAGAGGGAGGAAGGCTGCTAAAAGACCTGTCCTTTCTAAGGAGGCTGGGGTGCATAATTATATAGGTTTATCTGGCCTTTTCCAAAGGGACAAATGGCACCACTTCTCCAGTCCCTCTCCTTACTGGTCTTTCTGTTCCTCTCCTTTTTCTTAACTACCAGTTTTCGCAAGTGCAATACATCTAAAGTCTTTTCTGGTACAGAAAATCAAGCATGTCCGTCTGTTTGAGGGGACAGGATCCCCCCATGCTGCCTGATGCTGATAACTTCATATATGAAGTAGCTGTGAAGACTGAGAAATCTCTGCTCAGTTTCTCTATTTTGTATAAAATTTCTTCCAGAAGTGAAGTTTTCAGTACTAACAGGCTGGTCTTGGTTCAAGAATTTTTCACAGGGTGCTAAGGGCCAAATTCAAAGCAAATACAGCCAGATGCATATCCTTACTAGTTCAAGCTGTCCTGCTTACAGGTTTGATTTTGACATAAGGCCATTGGCCCTGTGACTAAATAAGTGTGAGTTTCCTATGCATGTAGCACTGCTTAATGTTCAGATGACAGCATCATGTCAGACATGTTTAATCATAACAGTGTTTATTCCTTTTACTCAGAATGTACCCCCTTCATGACAAATGTATGTAAATGATCAGATAAAAATAGCATCTGACAAGATAGTTGGGTATGTTTCACTCTATTAACACATTAGACAACTTATTCTGCTCAAAGTAATATGTGAATACTAGATATGTATAAGATTAGCATAATTTTTTCAGTCAACATTTGTTCTCTGAGGTTTTTGATTACATTATTTTAATTAAGCAATAAGACATGACAAGCAAAGGATTTTGTGGTGACTATAGCACTTCTCACAGGTATTATAAAGCATGTGGCTGAAAGCTGAATGATTTTAAACATTCAAAATGTGCATTAATAGTCACTCTGAAAGAAACTGGCTAGTGTGCCCTTTGGTATCTTTAATGAAATACATATTTTAAATAAAGGAAGTATTTACTGGTTATAGTCATCAGGACCAAGACTTTGCTCTTGGCCGGTGAGAAAGCTCCATTTGTGCTCTAAAGCCTTCTGTGTTATGTCTGGGGTTAGTTTGCTCACGACAGCACAGGACAACTTTTAAATATATTCAAGGCACATCATGTTCTCTATGAGGGAAACAGACTGTCCCCTCTGGAATTGCATAATGTAGTAGATGTCACAAGGCAGAAATAATGAAGATAAATGAGAACAGAGACCCAGATAAAAGTATATATTTTCTAAGTAATGCCCTCTAGTCAGGGAGCAGGAAAGTGAAAATGTTCAAATTTCTTCATACCTCTCCACTGGAAACAGAAATGCTTCGAGTATAATTTGTGTTTTGTACCAGAATGCATCAATCTTACTATATTAAGTACTAAAATGCTGGAAAGAGCAAGTATCTATTTATTTTAAACAATCACTATGCTCTTTCTTTGCACCTTTGTTTATATATGCAAAATAACTTGGATACTATGACCAGGGTCTTAAAGACCAGTGATACTTGGGTTTGATTTTTGATATGGTTTTGATATTACTGAGTGAAGATTTAAATAAGGAAAAGCAGAAATTATCTTAAAAGGAGCTATGAGGATCTTGCTGTTGTAACCCATTTATACACTCCTAAATCCTCACTGTTTTGTCTAATGTTTCATTTTGATTGTCTTTCGTTCGTTCACTGTGTTTTATTAGTCCTTCCTATTTTAATAGTCATTTAACATTTTACTTGAGTGCCGATAAAAGCAATCCCAAATAGTAAAAGATTGTTCAGGGTTGAAGTAGCAACAAACAACCAGAATATGATGTACCATTTATTTTTTATGTTCTGTCACCTTTGTGGAAAGTCACCAAGAGGTAAGTGAAAGGTCACATCTTTCCCTCCCTCCCACCCCAAATCACTGGCAGGCAAATTATCTTTGTGAATATCACTTTTCCTCATTCTAGCAGCCCAATCTGAATAGCTAGATGTAAGAAAGCTTCCAAGATAGTTCTGAGGAACCTACTGGACTTTTTCATGTAATAAGTCCTATTTTGTGTGCTTTATTACTTTGAGTGCTCATGGGTTTTTTCTTTGTTTGTTCTTTTGTTCCAGTCTGTTCAGGATACATCAAAGTGATAAACTATGTTGTTACATGGTGCAGATGATTTCTCACATTGAGTGTAAATTGTCTTAGGATAATCTTTTAAATGTTCTAGGAGAATAGGTTGGATCTCAAGACTGAAACAGGGAAAGCTCAATTGTTAGCTTGAAAGTCCTTACAGGTTCCACTTGAGATTAAAATGTTAGAAACCAGATGTGGTCTTTTTTGAAGAGATTTCAGTGTTGTTTTAAAATGCATAATGCCGCCACATAAGACTTGCAATATGTGACAAAGTGCAGGGGCAAGGGGGAACACAACCASAATTTCAAGTCCATGTCCTTTGAGAGACTGGAGTCTAAATGCAGGTGGGATGGAAAGAAGTTGTTGTTACCTGCAGAATGCAAATAGTGGTGCATGCAAATGTGAAATGAATGTTTATACATACCTAAAAGTAATATGAGTGTTATGGAGTAGGGTTAAAAAGTGTCATGAGATTTGATTAAGCATTCATGCATTTTATCTGACTTGGGGCATTGAATCCATGGAAACATTGTCTTTTACACATCATTTTCTCATTCACAAAATTAAGTAATTACATCCTGGGAGGAATGCATTGGCATTGAATATACAGTATCCAGACTATGTCACTACAGGTAGCAGATTGAGTTTAACTAGCCATATGGATTGTAATTGTCTAAGTATGATTAATTCATAATGTTTGTTAATTTTATGCCTTATATTATGGTTTGTTATTATAATGTCAGTCTTTTTTTTTTTTTCTTGGTTTTGATGAGAGCCCTAAGGGATTTTAATCTTACTATGATACTAGCTAATGATGTCCTTATATTCCTGCATCTCRTCAATAGCTTGTTCCCCTTGCTGGAAGTTTCACGGAGAAGGGTTCTGAAGTTAGAACAGATGGTGTGTCAGGCCATTGCAGAACTCTGTTTGCAGCCTGAGGAAAACTTTATACTGAAGGTGGAAATAATGGCTTTCTGCTTAACTTATTGTAAATTCTAAATGGGGTGATTGAAGACTATAATGATCACTGTTGTTTGATGTCTATGAATTTCAACATCTGGCTAATCCCTTTGCTAGCTATACTAGTAAGAAAAGACACTGTAGTATTTCCTGCTTTTCTTTGAAAGAGATTATAGTGTGCGTGTATATATGTTTGTGTCTATGGGTATGCATATGAATATACGTGTTCGATATATGCATATGAATGAATTTATATATGTAAATCAATGTCTCTATACTGATTTCCTTGATAGCAAAATTGAATATTATGTAATAATATGACATTGTTCTTCATACAAAAAAGGGAAGTTCAGAGCTGTTGACCTGAATTTTATTATATCCCATCTGAAGAATTGGATTTATTTAAAATAACATTTTTGCTAGTCTTACCCACAAACCCAAGCCTTTAACACACAGTAAATTAGCAAACATGGCAGTGCTTCTTGCAGAGGGTTCAAGAAGGAAGCACTGGTGAGTTTGACAGTTATTCTTAGTAATGGACACCTGGCTTTTCAGAAGATCCCTAAAGTCGCTAGTCTGTTCTGTTACTGCACTATAATCAACTTGAAAGAATATTATTAACAGGAATCATGACCAGGAAAAAAAAGTTTTCACTTAAAAGTGATTTCTCTACTTAYGTTGTTTGTTTGCTGAGTTTTTCTTTAATCTGGATAATGACCACAGTTTAGGAAGCTTCATGTTAGAAATGTAGCAGTTTTGCTTGGTGTTCTTGAAGCAAATTGCCGAAATCTCTAACAGCATTAAATCTTTTTTTAACAGTCCAGTCGTATTCAACAAACCATGGGAACACACACCTAACTTCAGGCACATGCTGAAAATGTTTTGATCTCAATGGGACCTTAATCATAGTCTTAAAATGTAATGCTGAATTTGACCCAAACACCTAATAAAACATACAGGCAAAATATTAGCACCTGATCATCATGATGTCTTCTTCCTGAAGATCTGTCAATTTTGCCATGTTGGTCTAGACAGTGAATTCTTCAGGCCAGACCTATGRAGTAACTTCTCATACAAATAGTGGTCAAAACTCTGAGCTTTTGATTAAAGGTATCAGAATTAGACACATTAATTATCCTTAAATACAGTCTGTATCATCTTTCATTGAGAAAAGTTCACAAATCATATGCTATTCATAGAGAATTTGTGACTAGTTTTAACTAATGCCCAGTTTGAGTTCTGGCTGATGACAGCAAAGCTTTTTTCTTTTTTCTTTCCCTCCCTCACCCAGTAGCTTTATTTTAATTTCAGAACTTTCTCATGGTAGGACAAACGTGCACTTATCCTAGTTTTATATATTATACAAATCTGAAGCAAATGACTGTGGCAGGTACAGACAAGTATCTCCATACACAGAAAATATTTGGAATAACTATGTGGGAAGTTAAAAACCTTTTTCTTCATTTCATTCTCCTGCTTCAGATTGGCAGTTTGTAACTAATATAGTTAATCACAGCTGTCAGAGGCTGAAAAGAGCTATGCAAGTGATTTGTGTAATCAGAGTAGAAGGACTTGGACAGTGACTTGGACTTCAAAGGACAATGCTGTTTAGTAAAATATTAGTGCAACTACAGTTACTCCTGTGACTTCTAATATATGGTATATATTGAAGCTTGTTTTCAGGCACACATCAAGTCAGCAGTACTTCTTGGATTTAATATCTGTACAACTGTAATATATATTGGACTGCTAATCTTTATCTTCTTCTGTCTCACAGATGCAGTGAAATTTATAGCAATATCCACAAAGTCAGGTTKCATACAGACTAATCCTGTGCATGCAAATAGGATTAACGGCATCAAATGTCCATTCATCAGTAAAATAAAAATATTCTAACCTTTCCAGGTTGTTAGGACCCTAAGCAGATTTTGCTGTGAGATCCGGGTATTGCTGTGGCAATCTCCAGAATGCGTAAGGTGCAAACCAGTAACCTAGCAAAGAGTCTGTGGCTCATTGAGTTAATACAGCCACCAGCACAAAGCCCATAGATTTTATGCTGCAGTGTCTTCAGCACTGGCTAATCATCCTTCTGTGTCTTCCCTTCAGCTTCACTCTTATCTCACATGGTAACCACAATGAGAAAGGGTAACTACAATTACCAGGGTTGCTAATGATTCAAATGACTTTATGTCAGATCCAGAGAATTCAGAGTAACTAGCAAATTGCACTTGGATACCTGAGCAACTTGATGGGTTGCAAAGTAATAAAAGAGGAAGAATATCAAAAGTACTGGTGGAGATGGAGCTGGTGCTGCAAGTATGAGCAAAATAGCAGCCAGTGTGCCTGTGAATGGCAAAACCATCTGATTTTTTTTTAATAATTCTCTAAAATTGGACTGAAATCAAGAACAAGGTCATGCTAGGCTTGAATTGTCCTAGTATCTCACAATCCAGTAATAGACTGCCAAATGGAAAGAGACAGTAAGACAACAATTTGTGGCATAGTAAGGTCTCTTTAATTAGAGTTCCCATGCCTTTTTTTTTTTTTCCCCTCCTGACTGTATCCCCTACTTCTTTTTTTGACTCTTGCACCACTGGTGCACAGTTCTAATGTTCACAGGGGCTATTGCTCCCCACCTGCAATAAAGCTCAACCTTCTACCTGCAATTTTTGCTTGCTTATTCCCAYTGCCGGTTTTGAAAATTCTAAGCCATTTGTTATTTTGCAGGTATTTCCTGTGAGAAATGGTGATGCATTTAATGATTATTTTTGTGGATTTTCATCTGGCCTAGGATTAGAGGCTTCTATGATTCATTTGGAGTCAGAGGCAAGCGAGTCCCCATAGAGTATTCATAGTTCTGGTAGGCCAGATCTTGCACTACAATTGTGGAGACTCCCTGCTGCACAGATTTGCTCTACTGAGTCCTATTAACATACTTGGATGTACTGTATTTAAAGACCATAGCATTTTATTGAAATTACAGTAAGGATGTCTGCCTTATGTCAGGAAGATATAACTATCAGGGTAGGTACTTAAGGTCTGTCTGTCTTTCCATATGTTTGGAACATGTCTAGAGTCCTTTTAGTTCTTCTCTTAGATAAATCTGGAGTAATTTATTTGAAATCAGTAGTTTTTATTTTAAAATAGTAGAAATTTCCTTTAAATCCCATTTTCCTAACCAGTGCCTAGAATAGCTCTTGTTGTTAGATTCTAAGGGCTCTACTGTGGCTTTTAAGCCAGAGCCCTCAGTAGGGGATGTGGAGGGATTACACCGCCCCCAAGTAACTCCTAGAGGGTTTGTGCTGAGGGACAAATCTGATSATAGAATTTAAAATATGGAACAGGACCACTGTAGATCATCTAGTCCTCCCATCTGCCAGCACAGGATTTTCCCTCCCAGATATTCTTAATGCATTGTTCGATGTAAAGGTCTCAAGTCKGGGAGTTTCCAAAGCCTTGCTTGGAAAATGTTTGCCTCCTTTTTTCCCTCAGAAGTAGGAGGACACGGCAGCGGCCATGACCATGTCTTTTAATAGATATCTGTGTGTACCTTAGACTAGCTTCTGCCTGCTGGCTGGTGTGAATAGATAAATCCCAAGTGATTTATTTAAAAATGAGCACCGCAGCAGAGCAGGTTTGGCCAGTAACTGCTTTGAGGGGACTGAGTGTACACTTCATGATGATCCTCAAAGTTAGAGAGATAAGAAAGTTGTGTCAACACTAGCCCAACCTTGTTTAGACAAAATAAAACCATCATTTGAGAATTTCCACTTCTTCATATCAGTGAATTCTTTCTAACATTGCTTAGCTTAAACCTCTAGGAGGAAGATAATGCTTTGTACACATTCATTCTCCTCTCTTAACAAAAAGGTTCAGGATAATTTTGTGAAATAGAAAACAAAAAAATTAAAATCTTGAATGCAAATTTTGCTGTTACAGTTTTTTTCTCAGTGCCTAAGGAGTGTTTACAAAGTATGTCTGCTGTATCAGGTTATCAATAATCTTTATTTTCAAAATATTGTGACTTTTAGTCCTCACAGTTAGAAGCGCTGGTGGCTGGGACTCATTCAGACTTCRTGGTTGGAAATGCTGGAGTGCAGAACAGTCAAGTAAGTAATTYATATTTTCAAATATCCTCCATAGCCACTTGTTTTGCTTGCTAATTGTTTGTTTTTTAACTAAATATTTTAGTAAAACAATGTGTGTTGCGAGTTCATTACTTAAAATGCATTAGCAGCTTGAGCTCAGAGTAGAATAACAGATTCTATGAATTATGCTGTAGTTCACATTCTAGTTAAATTGGATGAAATTGATGTATTATGCAAATGCTATATATATAATATGTATACATATATATATATAATATTAAAAGTAAACTGTAATGTACCTATGTTGTAATGTCATGTTTCATAGTTTATATTTAGGAGATATTTTTTCTCTTTTTTTTTGTCCATACACTCTCTGTGCATCTGGTGTAGGCACCAATCCATGCTTGGTTTAATTTATTGTGCTTCATATCTTTTCTTTTTTATTTATTCAGCCCAACTCTCATAAACAAATACTAACAATAGAGAAAATGTGTTGCAATGTATTTCCTCTACTGGGAATTTGGAGTTAATCTTACAAAATTCACTTTTTTTTATCCCTCTTTATATTCTGTGACTATGGAAGTATCTCAAATTATCAAATTATTTCCAACTCAGATAGAAGATGTAGCTATGTTCTGGCAGTGTTCTTGTCATTAGATACTAAAGGTGTTGCATAAAACCTATACCAACATGAAGTTAATGACATTATGGAGTGATGTTAGCTATAAGGCTATCACCATATGTGAACAATTGGGATTTCTTCATCTTTCAGTGGAGGAGTGGGAAGACTCTCAGGTATGTTTAAGTTAAATTTGCTAGATGAGGAACTGATAAATTACATGATTATGGCTAAAGGGAATCAACTTTCTGACTTCAGCTGAAAGGCCTATTCCCATCTACCATAAAAGAATATTATGGCTTAGCCCAGGATAGCTCTGAATAAACTGTGTTTCCTGGGGATATTGACCATTTTCAACTAAATCAGTGAACGTAGTCCTGGATGACAGATCAGTGTATCAGATTACTAGTACTTCTGTGCAATGCGCAATTTGTATCAGTTTCACAAATGTCTCTTTAAATCAACATAACAGAATGCAGTGTATGTGGCCTCATCTAGGAATCTTAGTATGTTTTAGCTAATTTATTAGGGAAAATATAATATAGGGATCATTATATATACAAAATTTATTGATTTCATGCTATATAAGCAATGATCCAATGCACAGAGCATTCAGATACATAACTCAAAATCCTTCTCTTCCATGGGAATTCTCAAAATGGGAATTCTTCTCTCTCTACAGGTATGTTTGGTGTTTTCTGTGAGGTGTCTGTCACTTTAACAAAAGTGACCTGCAGAGTAAAGTGGAAAGGTCCCGTTTCAACCTGGGAAGAGGGTGGGGCAGACAGCTGAATTGTTCTGTATTTTGTGTGAAATCTTAATTGATTAGACTATCACCTTTATTCACCATAGAAAGACTGTCTTTCTTTATGATGGATACAACAGCAGGAGAGCCAGCTGTTGGAACTGATATACTTTGTTGCTTATCTGAAAGGAGATTTTTTGCCCTAATTTTGCACAATAGTAGAAATTTCCTTTAAATCCCATTTTCCTAACCAGTGCCTAGAATAGCTCTTGTTGTTAGATTCTAAGGGCTCTATTGTGGCTTTTAAGCCAGAGCCCTCAGTAGGGGATGTGGAGGGATTACACCGCCCCCAAGTAACTCCTAGAGGGTTTGTGCTGARGGACAAATCTGATGATAGAATTTAAAATATGGAACAGGACCACTGTAGATCATCTAGTCCTCCCATCTGCCAGCACAGGATTTTCCCTCCCAGATATTCTTAATGCATTGTTCGATGTAAAGGTCTCAAGTCKGGGAGTTTCCAAAGCCTTGCTTGGAAAATGTTTGCCTCCTTTTTTCCCTCAGAAGTAGGAGGACACGGCAGCGGCCGTGACCATGTCTTTTAATAGATATCTGTGTGTACCTTAGACTAGCTTCTGCCTGCTGGCTGGTGTGAMTAGGGGSCASATGGGTAAGACCTCTTCCTTTGCAGTCTCCAGATGACCTAAAGATACCATGTGATCACTATGCTCCAACATAAGATTTGTAACTGCCTTAAACCRTCACCAGTCCTTAAAGAATGTCTCAGATTTTAGGTGTAATCTGAGGTGCTCAGTTCTGAGAATTGCTCAGCTCTGTAATGCAGTGAAGTTAATTTCTGGTTCAGCCAGAAAATTTTGTCCTAATTTTCTGGGTAGTGATTACTCTCCCAACCAGTGAAAGTGGCTTGAATGTTCCAGCACATTTTGTTTACTGTTTAAAGGGGATAAAACTCCCATGTATTATTTCTTTTTTGTGAATAGTAATAGTGCATTTTTTCCAGTCTTGATAACAGTTGATATTTCAGTGTTCCAGAAGTATTTTGAAAGATTTGAATTATCAGATAAATTGTAATGCTCTTGTAAATGTTATTGGAAAGTAGAGATTAGTTTTTTCACATGTAATTCAAACCTATAGAGTAGACTGCAGTCTTGCAGAGATTATTTCGTATGTTTAACACTGTTGCGCATAAGCATTACTGTTAGATTTAGAAAGTCAGAGATTGATGAATCCACAGGATAAACAAGTAAATGATAATGTATGTTGGGATTTGTGCTTTAGACAGTACCTACAAAGCCTGTGATGACTTTGAATTAGTGTTATAAGTAAGTAGTGCAAATGGGATTGTGCTCTGTAGGGAGAAGTATGGGATGTCAGTGATGTACAGAATCTCCCAGTAGTGACTGTAATAGTTATGGAAAAGAATGAAGACTCCATCAGTATTAAATTCCTATTGATAGTGTTCTTTAAAGATCAGCATATGAAACAAATATGAAATCTTTAACCTAAGTAATTGGAAGTTAATGGTGAACAAATACAATTTTAAAAACTGGCTTTTTTCCACTTTCAAAATAATGACTTTAAGTCCTACTTGTCTGCATCCTTTTAAGTGGGAAAAGAAATTCCTGCAATCTAGGTCTAGCAGAGAAAGTCTCTTGGGGCAAGGAATCCTAGGATCATAGAATGGCAAGGTTGGAAGGGACCTCTGGAGACCATCTAGTCCAACYCTCAGCATAGCCCATACGGGTATTGGACCCAAAGCCTTAGCATTAGCAGCATCATGTTCTAACCARCTGAGCTAAACCTGTCCCCCTGCCCAAGGAAGACTGTATAAGTTGAGGTAGAAGCAGATGAAAATCAAGCTTGGTTAAAATGTAAGATGCCCCATTTCCTTGGGGGAAGTTCTACAGCATATCCTCCCGTGGTATGCTGTAGACCTGAGAAATCATTAAGAACTTTGTTGTTCTTTTAATGGGTATTGTGCAGGATATGCAGGGCAGAAGGATTTATTTGTTCATTTGACACATCACTGTATTGTTTTATGTCAAAAATTATGTTATTGACTGGTTTTACTTGGGCACTCCATGAGCCTTGTTTATCCAGAAACTGCAGCTATTTAAAAACAAGTGGGTACCATAAAAATGAGTTCTGGCCTTTTTGTTTAGGTTCTAACAGTAGCAAGTAATGAAGGTGTTTATTAACACTTCCAGCGCATCTAGTGTTTGAAATAAGCAATTTTTGAGCAGTCACAGTATCCAGAGGTGGCATTGTCTAACTGAACACACTTGATTTAGGCTAGAGTCCATAAATACAATAATGACTGCATCAGGATAGCTTGCTAGGAAAGGACCGTTTAATTTTAGACTGAGAGATATTTTCTATTTATAAACTGTGAACAGATTTAAGGCAGAAAGATCAGGTTCCAATATCTAAAGTCCTTTCCCAGTGTAATTACTGTAATCTGGCTTTTTAAAAATTTCAGAATCTGTTACCATATATTCCAGTTTGATTGCTGTGGTGTCTGGGAAGGACCACTGAACAGTACCTTCTCCAAAAGACATGTACGTTTTAGTTTTGTTCCTAACAAGCATTTTCCATCCATATTCTTGTCCTGCTTTATTTTGTTATTTTCAAGGGATAGAAAGCACACAGAGCATTGCATAATTTCTGAACAAAATTTCTATCCAAAACTTCTTTTGGTCTGTGTGGCTCCCCACCTCCCACAAGGTAGGGCAAAGTCTTAATGGTTTTAAATAGCCTGAGTATGAAAATATAGATGTCTTTCCTTTTCTGTGAGAAGGCAACATAGAATGTTTTTTACATGTGTATTTTGCAATTTACTTATTTGCTCTTCTGCAAGATTGTATGTACCTACACTTCCCCACAGTTTCATTGCAACATTTTGCACACTTAGKTTTACCCCTGCAGTGACTTCGTAGGCTTTCTGCCATCTGTCATTGTTCTTTTACTTTAATGTACGGTGCAGCCACATACAATTTATGACTTTGCCTGGTATTTATTAGACAGACAGGATTATTGCCCACAGATGGCTATGGTTCACAGCCAGAGGCGTCTTCACAGAACTAGCAGGAAGAGATTTATCCATGTGACCATGTGACTCTTACTGTAAGCTAATTTTAGCACTTGGTTACTGTTGATAAGTTAGAATGAAACAAGAACTCTGGGTCAAATATATTCTAGCAGCAAGATACTGCAGTTCCRTTGACTTCTGTTGAGTCACACCTGCATACGTCAGGTGTGAAATTAGCCTGCCTTTTTTTTCATTAGGGAAATAAAATATATGAGAACATATTTTAATTGCAGTACAATTGTGCAGTTACAAATATTTCTAGTCTCAGAGGTATACCTTTGGAGCAGAAACAACAGAAAAGATTTATCAAGTAGTACAGTTGTTGCCGGTAGATGACATTGTCTGCCAGCTTTACATTTTCTCTGCTTCTTTTTATGGGCCACTGGAGTCATATATTCTGTCATTCACAGTGTGAGACTCAGAACATTTCTTTGGCAAAGTCAGGGAGACTGGCGTGTTGAAAGTGAGCCAACACAGTCAGGTGGTTTCATTTGTACTTGAATTTGAGACTAGTTCTTGCAGCTGATAGGACATAAAAATTGTATTGTGTCTTTCCACTAGTAACCAAACACACACACTGAACTAGTTGCTACTGGTAATTTTCAGTCATCTCACTGGCAGTAAATACACTGATTCAGTTCAGTAGCTTTTCTAATATTTAAGGAATCTGTTAGTAAAGTGCAATTCATTGATGTCCCAGAGAAGCTGTTAATTCAATGCCTCAATATAATAATACCACAACTACCAGTACACAGATTAAAATCCCTGCAGATTTCCCTCTATAGACTGAAGCAGAAATTCCCAACCTCCAGACTGTACTCTATAGGGACTTTATTAGCAGTTGGTTTTGGGAGGGATGGTGCTTCAAACAGAAGCCATCTGGAATATTCATTAGGAGAGTCTGCTACAGAAGAACTAGGAAAAGAAACAGATATAGAAACATACTGCAGTCTCACCCTGCAAAGTGCTAGGCCTCCTTGTATTCCACTGGGAAGTCAATGGGAGTGAGGAACGCTCAGCAGTTTACAGCTTTATGGTCTAATTCAGGAATGCCCTATGTAGTTAAATATGCCAAACCAAGAAATCGGGTAAGTAAATATGCTAGGTGAAGTTCTGCCTTCAAATTCAATAGCAGAGATATGTCATCAATGTAAATTCTCAGCATTTGTCCTGATCTTTTACCCTTTTGTTGTTATTTCAAATATGTGGTTGGTTATTTTAATGCTTCATCTTTTTAGGTTTCTGAGAAGCTTGCAAAGCGCAGTCTGAAAGAGCATATCTGACATGTATGTTCCTTATTTTTTGCCAGTGCTACTTTAAAGCCATCACCCGTTTTCCTCAAAACTGCACAGTATGGGAATTTCTATTATGCTCCTTATTGCCTAACCTGTGTTTCAGATGTGCCTGTTACAGATGAGAGAACTAAAAGGTAAAGAGAGCATGCCTACCTGGGGAGCATTTGCAGTTGCTTGCTATGCCAACAGGAACATGGCTCCATTTTGTCCTTCCACAGTCATTAAAGTTGGGCTGGCATAGAAAGGAATGCAATATACGGCTTGCTGAAGACCATAAAGCACTGCATCAATGTGTTGTTGGGTCAGTGCATCTGAATGCAAGTTCACTGATTTAGGTGCAATACGTGCAGGATTTGACTCCAGAGGAAAGGGAYTCCACACTGTTTACTACAGACATTTCTAGAAGGCACAGGCTAATTTCAAGTTTGACATGTCAAGGCACGGAAGAGTCATTGACACAGCAGGTGCACTTAAATATAACTGTCTAATTATACACTGATGTAAGTTTGCTCCCAAGAAACTAAATGTACAGTGCCATGGAAAACACAGTATCTGCCTGTCATGCTTTTGAATAGGTAAGCAGTCTTCAGCAGTCAGGCACGTTTCATGTATGAAATCATCAAAATCATCATATGGTAAACATCTGCATGATTCCYAATCTTTATTGGGTATCCACATTGTGATGATTTCTCTTCTATGAACTCGGGAACTTTGAGCATACATGCAGCTTGTTGAGGAGGAATACAGCTTCTGAAACTTACCTGAGTTTGTTAAGAACTGATTTCAAGCTTGCTTATTTAGTTTGGGTTTAAAATTTCTGCAACAGAATTTCTGAATCAGTTTAAAATCCGTAACAGTAACTTTAGAGGATAACAGAGCAATGTGATTTTGCAGTTGCTGCCAGGCTAATCTTGGCATACAGGAAAGGTCATTGTCTGTTAGTGAAGTTCAAGCAGAGCCTGGGGCTGGGTAGTGTTTAAAGGATGTGAGTGGATAGTTTACTAACATAGATCTGGCTTCAGGACATGCTTCAGTGATGTGAATATTTTCTTGCCCTTCCACCATGCTCTATAGCTAAATTCTTTTTCATTTTTAAGTTGGCAGTTCTACCCTGAACTAATAATGCTTTATCTCCACTCAGCTGCTTAAGTCCAAAAATCTAGGCAAGCAAATAATTTTAGAGAAAGGGGAATGCTAATAAAACATATTCTAACAGTGATCAGAGAAAAATTGTTGTTACCTAGGCAGAAAATCTGAATAGTAATCAGTAAACAACAGTTATTGTATCTTTAAATAGATCATGTTATTATTTATTAATTTACTTTGATCTCAAAGTATAKGCCTCCTTGACCCTGTCTCACAAGCGAAATGCTGCAGAGTAAAATTACATCTCTCCCTTCCATTTTTTGTGAGTGTCCAGTTTCRCATTATCCAGTTTTATTTTACATTCAGTCTTTCAGGTTATTTCCACTTTTGCCATGCTGTGTCTTCTACACTGACCAGATCTGCATTTAGCTGGCAGGGTTGAGTCTCCAAGGTTGACATCATTCAGCATTGCAAAAATTGTGCCTATGACCAATAAATGTTTTGAGATAATAAGTATTGCTCAAACAGCCATTAAAGAGTTTACAGAATTTGCTTAAGCTCTCTGAAAACCCCCTGTTGAGAAGTAAAATGTTCCTGTAACATACACATTCAGTCTAAGATTGCCTAATTAATGACTCTACCTCTAAATTCATCTAATCTCAGCTGTGATAGAGAAGGGCTGTTTGTTTTGAGCACAAAAGGAAACATTTACTGAATGACAAAATGGATATTCAGAGTAACTCAGAACAAAGAGGGTGAATATTGGRAAAAAAAAAAAAGATGAGCATTCATCTCAGCTGGAGTCTGAGAAATCAGTGAAATACCTTGATATTCTCATATCAATCACCTGACAGATTTATAAAGTGAAGGGTGTGATTCATGCATTCACTGGTAACAGTGTTCTTCGAGAGAAATTAATTTCTTGCTTCCCAACACTAATTCTGTCTCCCAAGATCATTTCAGCACCTCACCAAGAGTTGCTACTATCAGTAGCAAATAAAGTGTCACAGATGCAAAAACCACTCACCAATCCTAAGGTTATCTGGTATACGTGTCCTTTAACACAAGCATCAATCCCATCTCATTTCAGTTGCCCGTATTCCTTTATACCTTCACTCTCCAACATTCTGCTGTTCCTAGTCAGTGCATAGGTTGGAAGTTATTTGGRCTCAAAGTACTTTGTTGGAGGACAAAAAAGGTTTTTACCTGATTTTTCATGTTAGTCACATTCTGAAGAGTTGATATCTACCTCAGCAAATCTACAGAGCTGCAAAAATAGACTCCTTTATGAGCAAGAAATACAACAGATGGTTAGTATGAAACCTGGTATAGCTTCAGGACAGGGGATTTATATTTGTGTTCTTATTCAGATGCGTTTTTCTCCTTTATGTTCAGAGTTGTTTTCCCTCTATGAAATACTGCTATTTCTGTACTGACATTAGTTTCTTAGAAATTATGTTTTTATTTGTCAGGGTGTTATTGCAGACTGCTACAGATCCTTCTCCAATTTAACTRAAATATTTCTGTGCCAAGATTTTAAGATTCTCCAAAGAACATTCTTAATTAATTTGTTGCTTAGTAAAAGGTAATTTACAGGTCACATTAGAACCATCTTTATGTATCTTGTAAAGAATATTTAGAAAATAATAATAGATCTAACTTAGTATTTACTGTTGTTACTTACTGTTACCTAGTGGAACAGCTTATGACCAAGGAAAAGAAGAGGGGAACAACCCAGTCATCTTTAAAAGACCAGTGTTGTGCAAGGCAGAATCCTTCTGAAGAGCAAGGGCAAATTTGGAGAGTGTTGTTTCTCTGGAAGGAGAGAGAACAGTGCAGTGCTCTTCACAGCCTGCTGATTCTGGCCATGACCATGAGAAGGCCTAATCACTTTCTTACCTGAAACCCCACAGGGTTTGCTACACCTGCTGCTCTCCAGCAAGGTGAGCAAAGAACTAACTTTGTTGCACAAGGGATATGTCCTTTCCATTGCTTGACAGCCTTCCTGCTTTCCACACCAGTGYTCTGGAGAAAGAGCATCCAAAAAGATGCTGCTGCATTCCCACTTCCAGCTGACAGTCCGTTGCTTTGCTCTGTAATGCTGGAGGGATCGTTCTAGTATAGAGATACTTCCTCCACATAGTACTGGACAGAAAAAAGAGCACTGATGTAATTTTGTGTTCCATGCTGCATTTTCAGCCTTTCARTAACTTTGTATTCTCAGGCTGAAGTTCACTCCAAAGACAGCAGCTGCTTGTTCCTAAATATTAAACACTGTACCACCTTTCTGTACCCTCCTGTCTTTTCCTGAAGGAAGGACAGAAAGAAGTTCTCAAAGAAAAGTACAGAATATTGTTACTGAGCTAAAAAAATCTACTGGAGTTTTAAATGACTCTTGGCACTGTTCAGAGCAGGGAAGGCTGTAGTTAGTTCTGACCTGATTATTAATGTTCATGGAAAATAGTAGGAAATACTGTTATAAAGAGGTTCTGGAACATACAGACAACTGTAATATAGACATTGTGGAACACTTAATCAATTAGACCAAAATTGCCATGGATTTTAAAACAGAAATTTTTGTGCAAAAGTGCAGGTGTTATGCTTCATAGTGAGTTTCACACCAAGTCACTGAATTCTTTGAAAGCTTTTTGAATCAAATGGTTCAKCTGTGAAGAAAAGGAGATGGAAGTAAAAACAAATCTTTGTGAATAATGATACAAGATATGGGCTTTAGCTGCAGATTCAGGTGTGGGTCCAGCTTATGAATTCCTGAAAGTTGTGTTCTCTCTAAATCCAGGCTTTTGTTTTTAATGCAAGATGGAGTTCTAGCTGTTCTCTTGTAGGCCATATTAGGAGGAAGCAATATGTTCTTCACCTGTGCTTCTCCAGTAGAAGAATGTTGGTTTGTCATGTATAAGCTTGGTTGAACCACCTAATGTGTATCTGTTCTACATTAAGAAGTAATTTAAACCTAGATATGGTTAAGGATTTCAACCTGCCATGCCTTCTTCTGTTAGAGTGTTTGTGGCCTGCAGGTTCTCCCTCATGCACAAGCACCAGCTTTGAAAACATGTTTTTATGCTTACCTACACTGCACACATGCAATGGCCTCCTCATAGTTCTCAACTATTAAAAGCTTTTGGTTCCTACTAGACAGCCTAAGTTTAGAATGCTCATCTTGAGCAGGAGTTTTGAAGAACCACTAAGGGTGTTACTACTAGACAGTTTTTTTCCTTTTCTTTAATAGATTTTATTAATTTATTTTTTCCCCTAGGGAACACCAATGTTATGATGAGGAAGAATTTTGAGAACATAGTAACATATGTAACTCATCTTCCCATTGGGCTTCAGTTCTTTCTTTTTGATTTAGCTTGGCCCATAGTAGCATGGGAAATACCGTGTGAAAAGGTTTTACATGGAAACACTATCTAGTCCTAAAGAGTTGTGCTTGTTCATAGCTGGGGTTTGGCATTTTGACTGATGCTGTTTATTTTCTGTTTGAAATAGGAAATGAAAAAATATGATTATGGATAGTTTGCTGGCAGCAAAACCAGGTTCCACAGAATCTTCAGATATGGAAATCTTACCTCCTGCTGTTGTAAAAACTGAACTTCAGGCCAAAGCAATTCAAATGACTTTCAGGTGAGTCTCAGAACAGCGCTCAAACTTCTGGATGTGGAGCTGAGTACATGACCATTTTGAGATTGGCCATTTCTATTTTTGTATGTTATTTTTTTGAAGTGGCATATCTCTTCTGTTCAGCCTTTGCCCTGTTTTCTAGCTAGTTGATTATCTCATGGAATTTAATGACAGGTAAAGCAAAGAGAAAAGAGCAATACAATTTCCTTCCTGTTCACTTCCCTTTCCGAATACACGGAATCTTACTCTGTGGGCTTAAATATTTTGAGACATTAAAAGGGAAGGGGATATTACTATCCAGGTATCAAATGAAGTAGTTGGAGAGGGGGCATATTTTGGATAGGTATTGCATGATTCAGGGAGGCTTGCAAGGCATAACTTTGAAGTTAAAGTGACAGTAATTAACAAAGTAGCTCTGTAATCAGTAGAAATGCAAAGCCCATAGAATGGTATTAGTATACTAAGGAATTCACAGAATGAACAGTATGTTTATTTGGCATAACTGAGTTGTGAATTTAATTGYACATAATCTGAGTTGAACTAACAAAACTTGTATTACTGTGTATGTGTATGTGGCTTTCATGTAGAAAGATTCTATTGAGCATTAGCTCAATCGGTGCTGAAGTATGTTTTCTGTTCCACTGGAAAGCGACAGCTGTTCTACATGAAAACCACTATGGAGGTGTGTGCTATTGGCACTGGGGAAATAGTGGCATACCACACAATTATTCAAGTCTCAGTAGGAACCATATCAATCCCAAACAGTGAGAACTCTTTTTGCTAGTGAAAAATGGCAGCCCAGGAACACTGTATTTAGCCTATTAGAGGTGCAAGTACAACATTAAGTCACCAYCATGGCTTTCTGCAGTTTATAGGCATTTATGGCATGTTTTTTGTATAAATTCAGATTTCTTGCACTTCTGCAAGTGTGGTGCCAAATCACCTCCATGCCTGAAATACTATGATGTATTATAGTATGATATTGTACTGCTAAAGTAATGCCGTAACACTAGTGGGTTGTGCAAAAAGTAATAGAGATACATTTTAAAATAGAGTTTTGTATTTATTACTTTCAATTCCTTAAAGACTATGCAGTTCCTGACCCCTGAATTGATATGCAGGAAGGATAATTAAGGACTGAAGAGAAAGCATAATAACTATTGCAGAGTCTACATTTGGAGAGCTGCTTATACATGCAGAGAATTGGGAGAGAACTCAGAGGCTGCAAGAGCTGACAGAGGAAACAAAAGGGAGGTGGTTATTAAATAGGTATGTGCTGGCCAAATAAGAATGGTCCCACCTCTCAGTTCCAGTGCCTGACCCTACAAATTCTTCAGATCTTCCCTTTAGTTTGCTTGATTTATTTGTTTAAATATTGGTAGGACTTGGCTYAGAAGAAAACTCGGTACCTGTAGGCAACTTCCAAACATGTTGACAGAGCCTGGGCTAGGCTTAGGTTGAAGCCTTCACTAGCAGTCTCATCTCATTTGCTCCCCCTTGCACACACAGCTGTAAGGGGAGTGGGTAAGGGAGGCTGGAACTGCCACTAGAAGCTCAAGGCGCATATTCCTGACAGGTTGCACCCTGGAAGTGCTCATGGCAATGAAATTCCCTTTTCCACTTCTTACATATCTGACAAGGAGTGAGGCCTGCCTCGCTTGCCAGCTGTCATMTCCAGAGTTCTTTGTCCTCAGTTTGGTTTTGCTCAAACTCCCAGTCCCTTATCCAGGCATCAGCTGCTATGCTGCTGGTCTCCACTGAGCAAATAGAGATGGGATCTCCCTGCTTCTCCATGCTGGCTCCATGGGAGGGGGAATAGCCCAGTGCTCCTCTTTTGCCGCACAAAAGCCAAAATGCAGAATGTGTGGCCAGGGAGACCCAGCTGAGCTGAGTCATTGCCTCTCTGCCCTGCTTCTGTTCCTCATATCAGCAAATATGTATATGGCCTTTCTGAAGGGAAGAACTCATAGAAGAGATGCACCAGAAAGCAGATTCAAGCCCCTGAATCCTATGCCTGTCTTTATAAGCTTGYAGGTAGCCAACCTTTGAATGCCTCCAGGCAGGAAAGAATTAGAACGCACTCAATTAGGCAGGGAGTTATGCACCTGGGAGTGCATTAAAGGTGGGCTGCTAGGGCAGACAGAGGTTGGTGCACCTTTGCTGGGAAGAGGAATTGCCAGAAACAGGGAAGTAGGTTTTTAGCTGTGCTGGTGCAACATCTTCACCTTCAAGTCAGGGGGCCTGTAGAGGCCAAATAACATTGCAGTGGAGCAGTAAAAGTCCATCTCCTGTAAGAAACACTACAGAGGCTGAGAGAAGACTGTGAGCTCTGCCTGTGCAACTGCAAAGCCAGGTCATGTGGAGTAGCAGCTGCTGACGCTCAACATTTAGCCTTGACTTGGCACTGTTCTCACATGTGCAGCCCATGATGGTGTCAGGAAACTCTTCCTTCTGTACCAGTACCCTGGAAATCTAGGTCAGGCCCTGTGTYTTCTTCCAGCCCATAATACTTTCTGGGTCTACTTTAACATCCTTCCTGTTTTGGGGAGTTTCCATTTCTATATAAATTTAATTTTCCACCCATCCACAGAGCCAAGGTAGATCTTTCTTTTGATTTCTTAAGAACATGTGGTTCCTTGAAGAACCTGTCTGTGCTGTCCTAAACACTAGCTAGAAATCTTGCAGACACGTTAAGGTGATCTCCTTTTTCATCAGGGACTTGATGACTAAAGATATGCTGTCACTAGCATGCCTATATTATTTGCATGCTAAAACATTTTGGTCTTTTTGTTAGGTAAATCGTGCTGAATTCGATGGAGTCATTTTAAGGCTGAGTTTAAGCCTAAACATTTATTTGGTAGATTTGATTTAGCCTCATCATTATTTACTTGTTTGCAAGAATTCCCTCTTCAGCACCCACCTGGAGTTTCTATTTTATTATGTCTTGCATTCTAAAATTTGGCTAAAAGAGAAACCCTCAAGGTTGGCAAGGACTAGGATTGACAGAACTATGGCTGTTTGAAATCCCTGTTGTCCATTTAAATTTTAATGTTTCTATCATTTGTTCCTCAGTGTAAATTAATAGCTATGGCAGTGTGTTGGGTTTCTTTTCTGAAGTCAAGACTTTAAATTTAATTCAATAGCCTAGATTTACAGCTATTCTATATTTCACAAGGCAGAATCAATAATGTGACTGAAGTGAAGAAGATAAAAATTTATGATATCTTGCAATTTAATGGTTGAAAAGATGCAATTGGAGAGATCATAAATTGTGAAGGAGTTTATGCTTCATTGCTCCTGATTCAGTGCTTGCTGTTAGAACTTGATTTGTGACTATTCACAAGGTGTGATTAATGGTGTGATCGATGCTTGCTTCAGTGCAGTAAAGCAGTTGTAATGCTCTTCATTAGAATAAATAAAATAAATTGACTGAAGCTTTATAAAAACTGTGTAACATTTAAAATCTAAAATGTCAATTTTTTTTTCCTGTTACAATTTAGGTTTCTTCAGGCAGTTTCCACCTACATCACATCACTCATTGTCATTCTTTTTGGATATTATAGAAATCCATGTGGGTTTGGGTTAGCTTTATGCAAAGCTCAGTGAAGGGGAAAAAAAAAGAGTTGAATAGGACTGACTAGAGCCTAAGATTTTCTGGTGGCTGTGTTTTGCCATCCTGCAAATGTACGTTTTTTTTCCTCCTTTAACAAGTGGAAGTTTAAAAGAATCAAGTCAGAAAATGAGCCTTCCATACACAGATGTACTAAAAACAATAAAAAATAGTAATTGTCATTGTTTTTAAATAGGATGACGGCATGATCAGTACCCTAGCAGAGACAATGAAGATAAAGGGGCTTTTTTGAGTAGCATTACTTTAGTTTAAGGCTGTTCATTGCATAATCCAGTGCTGTCTCACAGTATGCTCTAAAACAGGCAGGGAAATACGAGGAAACTGCAACAATGATGAAAGGCAGTGGGATGTAATGATTTTGATGTAGTCATTTAAAGAATTGGGCTCCAGGAGATGCCAACGAGAAATAGTGTAGAGAATGCCCTAGGATGCTTTACACATGCCAGTTAAGCCCCCAGCAATATATGAATCATTTTGAAATTTTAAAATGTCTAAGTTTAAACATGCTGTGTAAAGTCTGGTGGTGAAGAAATTGTACTGTGAAATTTAGGGAAAATAGCAAAGGGAAGGCTTAAATTCAGACATTTTTAATTTGCTTCAGTCTTGTTTGCTTTTTGTTTCTCTCATTGAGAGATATACCTGGTAATTAGCTGGAAAAGTTTATCAAATTTTCACTATACTCCTTTGCTATGATTGTCTTTGGTGTCTTTTGTTATAATGTATTTGGAGATTTCAGCTTTGTGTCTGATTTTTTTTTTTTTTTTTTTTTTTTACTGGGAGCTACAGGTAAATCTAAAACAACTGGACAACAAGGCACTGTTTTAACACATCTACATATTTTGTAATGCAGTGACCTAAGTATTTCCTGTAATTTGTGCATCTTGAAATATGCTGAAGCAACTCCTGCATCGATGATCATGCATTTGCTCATTGGAATTGCAAAGAGAATGAAAAATGTACRGAAACTTCAAACATTTTTGAAACATATAGCTATGTCAAAATTAGTGTTTCTATTATTGCATGCAGTATTTACAGACTATCAGTTGTCACCTTTCAAAAAGAAATAGCTTAAGATAGATCATCTTCTGTCTGTCATCCGTCTGGCAGAGATTCAGATATTAACTGTGACACGTTCTGACAGTAAACACAGTAAAATGCATGAGACTATATTATAAGTAGATAAGCTTTTCTTTTGTAGATGGTGGAGTTTTTTAAATTAATTAATTAATATTTTGCTCCCTCACTGTTGATTGAAAAGCCAGTAATTCACACACACAAAGGGGTTTCTGTGAGTCATAAAAACTAAGTTTGGGTGGGTAAGGGCAGAAACTGTAGCTGAAGCCACAGCTCCTGGGGCACCGTAGCTGAMAGACTCCAAGAGCTCAAAAGGCTGTGGTGGGCAGAGAGGCACAGTTCTTAGGTAGGCGGTTGTAGTTACTTGATCTGCTGAGTTCACGTCTACCAAATAGCTATCCAAAAACGTAGAGTTGCAAGGAGATGTGAAGCTCTAACTGTCCCTAAYATGAAAGAAAGTTGACTAAACTTAAACCTCCACCACTTATGGGGCAGGCAGTGTACCAGTGTCCTCCACTCTTTTTCTCCCCTCCCTCCCCCTGAGGAGCTGATGACCTATCCAACTTATTAAGCTKATTTGAGAAGTTATAGTAGTAATAATGCTAGGCCCTTAGACAGAACTTTTCATCCGGCTGTATCTTAYTGCACTATCAAACAGCATCATAAGTCTTATTTTAAAGATAGGAAAACTGAAGCTTTGAGAGATTTTTCCAAAGTTGCATGCCAAATTTGCTACAAAGTTCTTCCTCCCTTTTCTTTAGACCTGCACACTATTCACTGTGCTTTTGTGCCCCTCTAGTCAGTACAGAAAGCCATACTTACTAATCAGGAGTGCCAGAAAGTATACCATGATAATATTTTGTTTGGGAATTTTTAACTTTTTATTTTTAAATAAATTTTGCTAAGTGGAAATGTTTATAATTATTTAGGCAGCTTACAGATACATATTCAGCCACAAAAATGTAGGCACCACACATAACCAGAACATTTAGTTACCAAGCTGATGAATGATCATTTTAGTGAGAGAGCAGAGCCCCATTTGTTCAAATATGGCATGCGGTAAGCCAATGTCCCAGTTTTCACCTAGTCTAGCTTCAGTACTGAAAGTAATACAATAATACTGGAGAAGCAAAATATTAGCCCATGAAGGGGATGGGAGGACTGACCCAATGCACCTTTGTTACTTCTGGTGCCTAATCTAACCTCTTTGGAAACAGATGGACTCTGTACTGGGCTGYGTATGAACATCCTCAGTTAGTTTTGTGCTGAGGAGTTCACCTGCAGGAGGAAGCTATTGTGAAATAGGAGAGAGTTTGAATTGAAATACCTTTATAGCTTTTCCAGGCTGCCTTTCACAATGCTCCCTCACCACCACCATGGATACCTTTCTGCAGTCTAACTTAGTCCACTTCAAAGTAGGCTAAACAAAAGGTTATTCTTCAGGCAGAATAAGATTGTTCAGATAGGAAACTATTGCAGAATCTCTATTCTTGGCTTATTCTGGATGGAAGAAATGTCATTAGTCCCTCAGACTCTCACCATGTTTGGAATACGGAGAGGATAGGTTTACTACTGCTGGTTCACCACCATGCAAAGGTAGCATGTAACTTTTTTTTCCAGTTATACATTCCTATGACACACCATGTGAACATCCAAAATGTTTATGCCTTCTTTTTATTTTTCTTCCTGAGGTAAAGTTGTTTCTTCTTGTCTAAACAAATAGATTTCCTCATTGTTTAGGTATCTTCTGCAAATATTGGCTTCTCTTCTGCATCAAATGTTCTCCTGTCTGTTTTCTATTTCTCTATAACAATATCAGTGGTAAACATTTAACAGCACTGTAAAAATGCTCAGTGCTTTCAGCTGAGGCTCTTAATTTCAAGTTACAGATAGAAAAACTGAGGCATGGCATGATTTACCCAAAGCTAATCATAAAGCCTATTTGCAGACCCTTATTAACTCCAGTGGGCTATTCCAGAGTAGAGAAAATCATCCTTCTATAGCAAAGGAACCTCTTCACTTTTTGAAGACGCACATGAAGAGACGTTGGTTCTACTAGCAGCACCCAGTAGATGCTGCTGAAAAACACCAGCAGCAAACCCGCTCGCGCTGCTTTTATTGTCACTGTTGCTGTTGAAAGGAATACCATTTATTCCTCTGTTGTTGCAAATTTGAAGTGAGCTGACAGGTTTACTGCCAGAGTCTATTTCTTTGTTTCCTAGGAGAGAGCACAGCTTCAGTCAAGTGCAGGTGTGGCTAGATAGTCATTAGGTTTATGCTGTTCCTGTTTGATATTTGCAGCTTTCATGAGAAATACTGCTACTAGTAAGATAATCCTGCTGTTACCCTCTGATGAAGTACATCTCCCCCAAGTGAGCAAATTACTGCAGAACTGTGTTTTGTGAGTGTGAATTTAGGCTTTTTTTTTTTTTTTTTTTTTTTACCAATAGACTATAAGAATAAAGGAAAGCATAGCAATCCTGAAACCCTCTTTCCGTAGCTGCAGCTTCAATGACAGAGGTTGTAGCTGTCAGCTACTGGGAGACAGCAATTGTGGGTAGGGAAGAACAGAAGTATTCTTATAAATATAGCTTCAGTACTGAAAGTAATACAATACTCTGATAAATATATAAGCATTGCCACACTGCAGCTAACTGCAGTCACTGTCATGCAGTCTTACCTCACTTGTTCATGTGTACAGAAAATAACACAGTTCAGCTGAACAATCACTTACATATGAAGAGGTAGGGGAGGTTATGAAACATGGAGTACTACTCCTTTCAGATAAAAAAAAAAAAAAAAAGGCGCCTAAATATGTTTCTTTGTCCTACCTGTCTTCTGATATTTTTTTTTCTTTTAAAGATAGGCAGGGGAAAAAAATCTACTGCTCTTAAATCTCAAGCCAACAAGGTTTAAGGACATAGATGAACAGAATAAGAGTGAAATTTCATATCATGTCATTTCTGAGAGATACTGATACGTGGATAAGGGGATCAATAAGGACAGAGAGCAATTTGAAGATAAAGAGGAGAGTTAACTGAAGAGATTGCAGAATGGTCCTTTCCTATAAATGTGGAGTTTTTTAACTTAATTTCAATAAATATGCAATACTATTAAAGAATAGTAATATTATTACTGAAACCAAAATTAACTTATTACTTCTCTTGGAAACAAGTCATAAATCAGTGGATAGGAAATAAATAGTAAGTTCCAATTGTTTGACAAGGAGATTTGGCTCTTGCCCATAGCTATGTTGTCCATGCTGTAACCTGGTTTCTGAGCATCCCTTCTGCATGCAGAGAARGTTCAGGTGTTTACGTCGATATTTTCCCAAGCACCAGCAGAACTGAGCTTGCCTGCTGATACTGCTGGGGAAGGCCAAGAGGAAACGCTGTTGCAGGGCAGTTCTAGCATCTGGGAATTACAGCAGCTGGTGTGGGGGGGGAGTCAAATGAGCAAATATTTTATGAAGAAAATGGATCCTGATAGCAATGTTAGACTAAATTTCAGAAATGCCACCAGTCACCCCTCTCACTGCTAATACAGAGCTGCAGAAGTGTGAGGTCATCTTTTTTTTTTTCCCAATTAATTCACTGCAAGCTTTAGATATAGTGCCTCACACAGATGGCAAGTCTACCTTTTCCACAAAAGAGGAAATTTGCAGCCGGATACATTTCAATTGTACGAACAAGTTTCTTACGTTTTCTTTCTTGTATGTAATCTAAATTCATTGTTCCTAATCATATTTCCTCTTCTGTAAAGAACAAATCTTTTCTGTCTTTATCAACTCCTTTTAAATGGCTGTGGACTTGAACTCTCTTTACTAGTTATTTAGCTAAATTACTTATTTCATCTTCTCTATTAAATCAGTCCAGTCTCCTAAATGTAGCTTTTACTTTTCTTTTGACTTGCTTTGGTGTGTCAGAATTATTTAAACAAAAGATCCCAGAGGCCCACAGAGAGGGAAAGCTGTTTTCCTGCTCAGTTAAAAGATACAGTTGTGTAATGTTGTTCCAAATCACATAGGCCAGAGTGGTCATGATTGCAGTATTTGCATGTGTGGTTTTGACAGCAATGATCCTTTCTCCAGCAAATTTCTGATAATTTCTTTCTCCAAGAGTCCTACACCCTCCTATTTACTGTGCTAGCAATGGGTGTTACAGTATAGTGTATAAATGCATTTAGGAAATTCTGCTCTGTCTTCCCCTTGCTATTATCACTTTTTGTCTGATTCTGAGTGTCTGTCTCTAGTATCTACCAGTTCCTTCTAGATACCTCACAGTTCATTAGGGGGTTGCTCAATTTATTAGGAACCAATCATGCATTCATACTTTCTTCCATCTGAAGTGCACTTTTAAATGTTAGACTACACACTAATCAAGTTGAACATGATAATGAGAGCACGTTCACATTGTTAAGGTAAATGACCCAATGCATTTATAGTGAAGACATATTTTAACTACAGTTTGTGCTTTTCATTGCAATATTGAACATTCTGAGGAACTCTGAATGTGTTGTTTTGTGGTCGCCTTGCAAATGTGTGATTATTGTTTCACTGCTGGTAGAACTCTGGCCATTTTGTTGCTGCTTTATGATAAATTTCTAAGTGCCATTAGGTGGAGAGGATTTTATAGCATAATTTTCGTATTGTAAATTAGACTAATGATGCATGAATGAAATGTACATGTACCTTTAAATGTACACATATTTACACTTACATGTAGTAATATTACCATAGTGGTGAATAGTATATCAAGCTGAGCTTTGATACTGTCTGTTTTCTCTCAGGGAAGACAGTAGGTATTCATCACCAACTTCAGTGTTAATAAGACAGGATCTGAACCTGGCAAGTGGAGTTAAAGAACAAAAGTGAATGAGTGTTTTGGAGGTAGGAAGGTGAGCAATAATAAACACACAAAAAGTTTCTCTTCTGCCTTCTGAAGAGTGTGCCTTGTTCTGGGATTTAGGCATTTTACTTTTTTTCATCCTCCAAAAAGGGGAAAGGAATTCCTTAAAGGAGATTTTTGGATTATCTAGAAGAACAGAAAGCTTTCTGTTCTGGGACTTCTGCATGTGAAAAAAATAAAATTTTAGGTGAGTAAATGGATATGATTGTGATACAGAGCAAGCAGAAATACACCTCATTTTTGTATTCTGATTCCCAACCTCCTGGGGCTAAATACATAGCACAATGAAAGTGAAGCATGTGCTAGCTAATCTTGTTAATGTCAGTAATGATAATAGCACACATTAGCAGACAGCAGTGACCCTAACATGCTGCCAGGGTCCGAGTGTTGTGTGCTTGCTGGACCCAACAAGTGCAGGCTGCTCCACTTGTGCATACTGCATAGGTGGAGCAGAGCTCCCAGTTCCAGCTGTACCTTCCTTCTGGTGCACAGGAGTCTTCCCAGTGCAATGAAGGTATCTTTAGCTAGATGCTTCTTCATAAGGTGATTTATGACTGAACACTTTCTCCTGGGGACTCTTAAATTGGGCTTCATTGCCTCACACCAACACATTCACATCTACCTCTAAGAAAACAAATGTCAGCATGCGAGTGAGGTGACACTCACTGATCTTTCTGCTAGTCCTGCTAAAAGGTGTGGATCATGTTTTTGTTCCACATTCTGATCTAAACGTTTCCATCACAGTCACTTTAAAGTATATACCACTCCCAGAGCTGTATCTATGTTTGAGAGCTGTCATTGCTATTAGAAATTTCTGTGTATAAGTTAAGATTCCTCAGCATGAGGTTGAGGTGTGTTTTTAAGCTGTTGTTCCTGTTTCCAAAGTTATAGTTTCATTTCAGTATAAAACTCCAGACTAATTATCTCTAAAGTCTTATAGGAAGTTGCACATTAAAGACAAAATTTGGGCCTAAGCTTTACCAGCACTTTTCAGGGCAGGGAAGATGATGAAAGGGCACAATTCTTGGAATGATCTGTGTCCTTTACCCAAAGTCTCTAAGCTGCACTTCTCAGGGCAGGTATGTACCCACTCCCTTCGATCCATACATCTTTCACCTCAGGATGGCCAGAAAGCAGCCCTCTATGCCTTTGGGGAAAAACAATAAGATCATTTTCACTCTGGAATCAGCATTTTACCATTTTGAGCATGGTGGCCAAAATGTTTACACTTGGTTATTTCTGATATTTTGCGTGTTTTACATCTCTTACCACTGCYTATCTTATTAGACTTTAGTTTATCATTTAATATTTGCAAATACTATAATTTACAAAATAATGTCATTGGTTTTCATTATTTTGGCTGTACCACTTATATTCCTAACATAAAACAAGCAGCCAAAAATGGGCACTGAGCCCAAACTCTCACAGATATTTATGTGTCTCTAAAATCCAAACTGGAGTAGGGAAAAGGAAAATTTGCACTGCAACTGAAACAAGCTTAACATCTTGCTGAAAGTGCCGGAAAGCCAAACCCAGTTTGTATTCAGCAAGTACAGGGGACATGGAAGCTCAGATGTGAACTGTACCTTAGCAAATATTAGCTTGCTCAACTGAAGTGAAAGGATTTACACAGCAAAGGAAAATAATTTGATCTGTGATATTTTTCCAAGAAAAGGGCAGAATACATGGCCTGGCTGCACTTCATCTCCCTCTTACAAATAAGTCAATGGCATGCACTGTGTGAACCTCTGCACTGCCAGTGAGCTGTATTTTCATGTGGTTTTTTGCAGATTGGTTGAGACTGAAGGGTGCTTTTAAACATGGAACTGCACTATTTTTACTTAATGCATCTGATCTCTTTGTTGTAGGTCAGAGTAAATCCTAATTAGAGAAGAGCTACTTCTGAAGACCATGTCACATTGTTAAGGTACATTTGGTCTAGTGCTTGTAATTTTAAACAGAAGAGCAACAAGTCTCACTGTTCTACTTAAGATAATACTGCACAGTCTTGATGAATCTCTTTTCTCTGATGTTTTGTCTATGCTTTTGTTTCTAAAGTTCTACTTGGTACTGTTGGCTGTTTTTTCACAGTTAACATTCTAGTAAAATCACAGCTTTTATTTTTAAAAAAGAAAGCGGAGGTCAGTGAACTACTGCAATGAAAATTTCAAGAAGCATCTAAGTTCTAATTTATAATCGCAAATGTATGTTGACAATCTTAAGTCTTATAGCCTTAGTTAATTTTTCCTCTTTTCCTCTTTTTCCTTTCATTTGCACTTTAGTCAGCTCTCCTGAGAGGTCTCATTGCTAGGCCTGACAGCTCCAGTGAAGAAGAATGGCAGTATTGCAGGGCGTGATAAGTGCAAGAATCTTTGGCAAGGAAAATTGGGTTGAAACATTACATTATTCTGCTTACTTGATGAATAGGATGGACTTCTTGTTGGATGCTCTGTTCTGAAAGATCCAACTGGCTCCCAACCTGCATTTAGATCACCCTTGTGGTGTTTAACTATGCATTTTTAATACTTGATAAAAATATTTGTTTATTTTACAGGTTGTATAAGATTGATGATACTCATACTTTTTCTGTTGCAGTTAAACTACTTGAGTTTTGTACATGAAGTGATAAGGATAATGTCAATATGCTGAAGTAGTAACTTCAACTGTTTTAGTTTAATAATTTCATCAAATTTGATTGTTTATGTTAAGCATCTCTTAGATATTTCCTGTTTGGTGATATCAGTGAGAGGTTTCCATATCATTTGGAAGGAAGTCCTCACTGCTCAGCAGCACTGGTCATTTGAAGGTTTGCTGCTAATATTCTCCAAGCTAATCTGCATTAGGCAAGCCAATGCCATGTTAACAGTTTCACAAGCTAGTACAAGCTGAGCTGGTATGTAGCATGATGAAATGGTGAATCTTTATAGTGCACTAAGAGTTTCTGGAGCAACACTGTGAAGACTGGCTTACCAGCTTAGGCATACTTCTCCTAGTTTGGTAATCGGCTTGACTGGCATTAATTCTGCAGTCTCTGCGCAGGCTCTGTGGTATGGTATAGGCATGCCCTCTGGCACTTTATTTTCTGTCATATTTTTCTCYCTCAGTCAATTTTATTGACAGAAACAGATGCAATGTATTATGCATTGAGGAAAAAAAAGTAGCAATTTAAGCCAAGCTATTTATCAAGCCAAAGCTATAAAGGAAAATAATTTGTAAGTGGAAGCTGCTTGCATTTTTAACTCAAAGGTGCTGCCAGCTGTCATAATAAAATGGTTGTGTTTATATAGAACCCTACCCCTAAGGACCTCAATGTTAAGACCATTAAACCTCATAACATCCCAGGGAGGGACCTAATAATAGTATATCTATTATGCAGATAGAGGAGATAAAATGGAGTTAAATGACTTGCCCAAGAATTCCCTATCAGTTAGTGGTAGAACCAAGAATTGAACTAATTGACCTTGTCTTTCAGAGCCCTGTTTTAACCCCAAGACAATTCTGCTTCCTCATCCACAACCATTTCACTCATGACTTACCTTAACATGCTGTATACAAACAGCCAGATAGCTGTAAAATGTCCGAATTATTTGGGTTATTTTCCAATATAAAAAACACATCTCATATATTAAGCATAATCATTTTTCTCTCTGGCTCCTCTATCTCTCTGGCTATCATCTAAATGATAAGGCATTATGGGGCCCAATATTTTATTTTTCATTTTGAAATTTGTACAGAACATTTTTTTTCTCTCCCCACCATCATACCAGATTATAATTTTATCCACTACATAAGCCAACTTCATACTACTTTTCTGCCATTGATATGACTGTTTTCTACAGTGTAAATGAAGTACTTGATATGATAAATATTAATGTTATCTGCAGTTTCATTTCCATATACAATTGATTTTTTTTGAAGAATAAAACTATTGCTGCAGTGTTTACTAGGTATCCCCATTTTAATTCTGATCTTGAATAGTATTTCAGTACAGGAAGCTAGTAAGGCAATTCAATGTAATTTCTCTTCATCTGTGGCCATGTTATATTATTTCAACATAATCATGCAATAGTAGAATGAATTATATTTATAGCGTACTATTCATATTGGAAAATGTGCGTATAGATATTGCAATAATTTTAACATTACATTTGACTGCCTTTTCAGTGACAGGAAAATGCAGTATTCTACCACACTGAGTTACAAATGCTATATAATATAATATTGCTGAAATAGCTGTTTCAAATCTTAGCTTTGCAGTCTTAATAATCCTTCAGTGTTATCACAAAATTAAGATTTAGATAAATACCATCTCTGTATTCTTAAATGCTGCATATTTCCACTCTTTTAACCTTGCCTAYTAGTTGACTTTCTGTCACGTAAATTGGAATATTAAAAACATACAAATATACTGATTTGTATTAGCATTTACTTTCCTAACCGTTTAATGTAATCTTTCTTTTGCTACTAATACAGAGGTCTTTCTGTGTGTTGCCTTTGCAAATAGGCTGAGTCAGTTTGTTTGCAATATTTTGTAGCTGTCTTTCTCAAGAAAGGAAAGTCAATTAAGTTGATTAGAAAGGCTGAAGTTGGGAAAGAAAAATGTGTGACGAGGTTACTGAACTATCAGAAGATTATGCAATGGCCTGAATCCTTTTCAATTATTATGCTTTGTGTATGCAACTGTGACATTTTCTTCGTTTCAAGGGGCCTGATTCTTTCCTGTATCTTTGCTTTGCGCCACTTAAGATCTAATAGCATTAGTGTACACTACCTCACTTCTGAATAGTACTGAAGGAAAAAAAATTTAAAAATTGTGACAAAAATCAGAATCCTTATACCACACGTGCAGCCTCAGAGTAACTCAATTAGCTTAATTAATGGTGGATGGTAACTCTTCAATAGAAATGCTGTCAATTTTGATAAATTTTTGACATGCTCTTTACCTTTCCTTGATCAAATCTAGACACGTTTATTTAATGCAATATAACTACAATTCATTGCCATATATGTGAAAAGTTAAATGACTGTTTTCCTGATAYAACTATTAGGTCTATAAACTACATTTCAGGAGGATGGGAGAGATAATTGCAATTACAGGGTTAGCACACTCGTTATTCAATTTTGAATTGTTGGACATGAGCAGAGAATATTCTGATATACAAGTTTATTTTTCATGCCATTATGATAAAGACAAGTTTAAAAATGGCTATTAAAAATGGCTGTCTTTTGTGTACATTCTGCTGTTTAGTAGTGGCATGGCTAAGCCCGTGAAAAATGTAAAATCAGTTTATATATTCCTGTATGGGATATGCTGCTGTTGCTGAAGCAAAATAATTAATCAAAAATAAATGAAAAAAAATAGTGGGCAAAGAGGATTAGCGTCAGTGGAGAAGAAATATCTACCTCCTGCAAAACTGATTGAAACGCAGAATCTGCAGGCCTTAGCTTGACATCATCTGTTACCAGCGAGAAATGAGTTGAAGGCCTTACTTAACTTTCTGAGGTATGTATTTGAATTGCAGGACCTTTAGTATCCTCAAAGCAAACATAGGGGAAAAGGCAAAAAATTAAAGGCTGTTTCCAAGAGAGAATTAGTCTCTCAGCCCCTCTGCTACCACATCCTGGTGGGAAATCTGCTCTCCCACTTCCTGTGTGGCACCAGTTCAGCACTGTGAAAATGAAAAGGAGGCTTCCTTTTAAAAACTCTAGACTGACCTTTCTCTAGGTCTTTAGTTGCATTTAGTTCTCTAAATGCATTTAAAATGTCTTTTAAAGGTAGAGCACTACAGGAAGGCTGTACCAAGCAAACACTGGAAATACYGGGTTTTCCAAGGTTTGAAACAATGAAAAATATAAATATGCTGGAAACTGTAGAAATATTTTAGGGTCTTTTTCTCAGTTATGTTTGCTGTGACTTCTCCTGATCATTAATCACAAGATACTACAGATGACTAGTGGGTAGCATCACATGTGATTTTAGTTAGTAATACCTGACAATATTTATTTTGATCTAGGAGAAGGGAAGTATTTCATTCAAATTATTACCCAAAAGAACAACATTTGGGCTCTTAAGCAGTCAGTGTTTCAGCAGTTCAATCATGTAAATCCCGTGAGTTGTCTCCTGGGAGGACTTGCATTTGAAGTGATGCACCTCCTTGGGTATTTATAGGCCTGAGGCCAGTACTATACAATAACATTAATATTTATTGTAATGACATGTAGTTTGTTTCTCAAAAGACCCTTGGTAGAGAAAATTGAGAGAAATTATGGTCCTTTGGGCAGGTAAAAACAACTGATTTCATTGAYGATCTTAATATTCCTGATGCTAATGGTGTTGCTCCATTTAGTTTCATACTCTAATCAGCAATGCCTTGACTACAGCTATTAGTAAAAGTTTTAATAGTTAATCAGTTGACGCCATTTAAGGATGCTATTAGCAGTTATCTCTAGTGCTGTTCTTAAGATCTGCTGAGGATTTTTAATTATTTAAAAACCAGTCTTTGAGTTACTCTGCAGTATTCATTGTGACACTGTGTACTTGGGACTTCAGAGAGAGCCATAAGAAATGTGTCCTTGCCCTGGACTGCAGAGAGAGGAAACTAAAGCCTCCAGAAGAAAAACAACTCATCRTCAAAGCCCTTAGTTCCTTGCAAGTCTGAGCCAAACTGTCTGTGGAAGCTTTAGCTTGTGCACTGACTCTCAGACCTCCTGTTCTCCATTTACCCATGGAACTTTTTATGAGGAAACTTCCCAGCATACTACTTCCTGGTAAAGTTTYCAAAAGGATGGGAAAAATGGGAAATGGATAAAGGGAGATGTCCTTAATCTGTCCTCTGCAGTTGTTTCACTTCTTATAAAATGTGTATATGAGACTGAGGGAAAAGTGACTGAGACTGCCTAGGAGTGTAGGGTAGTTATTTTAGGATGCTTCGATCAAAATGCCTGTTTCAGGGGGAATGTCTGAATGCAGCTCTCTGAAAAATCTAGACCAGGAAAGATTATAATCTGATGGCATTCTTTAGGCATGTGGATTGAAATGAACCCTTTTTGGTTTTCTACTGGATTATCACGTGTGCAGGAGAAGGCGGCAGACACTGCAACCATGTAAATCCGAGTTTTCTTTTGTTTTATTAAAACTGTCTCAGAGATTAACAATTTTTCTGACCTGAAATTAAGCTTTCCTTTTAGCAATAACACCTCAACAGCCAGATTTGCAGTAATTATCCATAAAACCCTATTCTATTGCACTTCACGTTTCAGCATCTCAAAGTATTTTTTACAAATRTGTGAGTTTATTCTTGAAATCTTTCTGGATTCTCAGGGAAGCAAAAATGAACATACATTCTTTAATAATAGATATTAAATCTATCAATCTAGTCTTTTCTGGCTGATATAGATTAAGCRTTCCTTTGGACTAAGTGAACTGCCCAACTTTCCCATAGACTGGAAAAATGTTATTGACCTAATTTGCAGACTCGAAAACAAGGCTCCAAGAAGTTAAATTAGCTGTCATCCCGTACAATGTGACGTGTGACAGAAAGGGACCCGGAAGGTTGGCTCTGCACATTGTGTATAAAGCTCTGTTAGAGAGCTTCCAAGATTTCAGCTTTTGCACTGTGAAGTGGAAGGGCAGAGGTGAGAAGCTAAACTAATAACACCACCTAACCCATAGGAGAATGAAGAGGCAGAATGATTTTCAGCTTGGCACCAACTTAATATGTAGGTCATAACAAGAGGGATGGTGTGGAACATGAGTAGGAACGTGCATTTTGTGGTGCGAAAGGATGGATTTTTGCTGGCTTATTGCCTGACCTGGAGTTAGGTGAAGAAGTTAGCCCTTGTGTTGGAGAGGCTGACTGCTGGGATTTTTTCCTACATGGAAGAAATTCTAAATCTACCAATATAATTTGGTAAGAGGAGGCCAAATTTGGGCCTGTCAACTTTGACACATCCCTTAAAAGATTCCAAATGATAGAAATGGTGTGCAAGAGAGTTGTAACAAAGGAGAGGTTTTCAGTTCTTTTAACAGAGAGCTACATAATCACACTTTCTTGCAGAAGCATTCAGTGTGAAGATCTGTCAATAGAAATCTCAAACTGTGAATATACAATTGAGCTTTATTATCCCTTTGTTATTTTGTAACTACATAGGAATGACAGACAGAAACTGATTTTAAAAGAAATTCACAATTGTCAGTGTGTCACATGCATGAATCCCACTGCTGGAAGTTTTTCAGTAAATCAGCATCTTCAGGTAGGTGCACCAAATGCCATATTTTAACAAAATGTTTTTGCTCCCTGTAGCACTCAAGCTTTTAATTTAAAGAGAATGAATGTCCTAACTTTTTGTTACATCCATGCACAACAGACAGGTGGTGCTCTGTCCCATGCAGTGCAGACATGGAACGACAGTTGAAAATACTAGATAAAAGGTGCTGAGAGGGCAGGGCATTTAGGTAAACCTTCGTTTAGAGCAGTTGCCAAGGCATCCCCAAGAACAGACATCAGTGAATAAGCACTGTGTTGTAAAACAAGGATCATGCATAAGATGCCCCAAGTATCCTCAAAAGTTCTTTGACTCTCTAAGATGTACGGTGAAAGAGTATGCAGAGGTCTTCAAACTTTCACATATCAGGGGTACTATTTGCCTGCCTGTGCATCTTAAGCTTTTATGGTGCTATTCCTCCTGGTGGGACCTGAAAACGTTCCATATAAAGTCCAGAGATATGGAAATCTCTGGTGATCTTTATAGTTCTGTCTTTCATGGGAGATCAAGAGAAGGGAGCAAAAACTCTGCCTGAGGGGGCTTTTGTTTTTTTGTTTTTTATTTGTGTTAAAGTTGGTTTGTGATTAATTTGTTTCAGGGGTTGGGGGAGAGGATATGTTGAATATGTTTTGTTTGCCAAATGAAGGAGCTGTTTGTCAGTTTTGTAGCAGAAATGTTTCTCCTGTTTTGTGCCAAACCTTGACTGCTGCTATCTGCAGGTGTGCTCAGTGCTCAGGTTCCAAGATTTCCATTTTTAAGGTGATAAAGGTTTGAATCCCTAAGAAAGGGGCAAAGTGTGTCTGTGAAGATGTGCATGGAACAGACACTTACCTCCACAGGCACTTGATTTTTCTGCAACCTCATTTCTCCACCATATTTATTAAGTGTGTAGTGTAATAAAGGAAACTGCAATTCAGTTCCCTTAATCCAATTTCTGACATACCCTCGCAGAAATTCTCTGGCAGAGCCATCCACCTGTGTCTGAGCTGACTGAGAAGCAGAGCAGAGAGAAGGCTGAGATCAGCTGCCTAAACCTGGCCCACAATGAGAGACAGCTTGTTGGTGCAGTGAGCAGGTGAGCGGGATCTGATTCTAAATGCCACAATGTAATCCCCTCAGTGTGACAGTGCTCGTAAGGTGCTTCAATTCAGCCCAAAAATTCCAGTGCAGGTGTGCTTACCTTCAGAAAGAGGAACTRTGTGATAAAACAGGGAGGCCCAATAAAAAGAAGCTGAAGTGGGCCACAAAAAGAATAAAATCCTTCCAGGGAGCAAGAAGATCACTGAAGGACACTATACTGACAGCATAGCAGCAGGGCATACCCCCATCCTTTAGGAAAGACTTGAGATGRTGTAAAAGGAGGCCAGCATGGCTAATCAACAGAGGAAAGAAAATTAGCAGAATTGGGAAGGATCATTCAGAAAGCTGAAGTTATGTCAAAACAAAGTAGAAAGGGCTGTAAGCYGTGGAAGACTAAATATAAAACTCTGATCAGGCCCACTGAAAAAGAGTTTGAGGAATAACTGGCTTAAGGTATCAAAATTTTCACTAAACCTTTCTTCAGTCACAGCGGAAATTGCTGTAAGGCAAATCAATGACAAGCATATGAAATGGTTACTCAGAAAGGACAAAGGCTTTGCAGAGGTGCTGTATTTTTAGTATTGGTGTTCACTGCTGCTAAAACTGGGGAGATGCCCACATAGAAACCTGGTCTGTGGGGGTGGAGGATGGGGGCATCACAAAGGGTCTGCTTGAAATTGAGGGTGTCAAGGGGACAGGGACAAACTCTCTTCAGTTGTCCCGTGTGACAGGACAAGAGGCAATGGGCAGAAATTGAAGCACAGGAAGCTCCGCCTGAACGTGAGGGGGAATTTCTTCACTGTGAGAGTGACGGAGCACTGGAACAGGTTGCCCGGCGAGGTTGTGGAGTCTCCTTTGCTGGAGATATTCAAGGCCCGCCTGGATGCAACCCTGTCTAACATGCTCTAAGTGACCCTGCTGAGCAGGAGGGTTGGACTAGATGATCTCCGGAGGTCCCTTCCAACCTTACTGATTCTATGGTTCTATGATTYTAAATTGAAGAAACTGAGGAAGGAATGACAGTACCAAAAGGCAGATTGAACAGTAATAAACCACCAAGCAGTTTCTGACCAAATCTCTGAAGGATGAAACAACTGAATTTGCCTTCCAGATCTCCAGAATTCTCTGAACAATCAACAAGCAAAAGGATGATCTGACTGATACAGTCTACTTGAGTTTCCAACATGGATTAATGACTGGCAAAAGAAAGTGGAAAACAGAGGATAAGAGTAAATACGTGGCCAGTTCTTGCAATGGAGGAGAGGTCACCAGGGGAGTTCGACAGAGGAATCCAAGCTGTTTAAAACTCTACATCAGATACCCAGAAATATGGGTAAACAAAGAAGTGACAAGGTTTAATGATGATATGAAGTTATTCCAGATATTAACAATGAGGACCATCTATGAAGAATTGTGGAATTGATCACATAATAAATTTACTTAGATGAAATTCAGTGTAGATAAATGTAAAGTACGTGTACCTTGGGGAAAAACAAGCCTATTTCATATAGAAAATGATGGGCTCTGAATTGACAATTACTACTGAAGAGYGAGGCCTTGGGGCTATGACAGATAGTTCCATGAAAATATCARCTCAGTGCTTGACAGCAGTCAAAAAAGCAAATCAGTTGTTAAGGCTACAAGGGAATGAACAGAGAACAAACATAAAACATAATTCTTTCGGTGTATGAGGCTATGGTTCATCCACACATTGAATATTGTGTGCAGTTCCAGCCCTGTCATTGCAAAAAGAATATATTTGAATTGGAAGAGGTTGTAAAAGCTTCTGTACAGAGACTGGGAGTTGTTAGCCATGAAAATAGGCAACCTGAGCAGATATATTAGAGGTCTGCAAAATCAGTAGCACTAAGGGAAAGTGGATGGTGTTTAACTATTCACTGTCTCCCTACTGCAAGAAGTGAAGGGAGCGGGAGAGATGTTCAAAATGAGCAAAAAGAGGCCATTCTTCATGCAGCGGGTAAAAGATCTCTTTGCCAAAGGAGTGGCAAAATCTGTGAATAGAAGAAGTTTTCATGGGCTAACGGAATAATGCTTCATTATGCATATAGAAAACTACAAACAAATTGGAAAATCTCCTAAGCTGAAAATAYTTGAAGACTCGAGAGTATTAGGGGGAAATGTTATATATACTTGCATTGTTCTTATTCTCTCTAGGTATCTGCTGCTGATCACATCCTAGGCTGGATGAATCCTTAGTCTGAGCGAGCATGAATGGTTGCATGTGTGTGTATGTATAAACAGGTAATTTACACATGCAAATTTTTCACACTGAGACAACTGTGATTTATCTTGCTGATTTAAATCATACTTTTTGGTGAAAATTAGGTATTAAAAGTAAGCTTATAGTTTTAAGGAATCATAGAATGGTAAGGTTGGAAGAGACCTCTGGAGATCATCTAGTCCAACCCTCAGCATAGCCCATACGGGGATTGAACCTGCAACCTGGGCATTAGCAGCACCACGCTCTAACCAGCTGAGCTAAACCTGCCCTTTATCTTGATGTAATACCATGAAGTTTTATAATTATTATCTATTAGTGACTGTTTTCCTTTAAGCCAGCTTATGAGAATGAAGGGTTGGTCATGGTTGGTGAGAACAGAGTGGTGTCCTGACTGCAGGTGCTCAGGGTGCAGATTCACTTGCTGTATTGAACCGTCTGTTTTGTTTCCTTGCACAAGAGGGTTAAGGCCAAAGTTCTTTTCTTTTCAGCTACAAATGACAGCTGAAATTAAAAGACCCAATTAATCCAAAATACAGGAGTTTTATCTTCAATAGCAGCGCTTGTGCCTAACCACCATGTTGCACTGTTAGACTCTTTTTATACTTGTTAGATTTGAACTGGTTACTCTGAAATATATTTGGCATGTGGTTTTTGCTTTGCATGGAGCTCTTTCCTCACCAGATATTTCTATGTAGTTTCAATATGTTTTCTTACAGAAATGTTCTTCAGACTAAGGAATCTGTTGGTCTGATTCTATCTGAGCTGTACCTGGCAAAGTAAYATCCTTAGGTAATTTTTCTGAGTTTCCTGTTTATTAAGTGGCAGTTAAAAAGACCATAAACATGTTAATTATAGAATTTTAACTGATCCAAAATAAATGATCAATATATTACTCTTCCTAAGAGATTTAACAACTGTATCACAATTCTCCTCTGCCTGGTACTCTGCTAAGTTATTATATCTGCCTCGCATCTTTTTTAACAGCATTCTGACTCTGAAATATCCCAGTTTGATTAAATATACACAGATTGTTAGGCATTCTGGAAAGAAAACAACTGCAAAGGAGTGCACTGCCCTGAAGTCAGGCTCCTGTGGCAGGTTTTGTACTAAGTTGATAGTAATTATGATCTCCATCAAGTGAGACAGGGAATGAATAAGATATTTAGCACTGTGTGCTTTGGCTGTGAAAACCTTTTTAATTCTTGCTTTCAATTTCTGAGTCTCAGTGTTACTAAAATAGTTATGTGGGTATATTGTAAAAGAAATAATTATTCTTTTCTCCACACACACTATTTTCTAAAATCTCTCTGACACATTTCTCTGTTTTTTGTCCACTCCCCAGGGATACTTTAACCCCAACATAGAGCAGGACCATAAATATTCTTTTCCAACACTGAAGCAGCAGTTATAGTATAGTGAAATCTATCATCTCACTTACATAAGCTGCAACCTGTCTGCATCAGAAAATGACCCAGAACTTTCAACACACAGTGACTGGATTCAGTCATGTTTTTAACGTAAGAGATTTGATGCATATATCCAGGTAATGCAGGTCTTTCTATGTAATTCTTGTATGTAAAAATTGTCCCCTCTCTCTACTAAACGTTATAGATTCTTGTATGATTTATGTAACACTTGTTTGACTAGAGATGTTAAAAATCTTAATGGAGAATTCCCCAAATATAGGATGCATCAACACTCAGCATAACTACTGTGCCTGAACAACTTCTAAATTCTATAATACTGAGGAGCTCGGCTGATATCTAAACTGGTGTAGTTATCAGGACAGAAGTGCTTATAAAATCTTAAGGTATATCTTTCCTGTAAGCCTGAAAGTTATCTTACACACTATAAAAGGTAAAAGGTACCAATTAAACAAGTCTATACATATTTTATATACTATTGCACCAGATTCAGACAGGTCTAGAACTCCTAGTAATTCTTCTTAAATTATGACTTTTTAATTGTAATACATTCCAGACTGCATTATATAAAGGTGTGATCTCATTCCTAGGTTTCTGCTGTGTGAAGGTTATGGTTTAAAGTCTAGTATTTACTAGATACATTTCCTAGATCTACTAGTAGATCTCCTATGGCTTATTTCTACCCCTGGAATGGCACCCTTCCTTGRGGAGGGGAGCAAAAGGAAGGAGAGGAAGTGACTAATCTTCCCAAACCAGAACAGTGGAATTATGCCTCTCTCCAGTGAGGAATGTGAATGTGATAGTTGACTTTGCAGCAGCAGGGAGGACAAAATAGGGGCATGCTACAGTAAGAGTTCATGGAAATTCTATTGAAATTTTGGAACCTATGACAAACTGCCATGTGATTAAGAATGTAGGTTCCCATTCCAGACTACTCCAAAACTGAATTTGAACATTTAGTGCTAACCTTGAACAAACTGAGTCAAGTGCCAGAAACCTAAGCTGTGGCAGATCCATGGTTCCTGGGCACTTATTTCTTCAAAAAGCCAGGTAAACATGTCTGCGGTGTTCTGGCTCCCACATAACTAGGCAGTTTCCATATCCAAGCCAGCTCACATAAAGCTTACTTGGTATCTCTCCACTCTACCACAGTCTAGAAAGGAGATATCCAAAAGATGAAGGCTGGCACAGCAAAAGATAGAATTTGAGCTCTGGATTAAAGCTGCCAACTTTCTTTCTTTCTAAAGCCAACAAACTGAAGCATAACTGCTAAACTGTCCTTCTTGTCCCTCCCAGGCTTGTAATATGCTGATGTCCACGTCTTGTGCTCTCACTCTTCTCAAGTTCAGGATCAACATTGCCCTGTGCTGACTTTCAGAGCAGATTGCAGGAAGTTAGCATTATGCAGGGTGCTGAAGATTCCCACTGAGTACCATTGGAAGCAACTGCTCTAACTTTCTTTAAAAGCAGCTCAGCCTGTTGCAGGTCTGTATTCAACTGTTCCTGTGACAGTTAAATTTTCAAAAGGGAATGGTCCTCCCGTTTCATTCTGCTCCCCTGTATCCTCAAAGTTTGGCAGAATCTTTCCAAAAAAAACACTCTCATCACACATCCTGGACTGCTTGCTATGTACTGGAGGCAGAAAGTGACAGAAATAGAGGAAAGAGAAATAAGGGGGAACAAAATGCATCCAACATTTCTGAACATACTGAAAAATTAATTTTTTGTGATTCAAAAATACCAAAACCCTGGGAAAGTCAGCAAACTTTGCATTATTTTTTTTCAAGTTAATTTGCTTTTTATTTAGCCTATCTGGGTTATCTTTTGACAAATTCAGCTGCCACTTTCTATTTAAGTGAGAACATTTTTAGTATTGTGGATCAAGCTGGCAAGAAGTGATCAGTAGTGTTAGACCATCAGCGGATATGTGGGAGACAGCAGCAATTTAGGAAGCCTGAAAGAGTACACATGAGATTGGCAAAGGGGGATCTGGATGTTATAAAAAGCATGGTAAAAATCAACTTATTCTAGTTGTAAGAGGTATTTCTGGGACAAACATGCTGTTGAGAGCATAATTTGTTTTTCTATACTTCAACAGTTTCCGATCTGGTTTATGTTATCTCTAGGTTTTAAAGATAATTTCCATTTTTCAATGCATATGGAAATATTCATGTTTGGATTGAGGTCAGAATTCATGCATAGTTCCTAACTGTTGCTGCTTATTCAACATCTGTTTAGAAGCAAGGAGGAGAGCAGGATGTCAATTTTTAGAATCTCAAAATACAGCTGGATCAAAAGGTCACTGCAAAAAGGAAACATTTTCCCAAGAAATATTTCAACAATGGAAAATTTCCAAATAAAATTTCCTAATAGTTGCTAGTGCTATGCATAAAAATAGATAAATGACATTGAATTAGCTTGTCTATGAARATGTTAGGGAAAGTATCGTGACATGAACCACCTGTTCACCAAATACCTGTTAACACACTTGCTGAATGCATCAGGATAACTCCATACTGCAAAAGCTCCAGTGAATGCATTCATATTAGCACTTGGTGAAAAATAATTTTATTTGCCAGCTCCTAAAAATTAATGCAATGTCCTTGGAGAAACCAAGCCAAGCTGGCACTCTGGATGAGATCTTCAAGTCAAGAGGACAAACATTTCCGTTGCTTTTAACAAGGCCGGATTTTTTTGACTGGTAACAACCAATGAGAAAATGGAGAGTTGGAGCAGCAAAATGGTAGTTAATGAAGGGTGTCCCAAAGGGTCGAGCTGAGTAATGTGTCAGAAACCAGTGAAAAAGTACCTTTGGCAACCTTAAGTCTGATGTGCTATTTAAAGGAAAAAGGAAAAGGAAAAAGAAGTTTTAAACAGACATACAGGACTCCAGTAGTACACWGTCAGGCTTCCTGAAGAGAAAAAGGTGTATCAGAGATAAATAAAACCCGATTGCAACAAAGATGAAAGACACAGAATGGAGGATGAGGGAGAAGGGATCACCATTCCCAAGGCAAACACACAACCTCATTATATAACTTCTGTTAAAACAAGTCATTAATTGCCCATTAAACATACATACTGTGGGAAGTAAGTATTCGTGTTTTGGTGACCCAAGAATGCGTATCACTGACTGGAATATTTTAGTTTCTAATTAGAGATTGACTGTATTACGTTTGAGGAGAAAAATGCATTTTAATGAAAACGATTTTGCAGGGAATGCTTTTACTACTCTAGCAAACATGTAGGTTCCCACTGATTTAATCCATTTATGGCTCCATGAAGTCATCTTGCATTTACTCAGCTGCATGCATGGAGATAAAGGATATTGAACATTCTTACAAAATTCTTACCTATACTACAAAAGGTACTTTGAGGTGCCTGATTCTTAATGAGGTAATGGGGAAAGATGCATCTGTTTGTAGGTACTCTGTTCCATGCCATATTGTTTTCTGAGCATTAGGAAGATGAAATAGAGATTTCATGATATTGAAAGTGTATACTTAATAGATGAAGCTAGATGATGATAGATTATTGTATAAATGTTTGGGTTTTGTGTGTTCTGGGTCCAAATGAACATAATTTCAATATAACAGAAAAGACGATAAAAACAGAATCATTGCAGTCGTAAGAGGTATCTTGCCCTCTGTTTTACTTGAAGAAGCATACTTACTCAAATTTCTTCTTTGTAATGAGAATATTTACCTTTTTTTCTGTTCAGATGCTACTACCTTAMGGCTGTATACCATGATCACTAGCATATTAGAAATCCATGGGGAATGCAGTGGAGTAGGATGTATTCTAAGGAAAACACAGTAAAACTGCATGAAATTGTAAATAAATAGCATTAAATGCTTGGGAAAAAAATCTTGTAGATTTTGGATAGCAGTTTCTGGCAGCTGGGTGAACTACTTTCCTTCCAGAGAAGGACATGAAATAAAAAGCTATCACCAAAATCTGCATTATATTTTATATACTTTTCATCTGCCTCCAGAGAGAAGACACAGTCCAAGAGATCTGGGAGCTAGACAGCTGGAAGTGGCATGTTGTCAGAATCTGATAGAAGAATTTAAAACACTATCTGATATTGGTCCTATAGATAACATAGGATCATTCCTTGAATGTCAGTTCAGCAGCTTTCATTAGCACAAAAAAAAGAGGAGGGGGAGAATCGTGATAAAGGGTTAATATGCTGGGTGAATACTTGTTTATATCTCTATATTGTTACCATCAGGGTGTTGATGAGCATGTATTTATCCATAAGCCACTAATTTACTGCCACTTTGCCTATGGTGTTGGAGAACCTCGTTACTTTCCAGTATCTGATTGGGAGAAGCTGACCAGAATTTTAACAGAATCATTAGAGCACTACAATGAGCTTCATGCTGCAATGAATCTTGTTCTTTTTGAGGATGCTCTGCAGCACATGTAACTTTCCTTACTTTCAGCAGGTATAATGTGTGCTCTAGCAAAGRTAATCATTGAAGTGCAAATTCATTTAAAGGTGACCTGCAAGAGTATTAAAAATAACCTCACAGCTTTAGAGATATATGCTGAGTGCCCCAAATGACCAGGCTAAGCCAGGCATTTAGCACAGTTTTAATATGAAATGTAACCATTTTTACTTTTAATGCTTCCAAGACGYCTTCACCCACTGTGAATTGTTGGCTCCTTCTCAGTGTGACCTATGGGCATGCTGCTGGCCATGTGAACTCCGCTATAGAGTCCTGAGACAGACTGTGGTTTGACCCGTCGGTATTTTAAAACTCACTATTACAATGTTACAGTGGTTTCAAACATTTTACATTTTTTATGTGGATAGGAAATGAAGTATGTATTAAAATAAAAAAAAGCCCTCTAAGTTAGAAACCTACACAGAGTTTTAGGAGAGAGATTTATTTAATGCATTAAGCTAGCCCCATAGTTTGCAGTGAGGTTGTGTGATGGATGGGGTATCATCTGCTTGATATATTCTATGTCACCTCATACAGGAGCAGTTACTTCTATACAGACAGAATTTGGAGGGTTTGGAAAAGAAAATTAAAGGGCATATGGGGAAAGAGAATTGGATTTACATGTAAATTTGCTAAATCTCCTTTTAAGAGAGTTTCTGAGGTATATCTTCCATGTTTCTACAGCTGAAGAATGCTTGATAGAGTGGTTTAACTGCCTATTTCTATACAGATATTGGTTTTGTTTCAGTGATGCCAAGTTCAGCTGTAGCTTCAGTCCATTGTTGTTTTCTTTGTTACTTTTATTTTAATTTTGTATTAAATTATTTTTTCACAAAATTTGCTAGAGAGTTATGTTATTTAACTAAGGATCACTCTCATGAGCAGGAATTTCCAAGTTCATTTGTCAGAACAAAATGCTTATTGCTTTTGCAGGTGTTCACTTTTTGCATTTCACTTGGTTGGAAGAGTAAAATGGCCTGAGTGAGATTTGTTTTGTGTATATGGTTTGACCCTCGTRCAAATTTAAATTGATGGCAGCATTGAATTCCTGGTAAGTTTTAATTCCTTTTTCATATGATGATAAAATAAGAAAAGATTTTTGTTCATATTGGCTTCTTCCCTCCACTCCTCAAGCCTAARCTTACTCTAATACCAATTTAAATAATATCTTCTGTTTTAAAAATCGTGTTGCATTCAGCAAGTTATCTATTTACCGTTTGCAGCATTCTCAGGGAAGTCATTAGATTTATCTCAATATTGAAGTGAAAATGGTGAAGAACCCCTCAGGAAATATGTACAGGCTTTATCCACTGGGACCTGGAGCAGAAAGCAAATTAGCTCTTTATCTTGTTTGGATTTTTGTTAATCAAGGAAAATGCACTTAATTACTCTGACAGGAAGCAGTGCATGTAGAAACTGAACTGAGCCTGGGGCCAGATGTCATGCAGTCTGAGATAGCATAAGTTTGTTGTGCTACTTCTCTGTAAATAGAAGAGAACCTCATCAATTACAGTAGCTATAAGAACTTGTTATTTTATTCAAATAAGAATGTCGTTAAGTCACATAAGAATAGCTTATCCTTTCATGCCTATAAAAGTTCATTTTGTCTTAGCAACCTATAACAAAATTTTTCATCTCAAAAACTACAGGAGCATAGAATAGGACTATAGATCTGGGTTTCTTGWTGAAATTCAGTCAACACCAGTGCTAACCAAAACCACTGTCATCTTCTGGTTGTACTTGAAAGTAGTTTTAGATTTGTTTATTCTGGATAAAAGCAGAATAGTCCTGTTGCTTATCAGCAAATTAAGCTAGAAACTAAACAGGTTGCCCCATGGGCAGAATGCTCCTAGCAARTGTCTTGCTTTAGGTTAGGGTTAAGACGGAGAGTTGGGCTTTGTGATGCTGCCAACACTTTCATAGTTCTGATACTGCACTTCCAGCCTGTGGATACATTGGGGGAGTCGTTCTTCACAGCATTTTCGTGAAGGATTACCACTGAGGRGGGAAAAGGGGGAAAAAAGAAAATAAAAAGGAACAGTCATTCTAGGGGCAAAAAAACAAATGAAGTCAAGTTTTGTGTGGATTTATGTCTCAGGGTTGCATTCCCATATGGATTCTAGGATATATAACAGGAGGTATTTTCACACTGTAGCTATGCCTGTGTCAGGGCATTATAAGCTACCTTTTTTAAACATGGGCATCTGTTTTTTAGAAACCTGGATGAGCTTARTATCTCTGTGACCTCTATCTCTCTTTCAGTTTTTGTTAAAATTGGCCCGTGAAAGTTACCAACTTTGAATCAACAGACAAGCATGAAGTGTGATTGAGTGAGACTTACTCCCTTAGGGAACTACTTTCTAAAAAGTTGAACTAATACAAAATGTAGATCTGGCCTCAGTCAAAATTTTCAGCCTAATCATCTCCACTGCCTGCTCTTGGAAAGACAGAAATTCAGATGACTTTGCAGCTTGGATCCATCTGTGAAGATCTTACTGGTATTTTGTAGCCTATTGCTTCTGAGAGCTGCACTTCTGTGTGCATCATGGACAGGAGATAAAGGCCGTGGCACCGTGAGAGGAACACCTGGGAAAGGCAGCAGCTCCAGCAGCTCCCACTTCTTGCCTCTCTAAAACCCTGTGGGAACTGGAAACCTTTTGCCTCACATTGAGGCAATGTGGTACAGGCTAGCTGAGCCGGAGAAACTGCAATGCCTTAAAGACRATGTCTCCTGGCTCCTTCTGAGTTCCTACTATCATAGTTTATCTGTAATTCAGGAAAGAAAAATATGAGCTGGCCAATGAACCTTAAAAGTTATCAACTCCTTGTTTACACACATCACAAAATAGATAGTATTTCGAGCCTGACTAGCTTTTGTGCTGTGATGACGGTGGAAGTTGCTCTTACTTAGCATCTTCATCAGGATCTAATTCTTCAAGTCCATGGGAATGGCATTAMAAAGAAATTCAGCCTCAGTGATGATGTAGTAATAGATAGCTAACATTATTTAATCTATTGGAAATTCATTGAAAATAATGGGAATTTACCCCATTTTGACTGACAAATTAAAATAAAAAATTACAACTTTCTCAAAATATATGGTCAGTAAAACTATAATGGTATTAATAAATTTCAAATGCTTATTTTTACATGAATAGAAAGGCTTTAAAGAAGGAGCTTTTATTAAAGATATGCCTATAATTATAGTAAGTAAAGTAAGTATTTTACATTTACTGTGCATTATAAAATATAGTCAGTGATGAAGGAATATTGTGTAATGTATTCCAGAATATCAGAAATGAAAACTGCAGAGAAAAGATTTGCTAGTATTCTAATTAGCAAAATTCTGTAACTGAGAAGCTTACTTCTATATRTCTAATGGGTGATAGTCCCTCTCGGTACATCACGGTGAATGCGMGAATGAGTTTTCTTTATTCTTAACATATTTTCCTTTTTCTTAGTTTCATCTTAGAGACAGGTACAGTCTTGGTGTTTCTATGGAATCCCATGCATATGAAATACAACTGCTTTGGTGTGTAGCAATGAAACCAATTTTCATTTAAAAAATCTGGACTAATGTCAACCAAAATATCTTGTGTCAGTTTTGACAAATTCCTAGCAAGACAGAAGCTAAGATTCTCAAGGATTCTGGGCTCTCTGTTGTCGAGCTGGCAGCCTGGAAGCCCTGGAAATCTCTCAAAGTTTTGGTTGCATTTTGTTTTGAAATTTTCAAAATATTTTGATCATATCAAATTAACTTCTCTGCCCCTTCTTTTGGAAAGTTTGAAAATGCATCGTTTTTGTTCTTAAGCAAAAGTTTTCTTTTGGAAGAATAGAATCTCTTATAAAATGGCAACCCAGATTTTTCAGCCTGCTTTGATATAAATACAGGGTAATGCTCAGTTCAGGTAATTGCTGGTGAGTTTAACTGCAGAGCTCAAGTAACCACTACAGATTTTTTGACAGCTAATAAGGGAGTTAATTCAGTACACAGTTCAGGTGTTCTTCTATTTCATTTTACACCTTCCTTGGATTTGAGCTTTGACCATACATGATTTTAAAAAGTTGCCCAGAATCTTAACAGCAAGCAAAAAAATATGAAATAGCCTTAAAGAAGACTTTTCAGCATGCTAGACACTTTATCCTTATAAGGGACTGAAAGATTCTCATATGCAACTACAGTGGACCAAAGAAGGTCTTACTTAATCTCAGGAGCCTGACTGAGTATTTTAATAGAAACATGCTTTTTTTTAAAAAGAGTTTTGTAATGGACTTCTTCAAAGAGAGAAAAAGGAGACACTCTGTCCTGTGAATAATTCATATTTATCCTTACGTCTCAGAGATTTTAACTTTAATTCTCATATCTGTAAAGCTATGTTTTACACAAAGTTTCCAGGAGTGGCTTTAATATGGCAGTCTTTATGGCAGAATAGCACTTTTGTGTGAAGCCCARTGTTCTGAGAACAGAATTGGAAGGTCTTGGTTGAAACTATCAGAGAAAGATATTAGTCCTTAATATCAACAAAGAAGTGGCACAGAAAGCAGAAAATCTTTTCCAGTTGCAATCATTTTCTTACTTGCTGCCTCCAAAATATAGTTTTAGTATGAGAGAACATAAACATTGTTTATCATCTCTAATTTGCTCCTGGATTAGAAAGAGCAGCTGAAAATTACAAATGAATGTTTGTGTCTGGTGGGTACAGTGCTGCCTAACAGGGATACCCAGAATTCCTGTGATATTGGCGTTCCCAAGGAATAAAAGCAAACATGAYCAACATTTGCAGGTGTACACGTAATGTACAGACTTCTGTTAAAATTACTGAGTTCTGAGGGAGCTGCATTCTGGCGCCTGCATTGTTCAAAACGTGAAGTCAGGGCTTTACTGAATGACTCTTCTACAAGCACAGATACTCTCAGTCTTTTTTGAGCCTGCTCTGACCTCTATCTCTCAATTTAGCACTGAAAAATAAAGGTGCTTCTCTGTTAGCTGCAGCAGGCAGGCAGATCATAGATAYTGCACTATTTATGTAGAAAAAAACACAAATTTAACTCATTTCCCCATCACGTGAACAATCATTCAGTCCTAGAGTTGAATCTAAAATATAATGTATCAATACTTGATTTATAGAATCAATTGTAGCTTTTTCTTATGCAAATTATAGACAAATAACTATATATTATATATATCATGTAAATTCAAGTTTTACTTTGCTTTTATAATCAAGCTGATTTTGATGCTTATTCCATACTCTTTTCCTCTCTGCCCACCCCCCAAACAGGACTGTCTTACTGCTTGTCTTTCATTCTGTATAGTTGTTGTCCGTACGTTCTGCAATTCCTGTATTTTACTAGAAAACTTAATGATTCTAGAGGAAAATATTTGTGATAGAAAGTAGTTTATTATTATATAAGGGCAAACAATATGCCCTGCGTAATCAGCAGGCTGCTCCGCAAGCAAGATGCTTGCTCACGGTTTTTGGGTAGCGGTCCCTGCCTTTGTGACAACGGCTGCATCCTCAAATTGTTAATTATGTACTGCCCCCTAGGGATTCGCGTTTTGCTTGTGGCAACCTGCTTGCAGGTCCTAGGGGATCCATTTATTATTACATCTAGATTTCTCRTAGGGAATTCTTACGTCTCTCCTCTTTGCCTTTTCTGACCTTGGTAGTAACTTTGACTTTCTTCCTACTCCAGCAATAATAATTTGATTTGCTTTTGAATTCCTCCTGGTTGTTTTTTTTTTAAGGTTGACTAATCGTATCGGTGCTTTTCTAGCACACATATTTTCATATATGAATTTTCTTTACGTTATTTGAACAGGATGGTAAATTTTTTCAACTTTCTTTCTCTTTTCATTGTTTTCTTTCCAAAGTTTTTCCATGTTTCAGTTATGAAAATGAGCTGTGTGATTTTTCCTCCTCAGAGCCATGTTTTGCTTCAAAGCTGAAGAACACGTGAACTACAGCACTTTATACAGATACCTGCTGAGTGGTTTCTTATTAATGACATGATGGTTTCAGGTAAATAATAATGAGAACAGTGATAAGAACAGGTTTCCTTTGTACTTTACTTGTGAGAAGAGATATCCACAGAAAATCTGTTCTGAGGAAAAAAGAATTTTGCCAACCATATTCATGATCAGAACATTCAGAAATACAAGATGGCAAAATGAGCAAAGGGTAGTAGGTTTTGAATAGGCTTCATCAGCAGAGGGGAGAGGTCATCTGGGAAGATTAGTTATAGGAGCTATTAMATCACCTTTGTGACACTGTTAGAAGAAGCTGCTTAACATAATCATGTGCAATCAGTAAAAATGCTGTTTACTACAAAATGTTTTTGATTTTAATATTTGATATTGTTATGTACGATGGTGCAAAGTAAGGCCACACACCTTACTAGTACAAATTATCAGCATCAATGATTTGTGGTGCTTTTCCTGCCATCTTTCAAAGTAAAAAAAACTATTGGGAAATACCTCTTCAGGCATATTTTCACTAATATATTTAAAGATTTGCATAGGAGCTTTTCTTTATACTGTTGTCRTAGAAAATTGCAAGCGATACAGCAYGAGTTTGATTATCCTTTTTAACCACACAGTAAAACTCATCTTTTTGAAGTGCTTATCACTTAGTGCTAAGAATCTGCAAAAAGAGATTGTCTGCTAATTTCATCTCTCCAGTTTGGACTTAGACTGCTCTACACATATTTTGCTATAYGTCAGGTGAAGAAGCATATCATCATTTTGTTTCTCATGTACTTATGCAATATAGATTATCTCAGGATGAATGCATCTGAATCAGAGCTGGTTGCAAGACTGGTTAGAAGTTATCTGATGTTTGAGGTGTATTTTGAAAATTCGAGAGTGATAAATCTTGGCAGTTGGTTGTTTAAGTTTTTGGCACAAATTAGTATCTTGCAAGATACTTGCAAGTTGCTTGCTTAGCATTTTCCCTAAATTTCACTTCATTCTGGCCCGTTATCCTGTGAGCATACATATTCTTCTCCAGTCACCCTAAACCACATCTAGATTGACTGAGAAAACAAGCTGCTAATTTCAGCACAAGTCTGGAAATCATTTTGCAGCTGGAACTAGGGCCAGAGGTTTTTGGTGAAAATGGCTGGAAGCTATCTGTTCCTTACACTGTTGAGTGCAAGAGGCAGAGCTATATCAAAACTTGGCCAGCGTGGAGAGAGTAGTATGTAATGTGTTAGCTCCAGCCTTATTTTTGTTTGTAGCGTTAGACCTTGGCGGAAAAGTGAACGAATTTATGGAGTCACAAATTCCAGTGCTGCAAAGGTCTGTATCCCAAGAGCAGGGAATCTGAGGTCTGATTTATCACTCTTTCTTCAATGCTGTGCTGTTACTGATTTTAGTGGGATTATATTGGTCTAAAACTCAGACATAGTTCTAGTTCAGATTTTATCTTATATTACAGCATAAAATATATCTATGTATGTTATTATTATCATACTACCTACAGAATAACATATAAAAGCCTTTAATCTGAGCTGATGTTTACCACACTTTTACAAGGCTGCTAAATCCAGAATAAGGATTTATATACAAACTTCATGATATACTGCAGCACGTTACCTTGAGCAAGCCACTCATACTGATGCCAGCACACACACAAATTACTTTCTCTGGCTCATCAGTTTGCCTCAAGCCGTACATCAAATGATGATCTATGTCAGGAACCCTTTATCAAACACTGAAATTTGGGTTACTAATCTTGACTGGGTCACCCACAAAGCACAATAAGTTTCCAGATAATCTGTATTGGCAAGAGGTTGGCAAAGTATTTRACACTCAGTAAACCTGACTGAGTCTTAACTATTTTAGTGCTGCTTCCCATAGTAATGCATGGTTGTAGTATCAAATACCTGCTAGCAAGATAGCAAATTGGAGCAAGTCATAGATACGGATTTCCACCATCTAAGTTATGCTCCCATTTGTTTTATTATTTTATCAATAAAAAGCAATATCACATCAGAAATGTAGAGCTGTAATTCTTGTGTTTTATTTCCTCATTATATCTCTTTTTGGTTAAGCTCAAAATGTTCCTGCATATATTTTACCTGTTGTCTGCTGATTACTAGATGGTATTCGTATGTTCTTTCTTACGTTTTCCCTGCATATCTGTCAAGAACTAAGACAGCCAGAAAGAGCTAGAATGAAGGATGAGTGCAAGTACATACTTCTATAAAGCATTCTAAAAGGCATAATATACTAAAAGCATAATATACTAAAATCTTCTGTAATGAATCCTTGTTTACCAGAAAAAAWTTTCAACCATGTCAGGAAATTATTTGTGAGGAATAAGAACTATCCTCCCCCCTTCCCAATTTATATTGCTTGGAAGAGAAGACAAAAAATGGCACAGATGCATGCAGTATTGCACAAAGARTATATATGGACATTTCAATCATTGATATTTCCCCATTTTCTGATGCTAATGTAAGATATGTTGGTTTTGCATTTATAATTAAGATGAACAGATGGTGAAGACTTAGTTTAAAGTAATACTGTACATCCATTAAAATAATCTCTGCTGTCAGTGATTCTTCACTATAGCAAGATTTAATTGCATGTATAAAACGCATACATCAGAAAGAACTCAGTCTTTAGCCATTTGCTCCATTAGGAYAATGGTAAGACAGACATCACCAAAACAGGATTTGTCCTGGAGACTCCTAAGAGTAACAGATGCATCTCTACTGACAATATTGGCTTGCTGTAATTAATGAACACTTTATGAATAAAAGAAATCATAATTTCTTAAAATATATGGGATATCTTTAAAGAAAAGTACCCATCTTTTGAGGGTGAACATTCAGGAACATGACAGAAGTAAATTTTTAACAGACTGATTTGATGTTAGTTACACTATTTCTGCCACAGAGTAGAACTGATTTATATTGTTCTTTAGCAAACCATGTAAATGTGCCTCTTTGTATAGAGCACTTACACTTTGAGTTAGATATATTCTTAAGCATCTAACTGAAGCAGAGCCTTCAGCTAGTATGAAGCAGATCCCTGCATGTTTTTGTTTTTTTCATAGAAATGCGACAAAGTAGCATTTTGCAAATTGTTTACAGATTATACAACAAAATTATTGCATGTTTTCATTTATACTTAACAGGAAGCAGAACCTCAGGCTGTATCTCTAAAATGGGCAGCCATCCTTTACCTGTTGTGCAGAACAGTAACCGAAATGCTGAGCGCTGATACTCGTTTTTCAAGAAAGAGGTAAGTCAGGTTGTACATATATCTCTCATGTCTCCTATTCTCTTCGGTTTTTGTCCTACCTACTGTCCCACATTGGTAGCTATTTTCTATTATAACAATCTACTGAGCTCAAATCTACAAGGATRTAATTTGGCAGAGGTGTATTCCTTGCTTCCTCCCAGCTCCTTTCCATGAAAGAACTATTGTTGTGATTACCAAAACTGAAGTGTAGTTAGTGTTCAGCAAACATTTTTGCAAGTTTCTTAACCTAACATTTCCTATCATGCCTAAATTATTAGCAAAGTTGCCACRTAGTCACTGAACAGTTCTCAAAAGAAAAGGAGTTGTTCAAGCTAGTTTCACAAGATGAATGAATCCTTATCCTTTTTGATGTGTTTCATATGTTGGAGATCTGGATCTCATACTCTTCCCCTCTTCAACAGTTGCCACTGTTCAAGAGAATGCCCCGGCCTTTGCTTTATGTGATATTTTGGTCTAGGTACCTTCATTTTTTCCTATTAAAGTTCCTTTGCTTTGTTTAAAAATATTTAGATATTTACTGAAGCAAGAACTTGAACCCTGAGGTCCCATTTTCCACATGAGTACCCCAAACCTCAGGTTATGGAGTCATTTTCACTGTCTCTCAGAATATTTAAGTATATTAAACCAAGTGGAATAGCACCAGCAGGAGAGATTGAGAGAGTCTTTATCCCAGAATACAAAAACTCCATAATATGGTAGTTAAACATTCTTCCAGGAGGTGCGACTCAAAACCCCTCAGGCAGAAGAGGGAATTGAACCAATTTTTTTTCTACAGATCTTCCACATCATCTACAGATGACTTCTAAGATAAGGCAGAAGAGAGGGGCTGCTTTATTTTCATTGGTATGTTGGTTTTCTTATATATTTAATTTCAATTTCAGACATTTTAATCTTCAGTGTATGCACATTCCCCTCACTAAAACCATTTAAAAGTCATTTGGACAGAAATTTGGKGTTGGAAAAGCATACAGTTTGGCARCCACAGTGAAAAATCTTTCATTTGTGTAGACCTCATTCTGGTGATAGAATTAATAAGACTAAATAATCCTGTAAATATAGCTGAGRTATATGGGTAGTGCTCGCTAATAAACGAAATAAGAAAGGGGTGGCGGAGTGAGGCAGGCTGGGAGCCAAGGGACTGAAAAAGGCAGCAAGTTTTACAAAACATTCATTTGACTAATTTGCTTAACATAATAAAGGAAGGATGGTTTTATTTGGGGTGTTAGCAGTAATGATTGATTAGATGGGTATTATATTTGCTGTATATGGGATGAATAGTGGCTGGGAATGGATATAGAAAATCTCTCTCCAAAAGTGGAATGATCCATAAGTCATAGATGCAGAGCACAAAATACCAACATGCTAACATACTGAGAAAGAATGGTTTTAAACAATTAGCGAGCAAATCTTGGAAGGGGTCCAAAGAAGCAGGGAACAGAAAAGGAATTACATGTGGAATAATGGTTTTTAGACAATAGAGAGAGTGCAGCAGACATTTGTGAATGGAGTATTAGCTCTTTAATTATAATAATTACCTAAGTTTAAGGTCAAGGCACCTGTGCATTGCTGTCTGTGAGAAACTGATTAAAAAATTGGAAGTAGCATTTAATCTCCGTGATACTATTTCCAAAATTCTCTTAGAAATTGGATATTGCCAAAATCATTAGTTATTTGCACTGTAGCAAGAGATATTGACTGTGGTGGATCCCACGTTGCCACSCTGAGATCACTGACATCAAGACTGACTCTCTTATCACTTAGAATGAAATATAAAATGAAAATCTTCCACAGGGAGAAGAACCACGAAAAATGAGCTCCTGCATCCTAATTTATTCTGCTTTCCCGTTCACATTGACCATGGAAAGACTTCATATTGTTCCCTCTAGTAACTCAGATAAGTCTATTGCTCTCTTGAAAATTAACTTCCTAGCTAATGAAGTGGTGTAAGCTCAGATTTGCTGCCATGCAGCTCTAGTGGGGAAGTGGCTAAAGGTGGATCTTGTCACCCAGATGGGGACTAAGCACCCAGTGATGCGAAGCATCTCCCTCTGCTAACATCGCTGCTTACATCATCCTTGGTAGTGCGATGCTGTCAGAGGCTTTGTGCTGATTTCCGAGCAGGCAAATGTAACYGTCTTTTACGGGAGCTTGTGTTTCTGTCATCCCACATCTAGCCAGCACGTCACACTAGTGTCTGTCAGCAGTGTTCAGCGCCTGTGTTTTGCTTGCTGCCTACCTTGTCAGAACAGGTCTGAATTCAAAAAAGAACAGGCACAGATCAATGAACTGCAGACGTGGAGAGAAAGCTCCCTTTTCCATTTTGCCTCTTTCCCAAAAGTATAGCAGATGTAGAACAAGAGCAACAGCAGAAAACCGGTCCCAACAGGAAAGGGCAGCAGCATTGGCTACTGCGTGTGCACAGGAGGCTCCAGAGAAGAATGAGTGTTGAGTTGAGGGAACTAGGAAATCCACATAAGGGTAAGGAAGAAGAAATAAAAACAAAGACAAGCAGGAAAGCATTAGAGATGGTAGRATGGTATTATACAGAGAGGTATTATATAGAGGGGTTTGCTCACAGAAATGAGAAGCGTGAGAGTAAAGATACTTCTAGAAAAAAGAAGAGAGTGAGAGCGTGCATTGAAGGAAGCCGCAAGAGTGGATGAGAAGGGAGAACTTGGAAACAGAGAACAAAACTTGAAAGGTGACAACTTTGAAATGTTTTTCTGTACACTTGTTATCATTATTACTCTTCAATGTGTTTTGTGACAGCAAAGTATCTCCATCACAATAGACGTTTTTAATTTTCTTTTTAATAAGTAATTTCTAATGAAATATATAATTAAAATTTTAATTTCCATGTTTGTTTTAGAAAACAACAGAAATTTCAAAATTTTAGTTTGCTGTTTCTTGCCTCTCTATTTTTGCTACTTCCTCATTTTTTCTTTTCCTCCTTCTAACTGAATTGACACCAGTTTCAGAAAAAGACARTGCTCTGAAAGAAAGAACTGAAAAATAATTTTAGTTGTCTAAACATTTTCAGAATGAAGAAAAAATAAACATATCAAGAGTGCACATAAATTGACACTTAAAGTGTCTTAACTTGAAGTGACTTAAAATGAGGAAGGAACTCTGTTTGCAAAAATTATGACCCAAATGAATAAAAAGTATAGATTAAAGTAAACACAATGATGTTTTCTCATGAAAAAGTTTAAATGATAATTCCAGAAAAGCTTCACAGGGGAAACAAAGGAGACTTTCTAGTTTGTAGAAACTGTATTTCTCAGAAAGGATATCTTAAAACAAAAGCAATCTTGGGATTCCTTTCCGACCCTGACACAAGCATCAGTCACGGCTGTCACTGTGGATGGGGATGTTTTGTCCAGCTGTGGCCTCTGGGCCATAACAGGAGCTTTTACGTTTCAGTTTAAGTGTTAGAGGTAAAAACGATCGTGAAAGAAGCAGAGTTAGTTTTTTTCGCCGTTGTACATGCTCACCCTCTTCTGTGCTCTCTCCAGTTCAGAGGTCATTGTTTACATTCACATTTGAGGTAAAAAGTGCTAGTGATGATCACTGCAGAAAGAAGTTCACACAAGATGAACTGAGAAAATGAGGTGCCTGTGGTGAAATTCTGGATAAAAGCAGAAATTAGCTGCCATCCAAGCCAAAGAGGGTGAGTAACTCCAAGTCAGCACTACCTTCATTCTGATTGAAGTAGTGAAAGAACGTCAAAAGAGCCTGTTCTAGATGAGAAGGAGCATAAAAATGAAGGGAAAAGATAAGGGGATGAGAGGATGGAAAGCTTTCAGGGAATCAAAAGCACTTATTAGTAACAAATAAATAAATAAAAGTGAAGAAGAGGAATCTTTCTTCATTTCCCTGAAGTTTTGGTCAGATAAAAGAAAGTCTAGCAGTTTTACGTGATAATGTCTTGTGAGAGAGAGCAATAATGTGCAAAGTATGGCAGTAAATCAGTAATAWCACAGTTAGAACATTGCTACTGTGAAAAGTGGAACCAGGGCAGGTTGTATTCCATACGTTTAAAAAGTGAGAGATTGATTAGAGCAGAAAACTAAGACTAAAGATCACTAGGATTATTTGTTTTGTAATTTAATTCAGAAACTTCAAATGGGAAGGTTCTATGAGCTAGGCAATGTAGAACCGTAATTAGAAGTAGTCACTGCTCTAAAATACTCACAATTTAAAAACACAAGGAAGTTAAAGGATGTGAGGGAGAACAGAAGGAGTAGATATAATTTTTAGTGAAGGGGTATGCTGGAAATTAGAAAAAAAACTTTCTGATGACGAAAGCAGCTTGACATTGTCCCAGGATATCTAGAGACTTTGGGAAATTTTCTTTACTGGGAACTAGAATAAATATCTGTCACCCATAATTATCTGTCTTGGTAGGGCAGCTGGACTACATTATCTTTTTAGGTTCCTTTTTAGCACTGCARTTTCTGAATGAGGAAAAAAGAGTCGTGGTCTTTTGATTCCAGGCTAACCAAAATCTTTCTCATTACACCACACTGTCTTTTAAAAGGACATAGGGATTTGTGCATCACTGCTGTCATATTGTGAAGTGCTTATTCCCCSTGGAATGCATCTACCTGCTGAAATAGTCCAATTTCAGTGTGTCTTATCTACGCARATCATTTCTTACAGAAAGTAAGAGCAGATTCATAACATGATCCTTAATTTTTTAATGTCTTATATGTTATTTTTTTTCTTTCAGATAATAATCTGAATGTCTCGCAAGGATTTTGCGGGACAGAAGTTACTTATTCTTGAAGAGCACTTTGAGATTCCAAAACGAGAAGCACAAAACCCTTGGGAAGGTTACTTCAGTAACTGACTCTCRTTACTCTTCCTAGTAATCACTGTAAGCAAGGGGATGTGAAAGTACAGAACAAGCTGTGAATTCCAGGTAATGAACTTATATTGCAAATGAGAATACCTGCACTTTCAGGTGATATCTGAGTTGCTTAGTGAAGGGAAAGGAGAGAGCACTGTTTCTTCCACGAGCATGGAATTACAAGGGTTTGTCCCAGCAGATTCAAGAGAGAATTGCTGGCAATTTTTTTATTAACAGAATTTGTCAGCAGTTRAAGGTGCAGGAGGACAATAAATGGGACTGATGAGAACATTTCTTTTTTCTTTTAAAATTGACAAATAACTTTGCCAGGCAGAAATACAGCAGAACAAATTCTAATAAACACAGCATTTGTGGTAAATTATCTTTGTTAGTGAGGAAAAATCAATGTATTGATTAATTCTTTTTACGTCCAGAATCCAGTTACAGAATGCCTCGTAAATTCATCCTTTTAATCCTTGTATTACCTGAAAGATAAGAGTAAATTAGGGAAACTCAACTTCAGATCAGTGTTTTGTTCTCTTTTTTCCTCTGAGGAAAAAAGCTTGAATGGCAGAAATGGCAAAATCATGTTCTTATTGATTTTGAAGGGTACTTAAGAGTAGCTCCCACAGCTACAAGTTGTCATAAAAAGAAAAAGTGTGTGCCTGAGCCGGCTAGCTTATGTGAGTAAATTTAGCCACTGACTTTCCGCTGTAAAACCCACAGTAATTCCAACTGACGTCCTGTAGTAGCTCACCTGAGTAAACTCGCTAATGGTCGAAAAGCTCTGCGACCAAGGCACCTTTCTGCATGACAAGCGAAGAAGTTGGATTTTTCTCATCAGCTTAAATTGAATGTCTTGTAAATGATGCCAAAAGGCTACTTTGAGATGAGTGCTGTTTCCCATCTCTTTGATTGTGCTTTCTCCATGACATGGGAAAAATATTTGAATATTTTTCATCTCCAAAGTAGCACATGCTGATGTATACCCTTGCATACTTCTGAAAGTTGTAGCATGTGATCTGGAAAAATGTAAATTTGACGTTTGGGGTGAAGTATGGAGAATCGGACATAAGCACCTCTGACCATATTGACTGTGTTGTTGCTGGGAATAAAAACATAATTTTGTGGAGGAAGGAAGCAGATACACAGGACTAGTTCTACTTTGTCAGTGTAAATGCACTGAAGTAGAGTAAGTTACAAGTGTAAAGCCAATAGAAAGAAACAGAAAAGAAAAAATACCAGTCTATTTTATTTTTTTTAAATATTTTAAAAGGGTATACAGTCTCATTTTGTTTGTACTACCGTGTTGCTGAAAGTAGCTCAAGTGCTTTTGGCATGATGTTTGTATGTTCTTTCTAGGCATGTGTGAAAATTCCTTTTCTGGGTGTTTAGCATGGTAGAAGCTTAAACTGTACTCCTCCGCCCCCAGACTGGAGAAAGAAACCAAGCTAAAGAAATGCCTTGCTTTTAGGTGACTAGATTTCCACCAACCAGATTTATTTCACCAATTAGAATCATGGTGAGAGTCACTGTGAGATGATGCTGAAAAGAGTGTTCAGTGGAAAATGCTTCACCTATTTGTTACAATTCTCCCAGTAGGTGTTCAGCTGTAAAATAGTAATTTAACATATAGAGTAACCTAGAATCTCTGCCAAATGCTTATTCACCTATGCTGTTGGTTTTAGCAAAGTTATATATGAGTGGACCAAACTTGGTGTTTGCAATGTCATTAGTTATGGGAACAAATGGGATTCTTCATGGTTCATTTTCCTGCAAAGGAAATGCAGGAGGAAATAAATCCTAGGAGGAAATAAAATTCAGATGAGTTAATGTTGCAGGCGTAAGAGTTTCCTGTATTTTTCTAGAAAGTATTTCATATTAAAATTTTCAAGCTTTTGAGTAATACGTTGTCTTAAAAATAGTGTTGAATTATAAAAAAAACATAAGTACAGCTTGTTTCATCTGGTTTTAAGCATAAGCCTGTGCTTCTTAATTTTGCCAGAGTAGTTTCTCAAGAAACTACTTGTGGGTTATGCCATTTTTTCAAGCATTTGTTTTATTATTTCTGTTCTGCAGTTGACTTTTTCCTTTCAAATTCATTCTTTGAGTTGTGACATGTCCTACTGTTAGGTTCCCTCTTGAACCAGATAGCACAGCATTTACAGCAGTAGGACCCATGTTGTAGAGCACACTTTCATAACAACCGATGTCTGGTATTTTTCGCTATGATGTTCTAGGTTGAGCAGTGATGGCAAGAACTAGAAGTTTCCAGTCTCAGCAGTTTTAGATTTGGTACCAAGGAAAAGGTACTCAGTAACAGATCACAAATGCAGCAGAAAGTTTTAGAAAGCAAAATTAGAAGTATGTGTGCCTGAAGAAGCATTTCTTTGTTTTTCAGCAATTTTTTTTTATAATTCTTATCTGTTTTAGAGACAATTTGCTGTATATTCAGATTTTGATCTCTGTTAAATGTTATTGAATAACTAATAGAAATTGCACATCTGCAATTAACAGGTCCTAGATACAACTGCCAGCTCAGCCTTAATGTAATTCATTCAGATGTTTGCACAAGAGTGCATCTGTTAGTACTTTTGAAGTGGGTCTCCCCCTTTACTCTTCTTTTTTTTTTTTTCTTCTTTTTTTTCACATAGAAGAGAAGTCTGGAGCACACAAATTGGGTTTCTTGGATGTAGCTAAACCAGAAGGTGTAYACAGAAACATACGTAACGGTCTTTGCCTCCAGTGTACTCTGTGAACTCTGTGGGACTAGAGCCGGTTTGATGTGACCCCCTGAAAGGCACAAAGCAAGAATGTCTCAGCATTACTGTTTTGCTCTATGGATCCATTTCCATGGGGCTGCGCTGCTTGCTGCAGCGATACAGCACCRTTACACTCGCTATGCCTCTACACCACTGACTGCCACATTTTCGCTCTGCCTTGTCCTAGGTCATATTTTGAAATTCCTATGTCTATTCTCCTTGGCATACAGTTTCCATGGTATATTTCTCTCTCTCTCTCTGTGTGTGTGTGTGTGTGTGTGTGTGTGTGTGTGTGTGTTCGTGTGCTTCATGAAATTTCCCTATTTCCCTTCGGCTGTGCTACAATATCCACACTGTGCATACTGCATTGATTCTTTGCTGTCCTGACTCTGTCATTTGATCTTGATTTCATTCCTTTCCCAGATCCAGTGTAACCTCCATATTTTGACCTTACAAGCCCCTTTCAACCTTTCTGCAGAGCTCCAATCAATACCTGCTGCTTTGCCTTTATTCAGATGATGGATAGCTTTGGAAAACTGTAATCTTCTTTGCTGTCCTGTCCATGATCAGATTCTCCAAGCCACGACCTTGACACAGGAATTTTTCACATGGCGTGCAGGAGCTATGCCTGCCTTCAAAGGGTTAAAGAAAGTCCTGTGGGGTTCTCTTGCTACTCACTTAGATTTCTGAAAAAGGAAGAGCAAAACAAAATAAACCCGAGACATTTTGAGTTCTGACCCCTTGTAGGGTTCCRCTATGCTTCAGCCAGCTGGGTGTCATTTGATCCACTTACACATTCCTTTAATCTGTACTTGACCTAGTTTTAAGGGTGATCCAGCCCTTTCCAACAGGTTAGTTTCATGCGACTGAGTGCTTAAGTACTCACAGGAGATACCTAAGAGAGAAAATAAGGTATTTACTGCCCAAAGAATGTAAGTCTGGTCTTGAAACTGCTTTCTGGTGCTCCAGAGTGACTCAGGCAGGGTCAGAGATGAGAGAGATCTTCAGGGGAATTTTTAATAATCCCACAGAAAGCTTCATGATTCCCCCCTTTACTCTGAAGAAGTGATAACAWTAAAAGTACCTCTTTTCCCTGCCACACAGCTAGGTAGAGATTCATGTCATTCATACTAAAATGGAGAGTAGAATTTACCTACATGTGATTAAAGTTAGGGCCAATAGACAGCACTGTTTTAAACTAATGGAAGCAGAAATAATGAGCAATTCTTATTTTGTGAAGGAGCAAGCACTTACCAGATGACACTAAATCTGAATGCAGCAGCATCCAACTTCCAGCAGAGAAGCAGCTGGAATTGCTTAGGCATTGAGTTGGTAACCGGGAGGAGGTTGCTATCTATGATGAAGTTGATAAGCTGACAAAAAGTGAGTAATTTTAAATGAGCACAAAGCTTCCCTACATCTCCAAGATTAACTGCTCTCTAAAATTCCATCTTGAATTGCCTTTTAAAATGTTTTTTTAATCCCAGATTTAACCCATATTAATTCTTAGAGCTCTCCATTTCTATTGTTTATMCTTATGCTATGCATTGTGTATATTTGTATCCAGCTGTGTGCATGCTTGGATGCATCATGGATTGGCCTGAACAGTAGAGTCATGTAGTATTTATGACTAGATCTTAGTCTCAGATGGATAAAATATCTTATGATGAACACAAAATACACAGATAGTGTGTCATAAATATGATGAATTTTACTTTACAAAATATAATTCACAATGGTACCAGAGTCTGCAAGAACTACTGAAGTGATCTTGATATTAAAAGGACGTTGTCAACGTAACTTCTAAACATTCACTTTAGCAAACAACAAAGAATAAAATCAAGTTTCTGATGGGCCATGTGTGCTGATTTATAGCATAGTGGCTCCTGACAATTTTATTTCTTGGCTTACATTTTAAAAGTAAGCGTTCCTCTCTTCTCTTGTGGTGTCTATAAAGGACTTTTGCAAAGGCAGTAACTGGTTTTTCTACATATGTAGATACACACACACTTTTASACATATACTTTCACACTTATTTTAGTACATTTTAGGGTTGAAAGAAATATTTTGATGAGCAAAATTAAATATTGACATTTGAGCTTTTAGAACTGTTAAAATAAAATTAAACTTGATTTCTTTTTTTAAAAAAAGAAACCTAAGCAATTTCATTTCTAAATTGTCAAAATAAAATAATTTGACTAAGAAATACGTTTTTCTTTAAGATAAAGTTCTGTGACATCAAGATAACTCTTGAAATGGCTTACTGATAGGKGTAAAAACAGCCAGAAATCTGTCCTGATTCTGTGGGCTCTAAAGAAAGAGCAAGTTTCCAGTCCTGATGAACTGCACAGCCATTGACTGACCCATGCGTGGTATCTGGGAGCCTTGGAGACTGTCAGCAAACACTGTCATTGAGAAGGTAGAGCTATTTGATTAAGGTTATGTTACTTTTCTCGTGTGTTAATATGATTTTCCCCCCTCCCTCAATATCGTGTTATTTGGAATTCTTTCAGACTCTATGCTAAAATTCTGCGCAGTAAAAGAGCTTTAAGTAAAAGCTGAATTGTTTGAGTGTTGCTAAATATAACACAGCTCAGCAATACAAAGGAATTCGTGAAGCAAATTCCTAGGTTAACAAGATTTCTCTTAGATACACTCAGTTTTATTTCTGTTTAGTCCTTTTGAAAGGTGCCAAACTGATAGTAGAGAACAAAGCAAAATCTACATTATACATAGCAGGGGAACAGCATGGCTCACATGCTGTCCTGTGAACACACCTAGATGAATCAAGATTGTCAATTCTTACCACCTTASTGGATTTTGTGATACTGAGATTTGTGATATTTGTTATCTAAGTTGTCCTTAGCTCCTAGAAATAAGGGATTGCTTGGACATTTTAGCTTTTGCTCTTTCTTTCTTTTCTTTTTTATTCTTTCTTTCTGTTCTTTCCTTATTTTCTGTATTTTCTATATTCTTTTATTGATTCTTTTCTTTCCTTCTCTCTCTACTTCTCTCAATAATTCTCTCTCTCTCTCTTTCTCTAATAATTTTGCTGCTTCCTTGGCTGCAGAGAAAAGCTTGAAAAGATGTTTTAAATAAGCTTGAATTGCAAGACTCAGTAACCAAAAGTAAAAAGCCCCCCAAAAATCAAAAAAGCATGTAGTATTTACTTTTAAAACCTTTTCATAGAGCAGGCATGTATATCAGCAGGATTTCTCATTTTCTCACCTTTAAGACCCAGGGCCAGAATGTACAACCCTCCCCAGATGGCACTAAGAGAGCCCTCATGAGCTCAGGGAGTAACAGAGAACGCAAAATTTGGGAGAGCGTTGTATGCTTAGCAAAAAGAAAAGAGATTTTGGGCCTTTGGCTCTTGCTGCAGAATATTCTGCTGCCTGATCTCATCAGATCTTTGCCCTCACAGAATGATTGAGCTTGGAAGGGACCTCTGGAGATCATCTAGTCCAATCCCCCCTGCTCAAGCAGGTTCACCTAGAACATGTTAGAGAGGGTTGYGTCCAGGCAGGTTTTGAATATCTTCAGAGAAGAAAACTCCACAACCTCTCTGGGCAACCTGTTCCAGTGCTCTGTAACCAAAATGAACACCATTGATACACAGTTGACTGAGAGATCAAAAAGGCAGATAGAGTCTTACTTATGGACCATCTGGAATGATTGTTTGAACTTGGAGGTCAAGGCTGTAGTGCCAGTTTGAAGTTTTTGACTAAGTATAAAGTTTAGCATTTCAGGTTGGCACRGAAAGAATTTCACCACAAGGAAGAGAAAGTAGGCTATGGAGTTAAAAGTCATCACATTTGACATCTGTTTAAAAATATGTATACATATACATGTCTCATGAAAGAGGTGCCAGAGGACCTGGGGCGGGGGGAAGGTTTTCAACTTTGTCGAACAGGATACATATTTTATTTACTTGAAAAAGACAAGCTGTTTTTTAAGTGATGACTTCATGTCACTGCAAAAGGCAGCAGTTGTGATTGCCAGAGGGATGAAATGCCCACTAAAGTTGGCAATTTTGCTAGCACTGTGGCGTTTCTGGGTACGTGGTGTATTTATCCATGGAAAACTGTTTTTGGCAGAAACATGCACTTTATTCTAGATCCATTTTCTAAATATTACCCAAAATATCATTGTCTTTTTCAGTCTGTGTGATTACTCTCAAGACAGGAAACAGGCACTTCCACACAATTGAAAGCTGTGATCCTTGAAAACTCATCTTTATTGTCTGTCAGGTATGACTGGAGTATTAAAGATACTAGACCACAAAAACATTGAAGCATTACCATAACTAAGCTACCATAGTAATGGTAACATTTGCTTTTTTAAGTCTAACATATGGAATAAATGTCAGCTTTCTAGCTTTTGTAATAAACAATCACTTTATCACTATAAGAGAATTTACTACTCCTTGTAATCTGCATTTATCAATAGCACTAACATTGTAAAAATAGAGCAATTATATTTGAATGACAGAGCTAAATATTGTGTCAGTGGTATGAAGCAAATGGCATTGTTACTCATTTCTTGAAGAATAATTTGCTTCATAAAAGCTACATTCTCAGGTTGTGAAACCCAGCAGGGCCCCTCTGTCAAGAAGCTGCTACTTTTAAGTAAAATTATGTAATCCAGCACATAGTGTTTCTATATTTCGTATAGGTATGTACACATTTTGTACGATTTTTCCCTGCTCAGAAAAGTTCTTAGAGTTAGATCCCACTTCTCTGCATATTAATGTAAATAATAAAACCCAAGGAAATTAACAGTTAAGCCATTCAGCTACTCACCTACACCCTATTCATCTGGCTACCTCCATTCTACTACTTCCCACACACACATCTCCATCCTCCACTTGAACAACCCACAATTATCTTTATAATAAACCACTATGTTTATAATAATGGAACTGGGAGCATCAGCTATCAGTTTACCTTAAAATTCCCATTGAAAGGCCTGTTTTCAGTTATTCATGTGAATGAGTTTCAGATACTTGATAGAATTTCAATTACTTACAGCCTTTATCGGAATGAAATTTTCCTGCCTGTTTACCTCAGTCTGAAATTTTGGGAAAACTGCAACTAAAGCAGTTCTATTTCCAATAGAAATGCTGAGGTAAGTTGGATGAATTTGCTCAAGTTAAAGCACACTGGTGACTGTTTCTCTGAGAACCAAAGAATTTCWCGTAGTTGAGGCAGGGCTTTGAAATTTAGCAAGAAAAGAAGCTTTTTACCAAATATGTGAAAATCTACCCAAATTTAGCTAAATTGCATTGCACATGAGTTGCATATAGTTTTGCCAGGTTTCCTAGCTCTAGCTGAAATGAGAACTTTCCACCCTGTAGTTGTAGGTGATTGAGCAGGACTTTTCATTCAATAGCAATTTTCTGTTGATCTGAAAATGGCCAAGTGGCCTAGGAACCAAGGACCTGTGCTTTTCCTATTGCTCTTGCTCTTGTTCACTTTTTTTCCCTCCCATCTTTGCTTGGATCTAGAAGCTCTAGTTACCAGCCACAACTCCACCAGCTAGGTGCTGTAAACCAAGGCAAGCAAAAATTGCACCTTCCTGTAGAGACTGGCACCAGTGAGATACACACCAGGGGAGATCCCCAAGAAACCCTCATGGTGTGTTGGTTAGCACTGCCTTTACACATGAAAAGCCTGCCCCTTCCTGAGGTTTCTGAAGGCAAAGTGAACTTCTAAGGAGAGATCTAAAAAGCAAGAATGTGAAAGCTTTGCAGATACTTACAGGCAATTCCTTCCCTGARTGTTAGGGGCAGCAGAGGAAGGAGCGTGACTGGGCTCGTCTGAAAGCCTTGCAGTCAGAGGAAGGTTTCCTGCCTCATAGACTAATTGGAAGCGAGAGCTGACCTTTAGATATTGAACCCGAGAGGGTCAGTGGAGAGTGGATAGGCCACAAAGGCCTTTGAAAGTCAAGACAAGTCTTTTGTGTCTAATTTGACTGAGATGGCTACAGAGAGCCAGACCTAGGGAGGGGCAAGGGACAGAGATTTGTGTCAAGAGCTTGACAGAGAGAGAGCTGAGACTAGAGGTGGGAGAGGGAGCTGGGAGAGCACTAGAAGTGGCTGGACAATGTAGCTGAGATCAGCAACAGGAATGAAATGGGGAGGGAGGATGGGATGTTTGAAGCAACCTTCGTATGAATGAAAGCTTGACAGAAATGGCAGCAGTTTCTGAATTATTATAATATATTCCAAAGACTTGCCAATTCAGGAGTTCACAATGCAGCTGTTGTTTCTGTGGGAATGAGAAATTATTTTACCAATTTATGCAAAGGACTATTAAAAAGGTGGCAGACGAATAAGAAATGTCTACATAAAAGGGAAAGTTAATTGCTCAATAAAATGACTCACTGAGTGGTTCAAAAATCTTCTCATGCATAAATATCAAAGTTTTGCTGTTTGGGGTATTTTTTGTTTGGTTCCTTCATACTGAAATAGTAACTTTCACAGGCCAGTGTCTCTAGAAATGGTTGTAGCTGCATAATTAGACGTTATGAAAGGAAACACATCTCTCCTGGTTTTAGCTTTCTGGAATTGAAAAGTTTAAGGAACTGAAAAAAATATTTTCATTTGCATTTGCTGGATCTACCCATGGACATCTGTTCCAAGTACTCATTACATGCCTCATCTTCATATTACCTCTGGAACTATCAGAGGCATAACTTTAACTGTGCAGGAATCTCTTGTCAGCCCCCAAGATTAATATTTTCAAAGTTATTGCCCTTGTAAATTAGCTAAAATAATAAGTGTTCTGGACACTGGAATTTTGGTGAGCTTAAGAGCTATGCTAATTAATGGCCATAGTAGTCATTTTTGTAGTTTTCTGGCAATTTGTTCAGTTCCTCATATGACCAAATTATGAAGACAATTCTGGAAATGGACTTTGCTGCCTCCAAATTATGGTTGTGGTAGGCAGTGTTCTCTACAGTAGAATATGTATTTAAAAATCCTGGCTCTCTCTTATTTTTGCTATTGCACAACATGATTGTTTTGATAAAGTCCAAAAGCCCAATGGGATGTGGGCTCCATTCCGACGGGCGATGTGCATATGTGGAGCAGAAATGACGCTGGTTTTGTGGGAGCTGTCTAATTGCTCATTTGAATAAGGAGGCTGATTCCAAAGTAAAGCTTTGCAAAGAATCCATCACAGACAGAATTTGCGGGGGTGCCTTATATGCATGTAGGTGGCTTGTAACAAATCACAGACCTGTTCTTTTATTTCAAAAGCAGCAGCTAGATTTTATAGTTAGGCAGGTGTCTATAATTCCCAGCTCACCAGCTCCAAAGAGGAGGAGAGCAATTTTACTGAAGGGGTAAACAAGTTAGCTGACAGACTTTTGGGAGGAACCAGGAATGTCAACCTGGGAACGCCTTGGCTTCCAAATGTACATTATACACAAGAAATCACTTCAGATCCATAAAATAGTTACTGTTGGCTTTTAAACTCTAAGTGTGAATATTGTATTGTCAGAGAATAACCACATAGTCTCTTCATGGGTGCTGATTTGAATGATCGAGTATTATGCAGTCCTAAGAAGAGAATGGCAAAGGGGTAATAGGAAGGAGTTATTCTGTATCCAATGAAAATGTGGTCACTGGGCCACAAACTCTTGTCATAAAACAGCCACCTAATCAGGAAATCCTTATTGTTCTTATAATGCACACATTGCAAGAACACAGAAGGTTGTTGGATGGTGAAACAGTGGGGCGGAGAAAGAAGACTGTGAAAAGAAATGGAATGCAAGTATTGATTCCATATTCTGAAAATAAGCTAAAAGTTGGAAGGTATTTTTACTTTTTTACTCCYTCTCAAGTACCTCCTTTTCCTACATTTGGTCTGGAAGATGGGGATCTTGGTTTATATGGGAATTCAGATAGGGATGTTCATTTAGACAGATGGGAAGTACAAAAGCATTGTAAATAGCACCGTGTTGCCGGTACCTCTATATTTAGGACTGGGAGTATTTGGATGAGATGGAGGTTCATATGAGGGTATGCTTATTGGGTGGTACTAGAGACAGTGGTTTTATTTTGATAGATGATTTATCATCAAATATCAGATGATATGTATTGTGGCATAGTACCTTATACCTGCAGCGAACTTTATTCTAGCTAAATTTAAAACAGCTTTTAAACTGTGTCATAATATGGGAGTGATTCAGTCAGCATTGCCTTCCAGGTGTCATCCATGAACAAGGAGAGATAAATCCCCTTTTTAAATGAGGTGGTTTTATGTGCCACATGCATAATGACAATGTTAAAAACCAGGGAACAAATTATGTTCTTCAGCTGCCAGAAGTGCCTCGTCCAGTGCAGCTCCCCTTGTTTTCACTCCAGTGATCCTCCTTCACTCCCCTGCAGCACATGAGGATGAGTGGCTGCTCAACCTGGCTGATTACTTTTTTTCTGCTTTCTCGTCCTTCTTTGTCCTGCCTATCTGTTTTTCCAGACCCACAATGCTAACTTTCTCCTGCTCTCTTTGCCTCTCAGAATAACCTGTCTGTCTGATTCTGCTCCACTGCTCTAGCATCCCACACAATTATTCACTCAGTCCTATGCAATACCCCATGACCACCTATGCAAACTTACCTTCTTATGCTTTCTTGACACTTCAGTGACCAGGATTTAAAAACAAAACTAAACTAAACAACAAAAAAAAAACTTATAAAATCCTTGCAAGATTCTTTATACCTTCCTGAAATGCTTAGATTCAGAAATTGGAGCATCTATTTGCTCTTTTATCCATACTGAAAACTGGGTTTAATTACATGGACTTTGTATAGTAGCAAGCAAACAATTCTGTTCTGACTAGCACTCCACTCCCTGTTCCCTAAGAAATTCTGCATGGTTATCCTGCTTTAAATTGGTTCTGCACCCTCATGAATGTGAGGCAAACTTCTTTGTTTTAAAAAAAGGGTCTTTGATGGCCTCACCCATTACTCTGCTCCTCTTCCGCCTTTCACACTAAGTCTTCCATACTCCTTTAGTCTCCCTGTGTTCTTCATGGTACTTCTTAGCGTCCTTGCTCTCTGCTCCCCACCAACCTCTACCCTCCCCCTCCCACACAAACTCACTACCCAGTAACTGTAAGAAGGAAGGCTAGCTGTAATTGTGAAATTAAAATAAAACATTTATATCTTTATATTCTATATAAAAATGTATCTAAACATATTTTCTTTTCATTTTTCTTCTAGAAAGTTTGTCAACAGAGCAGAAGCTTCTAAAACTAGCTACGAACTAGTGCCTTTTATAGAGGATGCAAGTGACACTTCTTTTTTTGTCACATCTCATTTTATCAGTCAATTCTGATAAGCACAGCACAGGAACAATTTGAATAACACTGCACACACTCTTAATTTTAATTGTTAGTACAAGCAAACAATAGTTACCACTCTATGCAAATTCTTTTTAAAATGTATTTGTAAGGGATTTCTGCTCAGTGAACTCTTATTTTGTGAACTTAGCTGGTGTTCATGGTGCTGAAAGATAAATTTCTGTTCACACTATTTTTTTACAACAGAATATGTTTTCAGGACAAATTTTTTTAAAATAATCTCCCCATAAACTCCCACAAAAAAAGATGATAGATACAAAGTTGAAAGGTGGGTTGGCTGGGTTTAATTTATGATGGTTCAGCAATTTGGCACAAAATTTCACTTTCCCTAGTAACTTATGAATTAGAATTATGATATAAAATGTCCCCAAAGATGTCTGTGCTCAAATTTGCAAGGAGAATATATTTTGCTATATGAAGAGAAGGGATTTCTCATTATTAAAATAAAGAACGAGAACTTGGAACGTCTGAGTGCTCTTTGATGTTATTTGCTTACTGTTGGCTTGAAGCCAGTGATAGAAACTCTTTAAATACAACAATGAACAACAGGGCCCTGAGAGACATTGTAATAACAAATTACCCCTCTCTTTCCTCCTCAGTTATCTCCGTCTGTGAAATGGGAATAGCCTGTTTGTCAGAATACACTTGCAAGACATAATTCATTAAAGCCTATAAAATGGTTTGAGAACTTGAATGGAAGTTTCTGTTCAAGTGTCAGGTATTATTAGCTCTGAAATGAAAGCTATTTTATATTGCTTCATCAGGAGCTACTTGAAGTTTCTTATTCTATATGAATAACAAGTGGTACATAAGTGACATTTCTCTTGGTTTAGTAGGATAGTCTATCCACAGTTTGTGCTGTTGAAATGACATTAGGGAGTGCTGCTAATACACTGGGCAAAGTCATCCAGTCCAGAAATGGTTTTGTCTGGGGGTCAGAACCATGAGAAAAATAAGATAAATAAGAATGGAGCAAAAGGTGAGAAGAGGATGATTGAAGTGGTAGAGGAGAAGAGTGGGAAAGGGGAGGAAGGAAGGCAGAGCAGGGTGCACAGCCTGAAAAAAAGATCAGAAGGAAAAAGGGAAGAAATTTAAAAACTTTTTTAAAAAAAATAAAAAGCCAGTTGGATGTGTTTATTGCAAAAAACACAACTTAGAAAAACAAGGCTGTAATGCCATCTTGGGGTTTCTGGTGACATCTCAATCCAGCAGAGCTGTACTCATTTGGTTTGTGAATGTCAGCAGAAACCCCTTGATGCCATTGAAGTTCACAGTTGCCTCTCATTGGTTCTGTATTATTTCAATAGTGGAAAAATAGCACTTTTATTTTCACAGCTAAAATATCTCACTGTGATAGAAATGTATATGCGCTTATTGAATATCATCTCTATTTATTTTTGTCTAACTTCTGTGTTATCACTATGGATTAGATAGATAGGCATTCTTTCATGGCTATCACGTGAAAGACTGTTTTTCTGAAATACTGTTGTCCAAGTCTTTATTAAACTAAGAAATATAGGCTATTCTGTTCAACTGTCTTCTGCAATTTATTATTTTAAACTCATTTCTTCAGTACAAAAATTATCCCAAACAAGCCTCTTATTGATCCTTCTGATGTGTGGTATACATTTTTTMTAATATTTCACAGACAAGATAATCTTTCAGCTTGATTATCTTGTGACTGACTTGGTGAAATGAATGAAAATATGCACTGTTTATTCATGAGTATGTATGTATGTACGAGCCCAACACAATAACAGGCAGAAAGTCTTTGAATCTTGCTGAAATATGGGAGGTTCAAGGGTAATGTCAAAGTGGTATGTTGTGTCTTTGAGGCTTGACATCCGAAGAGTTGAGGCAAATAGGAAACAACTGGTGTATATAGCATTGTATATACAGCCTGTACTGTACTATCCCATGCATGAGTCACAAAAACTCCATGAATTAATTGTGTCAAAGGCATAGAGTTAGTTCACTGTCTGTGATGACAGCGGAAAAGACTGTCAGTTAATTTAAACAAATTGAAATGTACTATATGTAAGGTTCCTAAAATAGACTTTCTCATCATTGATAAATATTCAGCTGATCACATCTTTTCTGCAGCAAAGGAGGTTTTTTTTCTTTAGAAAAAGCAAAATTCTCAAGAATTATTTTATAAGAGGAGTTTGTGAGATGGTAACTGAGATGAAGTTTTCTTCTGACTTGGAAAACCATTTTGTGATTGAGGTGAGTTCACATGCTCCTAAACCTTCTCTTACAATCAACCGCCTTTCAAGTCTAGGCCAAAATCCCGTTAGGGATTAAAATCCTACCTCCTTATTTAGTCGATCCCTTGCTTCTCTCTCTCCTTACAGTTGGGAAGCCTTTTCTCAAATTTCTCAGCTCAATCTTCATGGCTGCAAACTGAAGTGATTATTTCTTGCCCTGTTTTTGGTAGACATGGAGAAAACTGATGACTAGCCCAACCATAATATCCTTTTATGTAAGTGAAGATGTAATCATACTCCCATTTCTTTTCTTACTGTTATTTTTACCCTTTTCCCATTGGTTATGTTTTCCAAACTGCTCTATGTTTTTATTGCTCTCCTGTGGATTTCCTCCCAGTGGTCTATGTAATTTTTGAATTGCAGTGCCAAAAAACAGCCACCATTTCTCATGCTGAAACCTTGCACATATTGAGTAGGTGAAAAATGACCTCTGGTTTCCTGCTCAGATCCTGCTGCTAGGACATCCCAGAATAACATTTTGTATTTTTCCCAGTTCCATCTCACTGATGACCCAGTCTCTATTTGTGCATTCTGTATGCTGGCATTATGGTTGCAGTGCTGCTGTTCTTTCTTTGTGTGTKTGATACTTGCTACCTAAATACAGGACTTAGTCTGGATAGTACAACCACAAAACTTATTGCAGTGGGTGAGAATTTTGAATATACAGGTGCTACACATTCTGGCCATGGATATACGCTTAATTCTGCAAAATGCCTTGAAATCCTGTCAGCACAGAAGAGAGATCTGATCACTAACCCTATAACGTATTTGTATTTATTACATTATATTTGGGGAAAAATACACATTTTTTTTTCAAAGTTTAAAAATCATTCTTCATTTTCTTTTACTTTTTAAAAAAATTTTTCTTAGCAATACACACTTTATTCTAACAGTCTTTCAACAATCAAAACTTTACTGGAATCACCAAGAGTTATGTGAAGATACACTTGACCTGGAGTAAAGTATCAGGAGTTTTTAAACATTTAACTTATAGTGTATATTAGTATGAAACTAAGTTGAGCAGAACCCATTAATGTCACAGTGATCGGTTACCAATGGAAATAAATAATTCATGATGAAGGGAATTAGTCTAATTAGCAGGCAGTTTGAGTCCTTTGATAAAACCCAGCTCTAATTCCGTGAAGGGCAGGAAGTGCTGTCATCAGTCAGCCCTGAAAAGATTAGCATCTATTATGAATGAGGTTAGACACCCTAGTGAAGTCATGTGTGTCCTGGAGACAAACTTAATATGTTCCAGAATGGGACACAGTTTGTCTCACCAACACATCATGATTCCTACTGAGCTATTGTATGTAATAACAAGCAAAGATCAGTGCTCCTTCCTATCATTCTCCTCCTGTCCATCATCCTGACAACTGTGCAAATACATTTTCCATGCAAAGCAGGGAATGTGCCCTGAATGCTTGTAAAATTGCACAAGATGTCAAAGAAAACGTTTTACCTTTTCTCAGCAACCTAAAATCAAACAAGCCAAAATGCTGGAAGGTTTAAAAATACAGCTGGCAAATATATGGCATGTATCAGTTGTGATGTATCGGTTAGAAGTATGGTGGTTCCATCTGAAAACACTATGGTCGTCTGCCATAAGATGCACAGATAGAGCTATAGCTCTAGCTATGTAYGATAGCAAGGTTTTAAAACAGCTGCCAATGCTACATGCTAATAATATTGGATGAATGGATGGATAGAAGTAAATACCAGAAAATTGCCTTACGTTTTGGAGGTAAGGCCTATAGAAAGGAGAAGGTTCTTTGTGCTGTGTTTGCACTTAGAAATGTTAACTGAACCGGTTCATTTGAGGAGACTAGCTGTGAGCTGTGCAAGCTTCACAGTTTTGTACTACGTGCTGACGCAACATCAGCTGTGTTTCCATTTTTGCTTATGAGCCTTTTGAAATTATATGTTTCCGTTTTGCAATTTGATGCAATAATGAAGAAACTCCACATTTGTACGTTATTGTATTGCCTGYTTTTATTGTAGAAAATTAATTGCTYCTTTTATTTATGTTATTAAGGGGGGAGAAAACAATTTTGCAGTATTTTATCATTTGCTGTAATAATTATCTTACTAGTAATACAACGGAAGCCTTAGAAATGGAGTATATTATGTTCAAATGTCTGAACAGCACTTAATATGCTGACACTTGTGGCGGGGGAATGCTGGTATTCAAAAGTACGTTGAAAAAGGTAACAATAAGTTTCTAATAATATCCCTGATGAGCTTAAGTTGATTTATAATATAGAAGTGAAGAGGAAAAGATTAWGTAGAGTCAATGCAAGAAGTGATTTTCATGGAAACAGAATAATATAGTAAGTAACTCAGCTGTCCAAATACTGAATAACAATGGAGCACAGATATTGCAAAGTGCCAGAATCAAGTGTCACACAAACATCAAGTAGATTTCTAGGTGAGATTTTAGTTTACCCTGATTTGTTCATTTGTATCTTGAATTTGCTGGCTAGTGAAAGTCTGGACAAAATGCAGCTATTTGAGTGTTTCTTTAGTTTGATTCTATCATCTCTTATTCTGTGTGCGTGATTCTGTCATCTCTCAGAAATGACCTGCTGCAGGGGTATGCCTTGGGCTAGTGAATGGGTTCAGTCATGTTATTAAAATGCATTTCTTTATGTGTAAGCAAGTATACACTAAAACTGCTATTTTTATAACAGGACTATTGGCAGGAGCATAGTACTTAGCAGAAAAGTTACATTCTGGAAAACTTGCGATATTAGGCACCCATTCAGTCAACTAGTCACTTGTCCTCTGAAGTCACGTAAAACAAGGAGAGGAAAGAGGAAAAGAACTTTCTGCTCTTTTCTGTCTTGTCTAAGGAACGATAAAGTGCTTCTAGGTAGTTATTTTGCCTTATTTGACTGTAAAGCACCATATAGTTCTCAGGAACTGTTGTTTTTTCWAGATTATTCCCTTCAGGATTTACAAGGTGTAATACAAGGACAGAGACAGGGGGTCAGTAGGTCCTGCTGAGTTGGTTCCATCAAGCCTTGCTCTGTGCTTCTGTGCAAAGCTTCCACCGAGCATTGCTTGGCCTGGGCAGTGGGCCTGAGCCAGGCCTCAAAGACAAATCTGGGTCTTTAAGTGAATAAACCACAAGTAGTTATATTGCTTAGCTGTGTTACTCCTGAACAAAGATATGYACTCCTAGTGCAACCTCCATATAAATTCTTAATCTGCTGATTTTCCCTGAACAATGTGTTTAAATTATATCCAGTTCTTATTTTCTGTTTATTCTGCTGTCAGCACGACGAAGATGACACTGGGAAATGGCTAACAGCATAGCATTTCTAATCATTCCAGGGTACTTGTATTGCTACGTTCCTGTAACAAAATCCAAGTTCTTATCTACTGGGACACATGCTGTCACTGTGTCAGTAGGGGAAGCTGGGGAGGTCACAGTAATTCSCACGTCGCAGGACAAAGAGGGCACATATCTCATGTGGCCATGCAGCTGGGGAGCTACCTCTACTCATACTGAAAAGGTGAATTCTGTTGGACTTTGATGTTCTAAAAACTAGCAAGCTCGTGAAAGAAGATCCTTTCACTGAGGCACTCTCTATCTCACCTGTCCCCTTAGTGAAGTATTCTTATGGGATATCACCCGTTAATCAGTTCCTCTTTCCTGTTATTTTGTGTTTACCTGTGTCATCCCATGTCTCCGTTGTCCTTAATCCTCACTCGCACACTCCCGCAATGCCAGTGCAGCAAAGGGCACCTCATCTACGTTCACAGCTAAATCTCCACGCTGAACCGTTTTTAAGGCTTACAAGAGTGGGTGTAATGGACCTATGTTAGCCCATTCTCATTAACACTTTTAATCTGCTCTTACTGCATGTTTTATTCAGGGGCTCTTGTCATGCGTATCAATGCAGCAGTAGCTCTCATGTATGACTGTTTAGATCTTCTTGTAAATAACAACATAGAGCTAAAATTGTCTTAACGGGCATGACATGGCTGAAATACCCCCTCTTGTGTATGTGTTCGATTCACAGTGCTTACAAGGCATTATGGTATCTAACACAACGGTGCTGCCCATTGTCCCCATCTCATACCTACTTGTGTTCTGAAACACCACTGAAAATATTAGACATTGGTTGATTCTACTGGACTGAAACATGTAGCAGAAGAGCACACATCCCTCAGTTTCCCAGCTCACCATAAAATTAACCTATGTTTCGTTCTGCTAGTAATGTAAATTCAGACACTACGGCTCTGACTCAAAAAGTTTTCTCTGACCCTTAGAGAAAAGCAGAGAAAGAGAGGAAAATATGAATTAAAGTAGTATCATGCCATGACCTGGTTTTAGCATATGTTTATCTACAGAAAATTACCAAAGTTTACTTCTTGTAGATATTGCAGCAGGATGGAAAGGGGCTGAAATAAGTTTGCAGGAATTTTGATTAGGAAGGTGTTCAACTCTAAGYGTGTTGCTGAAGGCATATAGATAGCAGTATGACAGGCAGGAGAATATCAGCATAGAAGTTGATATTGCAGGGACATGAAGAATGCAGTGGGATGTGACGGCAATAGTATACTCTGGAAAGAGCTATACTAAGCCCAGTGAAAAAGAAGCTGGAACTTGAGATAGGCAAAACAGTGAGCCAGCTGTATTATTGAAGCAATATTGATGAATAATACTTTTGACATTTCTACTGCYTTAATTCTTACTAGTTGTCCTTCATGTCATGCCCTTTTTCTCATCATTGGGTTTGCAGATGAAAAATGCATCTCATGCCCTAACTCTCTGAATCCAATCCAGAGGGAACATTTTGGGGCATTTCCTGTCTTTTGAACAGAAGGGAAGCTCTAGCTGAATGGAGAGAACAGTGTAGACACTCTCTCTGCTGCACCCCTTGTGACCAGATGGGGATGTTCATCTCCAATGGAGTAGTAACAGTTGCAATATGACCTTCTCTTGTAATATCATCTGTATGAATGCAAATCATATTTTATCAATGCACCAAAATTGTGAAGCTAAGAAACCTTCTCTGTGCAGTGTACTGTAACTTCCGTTCCATAATTAAACCAGAACCTCTGTCCTGGACATGTTCACTCAGCTTTGCCTTCCTTTGAGTAATACACCTTCAGACCAGTGCTTTGCTTTGATGTATTACAATGATAGACTGAAGAGTTCATGTAATACATCATCACAGTCAGCTGTTGCTGGACGCCAAGGATTGAGAGACTGAGCCAGCTGTTTTTCTGATGTATTCTGGTAATGCATCACCAGAGTAGGGAAACCAATGATGTATTACTTCAGAACGACACCATCTAGGGAAGAAGGAGTCCAGAGGTGCAGATTCTGTATAATGAGGCATTCAGCATACTGAACAGGGCTGCAAACTCCTAGAATAAGATGTTGGTAATAAATCAGCCTTCTATAGTATTACATTAGCACTTTTACTAAACAGGTGCCCACAGGCACTGTTATGTGCAATCTGACTTCCAGTGCGTCTTTGCAATGCTGCTTTTGTGCAGATCAAAGATAACCCTAGCAGCTGTTTTCATCATTTCTCTTAATGCAAATGGTTCACAATKCAAATGAAGGATTATATTGTCTCAAGAAATTCCAAGAGTTGGGATCACTTCTTAGTTGGGACATCTGTTGGAGCCACTTGGATGCCACTCTTTTAGTGACTTGAGCCCATTTGCAGCAATGGCAGTACTCTTCCCCTACACCCTTTACTAGGGCACTGCAGTCCAGAGCTGCAAAATATGGTGACCCAGAGTTCTGCAGCTGTGACTCACTTTTCTTGCAAGTTGGCTGAAGGGGAGGAAGGCACCTTTGGCCATTTCTTCATCTGTTCTCTATCCCTCCTTCCTCTGCCACACACACAAAGTTAAGTCAAGCAGTAACTGGTGTCCCCAGTTATTAATATCAGTTAAAAGAAACGTTGGTTCAAGCAGCAATTCTGAGCATGTTTACCCACAAAACTCTATCACCTTGTTGAGTGGGCTTGTGTATGTCTAAAACTAATGATATTTCCCCTGCATTTACTTTTAGCCGCAGGTAAGGCCTTCCATCAGCCACTTCACTGCCTTTGTACATATGACTGTTAAAGTAAGCATCAAGTACCAGCAGAATAAAACCATTATCACCATGCAACACCCAAGAGCTTTCAGTAACTAATCATACTCTRTCAAACTCTTGTAGAAAGAGAAGAGGTTTAAAATGGAAAGACAGGAAAGCTGTGAACACCGTTACAGGTACTTCTTCCAAATAGTTCTCTCTCTCTCGCTCTCTTTTTTTTTTTGGGGGGGGGGGATAAATGCAATATTGGTTATGGCTTTGTATGTATATATAAACCTCACAATATAGTTAGCAAACCCCTGAAGATAAATAGGCCCTGCCCTAAAACTTTTCCCTCTAGTTATGTAAGGTTTGCACTGTAAACAAAAGCTAAGTATATTTTACTAACAGTAAACATACTTTTCTGTCTGTACTCATATATTATAAATCATAGTATCACAAGACACTAAATATGGTTTTGTGGCATGTAATTCTGAGTCAAAAACATTCCAACCCCATATATATAAAGCTCCATACCAGTACAACTCATTATGCTGATTCAAATTCAATCAAAGGGAAGCTTTGCGTGGCAGACTTCATACTGGATCAGGTAGTTTTGYAGTCTGTCCTTTCACAGCCACAATAAAGCTAGCCTAAATACTGTGTTATGTGCTCTGACTTCCTCCGCAGACCTGTGATTCAATGCTTAYATCTGATCTATTGCCAATAATATCATTTGTTCTCTCCATCTCCAGTGCTCCAAGGAACTGGGTGTTTTGAGCTCCTCTTTGGTCTCAAAGCCAATGCTTAGCACTTGGGCAAGTTCCACAGAACTCCCATAATTTACTCCAGCTGTAATTTATTTCCAGCAGTTGATTGTAGGTACAAAATTCTAAGTGCAAACGATCTCAGAAACCAACTAAATATTTCTCCATTATTAATATATATATATATATATATGTGCTTGAAAGGTCGGTTTGTTTAATCCCCAAGATTATGATTGGCAATCAACCTTGAAGCAGGAGAAAAACATTGTACTCAGTCCTGACTGCTCCTCYTTTATTTTACTTTTATTTAAAAAAAAATTTTTTTGCCTTTGCTTTAGACATTCTGATTAAAGAGTATATAGGTTAAAGGAGCACATATCAGSAGTTATGCTTGCAAAGGACAGCTGAAGAGTGTCAGGGAGATACCCTCTGTGACACCATTGTGTCATAGTTCAATAATGATCATTAATATCTCCTTGAATGAAACTTCATGGAAATTGTAGTTCTGAACATGCAGTTAGCTTATTTATGACCTAACAAGTGTTGCCCTGAAACAGCAATTGATTGACACTCCACCATTTTTGTAAAATTCACCTTATCTGCTTCTATTGGTCACTGGGATAGCACTTACTCTTTTAATTTTCGTCACACAACAAGCATCTCAGCTACACTGTGTGTGAAAAATCACAATATTTATATTTAGCTCCCTTTATAAACTCGGGCAATAAGACATGTTTCTAATCCAAATAATTGTTTAAGATTATTACAATAATCATTATTGCACTGATAGTAACACAACATTATTTCAGATGACAATACATTAGTTCCATATGGAGAAAAACTGCAAGACCAATGGATTTATCTTGATAACAAAATGGATTACTATTAAATATGGATGTAATTTTTCCACCCAAGTGCAAGGAAATCTTCCATTGATTTTATTGTATTTTAACTGAGTGCTAGTAAGAGTTTTCTCTACGTATACATAACAGGATTGGATCCTAAATTACTATGATATTATTATTGTTATTATTCTCCTATTGTCTAAACAGGCACAAAAAGCCTATTTCTCCACTTAGAGTATAGGGAATAGGATTTCTGGATTTTAAAATGTCTCTTAAAAATAACAAATGGAAAAACAAATATGAGGGAAAGACAACTAGAATTTATTAGAATTTTACAGAGAASATTTATAAACTAGAGCAACAAATATTTATGCAACTACTGTTTCTTGTAGCAAGAAGAGGTGGCKCTATATCTTGGCATGATCTTCCATCATTGAACCAATGCTTCCCACTCGTGGTGCAAACTTTGGACATYACAGTTCTGGCTTCTGATGGTGATTTTGGGCTGCACCAGGTAGTATGCTGATTTTCATTCTCATTTTGAAAAGTATCTAAGGACAATTGATCAAGTGATCAAGAGATAAGATCTTTATCTTTGGCAGTGATCATGTTTTTTAGGAAGATAAATGTACAGAACTGAGTTGCTAAAAAACATCAACCAAACTGGCTTCAATGAGCTTTGGACCAGAGCCTAGCTTTTTACTTAGAATTTAGTTACAAAAACTATTATGAGCAAAACCTGTTAAAAAATATACATGTTTTATTTAGTTCTCCTGATTCATTTCTCTCTTGGCACTATGTTTATCATTGTACTATGCTGTATTTCTTTCTTTGTCTTTATAGACAGATATATTTAATAAGTAAAATAATTGTTAAAACAATTATTTTAGATATATAAGTAAATTGTTAAATATAAATTTATATATATATATGAAACAATTATTTTTTATCAATTTAACAATTTTTAACAATATAAAAGTAAATTTATATATATATGTGTGTGTRTATATATATATATATWTATRTAACTAAATTAGTTAAGGCAAGAATACTATAAAATTCTTTGGACACTTTTAAAATTGTTGTGAACATGTATTTTCTAGAAAATACATTTGACACCACATGACTAACATTAATATGCAAATCAGTAGACTATAAAATTCATTTTTCTGCCTCCAGGGCAGTATTTTTATAAATACAGAAACATAATTATGCATCCTCTAGAGGACTAAAAATAATTATACAAATTTACAACAAAGCCCAAGGCAGTGTCTCCTTTTAACTGTCTGTTTTTAATATCATTTAAATCTTGTTAAAACTTAATTACCAATTCTCTCCTGCAATAATTTAGATGGAAGATCTGAGGTCTAAACTTGCTGTTTGAGAGATAGAACTTCATCAGAGAAATGAAGGCACCAAGGCGTAGATTGACAAAATAGGACAATGCACAGATAAACTTAGTAAAGAAAATTTCAGATGATGATGAATAGGATATACATATATATTTCAACATCCACATGATCTGATGTCTTGTATGAGTGTAATATAAATTCACCTGCATATATATACTTTTACATATATATATATATACCTTTTTTTATATATATATATATATATACACACACACATATACACACACATATTTTTTACTGCTACAGCTCAAGCTGTGGGTCTTGACTCTAAAAGCCTACATAGAAAGACAGTTGAGGTGCCAATGCTTTCACCCTCTGTCCCCTAATCCCTGACTATTCTCTGCCTGGAAGGTGATGGCACTTCATGACAGTTTAAAAATGAGGGGCTCTAAGTTTAGAGTTGGCCTGGCCACAATGTTTAGAGAATGTGTGGCAGTGGCACATTTTATGGGGAATTTCTACTATTTGAATGCCCATGGATCCATGGCCATCTTTCAAATCTGCTTTTCTGTCCAGATAGTCTGTTCTCTTGCTCCATGGTGAAACATCCTAGGTTAATATAAATGAGTACAACAGCAACTCTACCTTTGTGTCAGAGACATAAGGTCRGGGAGAAGGACTTGGTTTTGTACCYGGGGCAAAGCACTCTGTAACCAACTTAAAACAAGCATTGCACTGTCAAAAACTATTTCGCTGGACTGATTGATAAGTCAAGAATCTCCATCTGTTACTGTTTGATGTGTTTTTCCAAAGATCCAACAATGTCTTCTCCCTTTATGTTAAAAGTGAAGCTCAGAATAGAAGGTATGGTCCCCCTACCCCAAYTTCTTCTTTTCTGATAAGAGAGATGAAGAATCTGGAAAACAGAGCAGCTCCTTGATTTCCATCAGTGGTACAGATCCCATCCACAGGGGGACTGCTGCCTCAGGTCCCATCTTTGTGGCACGTTTGCCAGCCAGTGTTTAGTAACAACTAAGTTGTTGTGTCACTATCTGCTCTTCTGCTTTGAACTAGAACACATTTCTGTTGGCCTTCACATCCAACTGAAAGAAGCTTTGCTTTGATTTAATTCACCCTTTTTAGTATGACCATACTCACAATGAGGGACATGCATCCAAACTTCCAGCTATGCACAATTGGCACTGGGCATAAATTCAAGTGATTTGGCACAGTTTCTGGTTAAGAACCAATTCTACTTCATTCTARCCAGCGCATGCATTCCTTTTGATTGAAATGCCAGACATTTGTTGAAATTGTTGATGCTGGTGACAGTCATCCTCACAACACTTCTCTATGCATTCAGATCGTGTATTCATTGAATGTTAATGGAAATAAGAGATGCAAAATACTAGAGAATGCAGTATGTTACAGATTTCACATAGTTACCTTGTTGCATTAACAAATAACCTGTTCATTTGCAAATACMCAAATTCATCATATTTGACTGACACTTCATATACCCCAATTTTTCCTAAAGTCATAACCCCTAAATTTTAGGATGTCAGAATTATGTTCTTATTTAACTGCATGGACTACTCACAAATCCTGTAGCTTTCATATAGGAATGGTGTCCTTCAGAGCTAGAAGTATGGCATATATAATAGGCCTATTTAATTTGTAAAACCTTGAAATTTAAATCAAATGTTAAATAGGCTGTCACATGCACCTGTGCAACTGAATTTGAAGTTGAGGGATTTCCTGAGCTGGAGTAGTTTGTAAATATGATGGTTTCATTGGGCTGTAAATATGTTTGCTTCCAAACATTGTTTGCCATGCAGCATAATCATAGAGGTRCAAAAATGGATGTGTGGTATTTTCTAGGTTGTTGCTAATTGGACAGAAGTTTCAAAACAACAAGAGTCTGAAAATGACCTTGCCAAAGCTAACTCTGCTCTTAATGCGGTAAATGCTGCCTTAGRTACTCTAAATTAGATGATGCTTCTTAATTTGTTGCTCTGAGGTAGAATGATTGGAATTTTTTTCCAACAGTTATAAGTTCTGGATCTATACTTGATACAACTGAGCTTYGTAATCTTGTCAGGCTTTAGGTAAATATGAGAGTTGAGAACTTTCCCGAATCTGCTCAAGCTGTAAGCAAGGTGACTGCAGCACCGCTGGGCCTTTTGTCTCCCAGGGTGAAAATTCCAGAGGACTGAGRCTGGAAAACTGCACAGATATATCTCAAGAAGGTAACTGAAAATGTGACATAAGCACACTTTAGAAATATCATTTGTTTGAACAGTCCAGCTAAATGAGATTTTATTGGTAGGCATGGGTTTACTAGTGATATTTSAAGCAAATATCAAAGATCACAGAAATAGCAGGAGTTTGTCAAATTCAAAAAGTGTTTCAAAGTTAATTGCAAGCCGCTTTGCCATCTTCTTTCTGCAAAATGTGACATATTTAAACATTTCCAGAGAATACAATTCTTAAATGTCAGTATGTTTTTTTAGGAAACATAAAGGCTCCAAGATATAAGTCAAAAACCCAGATTCTGCAGATGAATGCCATGGAAAATCTTTCTCCCAAAGAAGCTACAGAAATTTCAGCCTRATGTGTAGTATTAATGTAGTTCTATGATAGCTCTTGAGAAGGCTGTCATTATCAGACTTGTTCAGACTGGGCTACTTAAGACAACCACAGGTTGAAACTTGAAGTGTTCAACCTCTCCTGCTCTGAAATGCTTTACTCGGGCAGTAAAGCGGGAGGTACTAGCTCACCTATCCATCCGGGTACCCTCTGCTCTTGCCATGCCTTAGAGGCCTGCAATTCTCAAATAGTGCCCATGTGTGAAAAGGAGGGAAAAGCTCCTATTTGCTCTGTTCAAGGCTTGGGAAATACCAATTTTCATCGTCCTGCTGAACAGCTGTGACAGCAGTGCTGACATCTCAGGGAGGTAGGTAGTGGGTGGTTTACAAGGCGCCTGTTTGCATTGCCTCGTTTCCTCTGTGCCAAATTCCTCTGTAGCACATCCTGTCCATTTGTCACGAAGACCTAGTGAAATAAGATATAGTGACCAAGAAAAAGTTGCTGCTAGTGAAGGATTAATTTCATACCATGTAAGAAGGATGGCTCTTGATACTGCGAGAGGGGAACACTTGTCACGCTGATGAATGTCATGTGGCTGATGATAGTGTCAGGCTCCAAAGGCTCGGTTTCAGCCCTGCATCCTCTGCAACTCTTGTAAGATATGAGGCCCAGTTAAGCACTAGCAAATTTTAAAGTAGAAGCCTTGCTTCATGGGGTGGCATGGGTAGGCTGAATACTACCTACCCTGTTTAGGGTTCCAGTCCTCAGTCAGTCTGTAGCAGCTCTGATGAGACATGGAAAGCAGAATAAGGCCCCAAATCCATACAGCTGTGGGTGAAGTAACAGTTATTGTGAGTGGTGGTGTGACAGTCCCCAAAAGCAATACTGCAATCACAGTATAGCAGACTTGCAATGTCGAGGATGTGTCACAGCCTCCATTCTCTGCTCTTTTCTCCAGTTATACACGGCCTATCCCAGGTTTTCTAAAAGTAAATGACTGAAAAGTCTAAATAAAAAGAGTTCCAAAATATATGTCAGGAAAAAAAAACACCCACATATTTTACTATAAAATTTTGTGCATACCAGCTATGCCTCTCTCTAATTTGGTGGAGTTGTAAGGAACAACATAATTACAAAAATATGGTTGATGGTTTTGAGGTGAGGAAAATACTGTATTACACACTTCCCAAAGATGCAGATTGCTCTGTCCCTCTTGATTCACTGGAAAAGGAAAGGCTTGTGATACTGGTCCTCGCTGGTTTAAAACTGTTGAGATTGATTCTTAGGGGAGGGAATGCATTTTTTAGATTTCAGCCTCTCCAGATGTCACCATTCGTATCTTTAAGAATATAACCCCTGTCTTCCAGTAAAAGGAGAGACTGGAAATCTGCACAAATTAGCATTGGGCTGGAATTAAAAGGTGAAATAATTGACCTTCATATCTGACTGTTTTGTTGTGAAATTGCTGGAAGCCTCAAAGGGATGTGTGCTCTTCAGCAGTCTATCTTACGGTTTGCTTTTAAGCTGTCTCTGATGCAGGGCTACACAGACTTTCTGCAGAACRCAGTGAGCCTGGAGGGTATCCAGGCCCTTGCAGGAAGCTAGAGTATGTCAGGAAATCTCACACAGRAAGATCATATTTTGACTATATACAGAGTTTTAGTTTATCCTGAGTTATTAATTATTAGTAGTTGTGCAACCAGTTTATTACATGGATTATTCATGTCAGTACTTGGAAGATCCAGTTTGATCCTTTGATCAATGGAGAAAATGAGTCAAGCTGTTAGGTTAAAATTAGTTAATGAATGACAACCGGAGTTAATACCTCCGTTAGATTAAACATTTAAAAGTAATATTTCTGCAAAGTAATGATTTTAAATATTTTGTTACTTTGGCTTCTTGCTAATCTATTTCAGAAAAACAGTCCCTAGTGAATAAAAGAAATAAATCACTGCAAATTTCAAGTGGCATTCATGTTAGTAAATCAGTCATTAGTCCAATTAAATAGTGTTCTTCTCTAGAGATGAGTTGTTTCCTGTATGTTGAAACAGCTAGATCACAGGATCACAGACATTTAAAATTGTGATTGCAGAACACATTATTGAGATATACAATATTTGCATAGCTTGCATGGAGAATTAAATTTTTGTGTTATTTTTCTTTATGAGCCTATTGTTAGCAAATTGCTAGATTACCAAAAAGGCTTGTTGAGATTAGAGAATAAGCCTGCATAGTCATATCTAATACTAAAGATACTCAGAAGAGTGGCCTTTAAAAAGCAGCATTATCTATTTGAAGATAATGGTAGGAGCCATGAGAAAAAAGTATTCTGAAGTCAATCTGAACGTTTTGACTTCAGCAGGAGCTGATCATGCAAAGTGAAGGATAAAACTGAGTTTTATATGCCTTATGTTGTCAATCTTACTAAAGTAAAGCTCCAATATACCCTCAGGTTTTTCTTTGGCCTTTTTAATTACAATTTTCTTTTAATAAACATAAAAAATTATTGAAGATATGAACTATATATTGCCTTCTATGTGAGGTCATTTATTTCATTTTTTTTTTGTATTAATATATATTTTCAAGTCTCACTAGTTAAACTTCAAGGTAAACATACCATGGATATATGAGGGTGTTAAGGGAAAGACGGAAAGACTTGTATTTTCAGGTCACAATGAACTTCAGTAAAAAGAATGCTTGGAAAGAAGAACAGTTTCAGTGACATAAGGAATATCCAAGTTAACATTCAAAATGCTTAATGAAAACAGGTTTGAGCCATTTGTTACTATTACTGGTATATTGTGAAAAGGAATTTCTGCTAAGTGCCCTTGAATAGTTCTTTTAAATTTGTCATATAATTCTGTTTGCTTTGCTTTCATAGCTGTAATGTGAACATGACACTGTCCTCTTGCTCTCTCCAAATATTGAATATAAATGAGAAAATGCATTTCCAAACTGACCCTCARCTATCAACTTGATATTTTTGTGGCACATACTGAAATCTCCTGGAGTTTCAAATTTTATTACATGATTAGCAAATCTTCACACAGTTTTTCCTTTCTTCTTTAGGTAGATGGATTTCTCCAAAAGCATATTAATTTTGATAAGGAATGTATTTCTGCAGCCATTGTTAAATCTTTAAAAGAAGATTATCTCCGTGACCCAGAGTTCAACTCAGAATTTGTGCGAACAAAATCTTCAGCTGCTGCTAGACTCAGTGCCTGGATTATTAACATAGTTAGAATCCAGGACGTAGGAGTTAAATTGTTCTAAATTTCTCCAGTTTGAAATTTAAGTATTTTGCTTCTTTCAGCTCTTCTTTTGTTAACACAAAGAACTCACTTCATGCTTATAGCCATTAAAAGGAACTAGAAAAAATGTTTTAAATATCATAAAATGAATCTTACACTATGATAATGGGTTGTGTTATCATGGCCATGCTTTATTTGGAGGGTTCTGACCTTCCAAAAATAGTTCAGCAGAATAGTCTTTACAGGTGGACCCAGAAGATCTGAATTTAATCCTGGTTCTCTCACTGGTCTGCAGGGTAACCTTGGGCAATGTGTGGCATTTTCATGCTTGCTAAAATGAAAATAATAATGCTTATGGCCTTTCCAAAGCACTTTCAGAGCTGAGCATGTCAACTGATAACATCTTCTCCTTAAGTATGTGAAATAGCAGAGGAAATTCTTCCCACTTGCATTAGTGCACTTTTAGCATTTAGAAATGTGAAATTATAAAGATTATTGCATGGGAAGGAGAGGCTCAGAAGTGTTTCCCTAATCAATAAGTTGCCACCTGGAATGCAAAAAAAAMCCCATTACTAAGGTAATGTACCATTTAATGTAATAAAGAAAGACTACTATATGTGTTTTCACTGGTGGCTACCACTGCAGCCATAACGTATTTTGTGCTAGCTTGTTTGCACTGCAGTGGAATAGTATGAAACGCATATAAACAATCTGAAATCCCTAAATCAGATATTTTTTAGATTTTCAATTTTCCAGCCAGAACAGGAAAGCTGGAGTGAAGTGCTTGGCCGAGGGTGTGCGCCTCGCTCTGTATGTGGGGCCGTTCCCCCCCCAGCACCCCCGAGAGGCTGTCATAGCCTCCCTCTGCACATAACCAGCACAAGGACAGTTTATATACAGTTTATATACTGTCTCTCAGTAACTCATAGCATTCACTGCACAGGTCCAGTGTCATCTAGTGTGCAGCCTAGGTGAGCCATGGTAGTAATTAAAATATTTTAAACCATCTGTTTAATTGCATTAAATATACACTGATGAGCTTGCCTGTTTAAATGATCTTCAGGAAACTATAAAGCTRAAGCAGCTCCTGCTTGGCAATGTTTAACTAATTCACAGTGTTTACTCTGTGAATTGCAGTTGGTCCTCCTGCCGTTTGTCAGTCGGACGTCCCTGCAGCCTAGCCCTGCTTGCTACTGCTGAGCCTGCGGGCGACCTGTTCTCCCCTCTGCATTCTCCCCTCTGCCTGCCAAGCTCTGCACGGACATTCAGCATCAGCTTAGGAGAGAAGGAGTTCAGCTGTGAAATCTAACCCTCTTCTTTCTTTCCTCACTTGCCCCTACTTGAGAAGGATAGTTAGTCCTGGCCCCATCCCTACCCTGTGCTCTGGCTTCATGCCCAGGATAAATCACCTGTTCACCAAAGGTCAGAACTCTGCTTTACCAGTGGAGGACGGTGAAACACGCTCTGGCAAATCTAGCTGGAGCAATGTAACAAGTTTTCCCTTTCGTCTCTTCTGCTGGRGTTTCTGCTCTCCCACAACTGAGATACCATAACTGAGAGCACAAGCATTTTCGTGCACCCTCTCAGTGCCGGCGTTAGGTAACTTCACGGACTGCTTCAAAATGATCTGGGAGAGCACATGTGGATTCAGCTATATGAGTAGTAATGAACGGCTGGAAGTATAAGCTTCTGTAGCCAGATCCACAGAAGACCACTCGGTAAAAGATATATCGATACAGTGCAGCACTACCTCAGGGAGCAGAACCAGAACATGTTACCTATCACTAATCTATCATCAGCCCCACCTAGCATTTACATGGAAGTGACCATTTAGACCATAAAATTAAGACTGGTATCATCACCTTTATACCAGACCTTTCTCTGCAGGCATAAAGGTAATGACTCTTTCTATTCTTTTTACCTTGAGATTCAGAGCTCTTCCTCTCTTCACAGAGTCACAGAATGGTTGATGTTGGAAGGGACCTCTAGAGATCATCAAGTCCAGCCTCCCTGCTCAAGCAGGGCCACCTAMAGCACATGGAACTTTTGCATCCAGGTGGATTTTGAATATTTCCAGAGGAGGAGACTCCACAACCTCTCTGGGCAACCTGTTCCAGTGCTCTGTCACCCTCACAGCAGAGAAATTTTTCCTCATATTCAGGTGGGACTTCTTGTGTTTCAGATTGTGCCCATTGCCTCTTRTCCTGTCACTGGGCACCACTGGAAATAGTCTGGCCCCATCCTCTTGACATCCTTCTTTAAGATATTTGTAGACATTGATAAAATTCCTTCTCAGTCTTCTCTTCTCCAAGGCTARACATGCCCAGGCAGAGCCCTCTCTTGTTCCCCTCTTTTGAAGTGTAAGACCTCACAATAAGCAAATCTGAGGTCTTGTCTTCTCCCAACCATCACAATCTTTCTCTTTCTCTCTTGCAGCAGAAGCTGAGGCACGGATCAGAAACTACCTTGCCAGGATAGATCCCCAAAAGTCTGAGTCCCAGGTGAGATCCTACAGCTGTTTTGCAGGTGGCCCTTATCAGACAAACAGAAGCAGCTTCCAGGTCTATGTGCCTCAGGATGTGTGGGCCTCACCCTCAGCAGGGCAGTGGGTGAATTGAGGAATGTCTGCTCGGGGTGATCCGGTCTTGGCAGCCCTGGGGACTTTCCCCATGGGGTTGCTATGGGAGGTTGCCCATGGAGTGGGGATGGGAGAGGGTTGCCYTGCTTTCTGTCTCTTCCTGCTTCCTTCTGTGTAGGCTCGCTGCAGCACATGTGCTCCTGGGGCAGGTCATGCCAGCTGCCCATCCCAGTTTCTCTGACTGCTGCTCTCCCTGCTCTGTCCTCAGCTGCTCCACAGGCATAGAAGGCAATGGTGCATGCCCTGCTCCTGCACCTTCTCTGCTGGGGAAAAGGCCCTAAAATGTGGGAGGGAAGGTCTCCTAACAAGAAAGATTAGCACTAAAGACTAGTGGGCTTGCTGTCACTTCATTAAGATCAAATTAAATCAAAATCCTTTAAGTGTTGGAGTCAGCCCATTACAAAGATTATTTGAATATTCCATCTCTGCCACATGGGCAAGAGTTGGTGGGTAGTTTGTATGAGACCGAGCCCCACCCTTTCTATTCAGAAATCCATCTTACTTTTAATTAAACTGCCTGAATATCTCCCAAAGAACATATTGCTTAAGTATCTGGATTACAAATATTGGGATAGTGTGAGGCAATATTATTAGATTATCTCCATATAAACTAAAATAGGATTGTAATGTTTATACATTTTGCTTGATACAAGCATAAAAGAAAATTTGCTGTTGGGTGTGGTATAATATTTATGATTAAATGCTTTATTCATACTTGTATGTCAATCTATTAGTGTGCTGTTAATTCAAATGTTACTATGATGTATTTTAATGCCATTAGCACATTTATCACAGGTAGATGTGAAACTTAGACAAAGGTGTACATTCTCATTAATGATGAGCAGCCTATTCATCTTACCAGAGTGTAATTAATGTTAGTTACAATACTTAATTTTTCACTGTTTGTCATGGTGCATATTTAGCATTTCTTCTGTCCTTTATCAATCTGCTCTCCTATCACATGGGCACATCAAGAAGATATATGCAAGTATCTGAGCTGTTTTGATGCCTAATTTTTATAGTATTCCTAGAACTGGATGTTTTTTATTCTTGTACTGTAGCCAGCATAGCTAGTTCAAAACTAGATTGTATAGTGTTGTTGACCATTTGGGAGTCTGAGTTAGGTTTTTTTTGCAGTAATAATATAACAAATAAAGTAAAGCAGAACACACAGTGAAGACACTGATGGTCACTTGCTGTAGTATTGTGCTAAGGTCCTATGAGGGTTTAACGGTCCCAATTCTTTTCTTAGATTTTTGGTTACGTTTTTTGTACTAATAAGAATGTTAGTAACAGATTAGTAAACATGGTGTTTGCATAACACATTTCTGAAAACAATACAAGCTGATGCATCTGAAAAGTATACATTATTAGATAAATATGTATTAAAACAACTTATTGTTATACATTGCTGAGCATTGCCTTACAAATAACATTGCTAGCAGCCGTAGAGCCAAACTACAGTCCCTTGTTAAGTGATGCAAGGGTGGAGGAAGTTCTGGCTACTGGGTCACACAGCAGATGCGAAACAAGCTGCGCAGAGGTGGGTAAAAAGGGGTGAGCACTGAACTCATCCTTGGATTTGTTCCCCAGCACATCAATAAATCCAGCTGTACTGGAATCCTGGGAAAAGTCCGTGCTTTTGGTATGGGTCCTGGGAGCAACAGCGAAACCCTGGGCATCAAAGCAGTTTTAGTTCTTGCTCATCCAAAATTGCCATTAAGCTGGACTGAAAGAGAATTGATCCTTCTATTAATACTTGAGAAAAGGTCTTGGGAAAAATATTTGATTTGTGTCAATCAAATGCTTCAGGTCCAGGATTTTGTGAATGCAGAATATGTCTCAAGTATGTTTCTCCCAAAATTTTAAAGAATTATCTCTGAGATAAAGCATGCCATTCCTGCTCATTAGCCTCTGTTCTTAACTGACAGACTTTACATTTCTAAGCTCTTTTGATAATTATCAGGGTTAAAGAAATTAACCATTATTTTCTGTGGGATAGCTTCTTTTATAACTACCTTTTAAATTCTAATGATATTCATGTCAGATGTGAAGCTGATCACTTCAGATCTCCACCATGATGGAACAGGTCTTAAATTTTCAAGCCAACAAGGGCTCACCATTGCTAGAGAAAAACTTGAGCTATTAGAAAAAGCTTAAAATAGGCAATTTGTATGGCTTAGATTGATCATAATTTCTTTTTCAGTCATCATGAGTGAATTGTAAGTCAACCAAATACAGAGATTTAACATATTTCAATATGAAATTTTATTTTGGACACAGTCATAGATAGGTTTCATTGTAGACTAGTAGCAAGCTAAAGATAAAAATTCCAAACTAGGTTTAGACATTTTTAACTAAGTGATAGTTGAAGGTGCTCTACAGTGACTGAAGCACAATGATAACCTATAACATGAACAGAATGGAATAGATCTTTTCCACATTACCAAAGCAATACTACACAACGTGTTAAATTTCTGTGACTATACTAAAATCTTTTTTAAAAAAGAAACTCCTTCCTTTGATTAGTTTTGAATTTTCTATGACAAAAAAGACCAACTAGTTTTCCATAAAGTAACTCCTTAAATGACAGAATTCAAGGTTGTCTTTACCCCACAATCCCTCAGAACCAAGTCATTTGAATAGAGGGAATTGCTAAAACATAAATATTGTAGAACAGCAAACCTGAGCTTGTGTCAATTTGAACTGATAAAGAATGAGTAAAAAGCAACTACAGAGTTGCCTTTAACCTTTATGGCATTACAAAGCTAGTTATAAAAACAAGCTCTAAAATGCACCAGAGGGTGAGCCTTTCACTCCATTTTGATTTGACCATTTTGCTTTTAAAAGGAATTTATAAAAACACCCGGGAACAATGCACATTTGAACTTGAAATGATCCAGGTTTATTTTTACCCCAAAAGAAAGAGTCTCAATAAAGATATTGATTTTCTAGCGTTCTTCCAATATTGCACAGAAAATGGACATGACCTTGCAATCCCTAATGGAGGCAAGGAAACAGTCATTACAGCCATGGCTTCCCATTGATTTTAGTGGGATTACTTGCATAACAAGAAATTTCAGAATATGACCTAATGTCTCATGAACAGTAAGACCAAGTGTACACAGATAGGGGTTCTACTTGGTCCAAAGGGTGCAATTTACCTTCCTGTTATATATTTATTTTGTGTTCGTATTTCTGTATATTTATTCTATACATTCTTGTTTTCTGGCTGACAGAACCTCATCATTATGTGAAGAACTCCAGTCCTTCCATCTTGAGTAGTTTTTCTACTGTATCCTCAAATGTCATTCTGAGCTCTGAGTTAATCCCTGCTCTTACAGCTTTTTCTTCCTTTGGTTCTGTTTTCTATGATGAAAAAGCCCACTTTGGGCTAGGCACTTTTTCGCACTATTTTTTTAATTAATTGATACGTTTTGGCGGTCTCTAGGGCCAAAAGAGAACGAGATGTTATTGTGCTCTGCACAGTAAACACAGAGTAGTAGACAGAAAGCTAAAGCCTATAATCCCTTTCACAAACAGATCGTTTCTTCTTAACCCTAGGGAGATTTCTGGTGCCCCAGAGCTCCTATAGGAATGCCATTGCAGAACCTTACTGCTCTAATGGATAGAAACCTTCTCCTAATTAACAGTCTAAATTTATTCATAGCCCATTTATACACATTTGTTCTTGTGACAACCTTGTCCTTTATCTTAAATAGTTCTTTTCCCTCTTCGGTATTTACTCACTGAGGTGGCTACAGTAAGGAGCCGTGTCTCCTCGCTGCCTTTCGTTTTGTTACACTAAATGTGACAAAGGAGTGTGCAAGAAACAAGCAGGCTGCGCATTTGTACCGTGCCTTGCACGGTCGCCCCGGCGTGATTCAGGTCGCCATCGGCTGACTTTGCTTCTGCAGGGAATAATAATGACCCTCCAAAGTAGGCCGTCTGCTTTATTTTGGGTGGACACCATTAATTCCGTCAATTTTCATTGAGCTGCAAAACTACTGCAAGAATACTAGTAATCGATCACTTTTGCCAGTGGTATTTTCAAAGACGTGAAGTAATGAAATGTACAGTATATTTCAGTTTGCGAGGATCATTCTGACGTTCCATTTGCAATGGAAATGAGCATATAACATATTCATGTGTACAGATAAGGAAAATGACAAACATTAACAGCCCTTGTTCAATTCATTTCGAACATTCAGTAAAAAAATCCTTCCATTCCATAGTTTTTAGTTTTGTTTCAATAGCACAACACACAAAAAATGAGCGAATAATGAATTAACAGATAAAATGTGTTTACTTTCTAAGTTAGTTTTGGCTCAAAATGAATATAATCTTAAACACAAACTCTTTGTAAATCTACTTACTAAAATATGTAATTCCACACCGGTTTTGTTTTGTTTTTAAATACTGCTTTATATGTGTATCAGACTCAGAATTGCCTATAAATCGGGCAAACCAGTGTATCTCTGTGTATCTCCATGCACTCACATTCTTGTGACCAAATGATCTTTGATGTGCGACTCACAGCCTGTTTAAGGGGACGTGTTGCCTTATCAGTGTCAGTCAGTTTCTGCACAATTTAATCTGCCCCTAAAAAAAAGTTTTTTACTTTTATACCAAAGATAAAGCAGTGCAGTTTGCCTTCCTTAAAATTTTAGACACAACTTGAAACTGCAGCTTTTTCCTTCTTCCATCTCAATGGGATGTTAACCCCAGAAACACACTCTTTAGATGGAGAAATTGTTCTGAGCAATAATACGCAGGTAAATTGCCTTGCCAGTGTTGTTTCACAGGGTGACATTAAGGCACGTTGGGCCTGGGGCTTGCAGCTTCCGATTCCTTGTTCTGGAGGACTGGAGCGAAAGTACGAACGTGTAGAGAAGGAAGAAGAGGAATTAAACGTAAGTGCCAGGTCGGCCAAGGGAGGGGCCGTGTTTCAGCCACAGGCACCCCAGAAAGCTGCGAGGAGCCTTGCTCCCGGCTCCCGCCGGAGGCAGGAGCTACGGTTGCGGTGAGTGTGAAGATTCCCTTGCTTCATCCTTTGTTTGGATACCTAAACGCCGAGCTTCAGCCGTGGCCAGGGACAAGGCGATCGTGCCACGCTACCGCAGCAGCGTTCACGCGGGCCCTCCGGGTTAGAGCTGGGTGCCGCGTGTTGATCTCAAGGAACCAACGCCAGTCAGTCTTTCTGTTGGTTTCCATCTCTCTGATGTGTTTTTAAAAATATTGTATGATTCAAAATTATACCTGTAAAACCTACAAGTAGAAAATTACTGTGTGCATTTATCTTTAATAACAACCTTGTGCGTATTTATAGTACTAGTTTAGTAGAATATGCTATACTAGTTTATTTTCCAGTCTATTTTAAATGATATTATTCATTAGCAGTCGTGAAGTGGTATGACATATTTTTAATGTTGCTTGTTTATAACAAAGATTCTTAATACCTTTTCATAATGAAAGAGGATAAATGCTCACAGAGAACATGTGAAATTGTGATTGTAAGAGCACGGAGCCTTGTCTTAGGGTATTAAATTAGCATTTGGTACTGCTCTACTTTGTAGGTATTTCTGGTAAATGTTGCAGCTACAAATCACTATAATACCTGCGTATTCTGGTTCTTCACTTCATATAGTATCTAAATCCTGCCAGTACTGTGTCTTATAAATATAAATATACAATTTAATTTAATTTTAAGTGTGCCAGATGTTATTTTTTCCCCTAACTAAAATGCAGTATTGCAGTATGGTAGTTCCTGGATGAGCAAGACACAACTCGTGGCCAAAGTGAAGGGAATATGGACACAGGTCTGAAGGCTGGCGGGACGACGGGGGCCACCTCCGAGCCCGCGCCGCCAGGCACCAGCCGTGCTCGGCCGGGGGCTGCGGCAGCTCTCGCCCCGCGGCTTCGCCCGGGGGGAGCGCCGAGCCGAGCCGAGCCGGGCCGAGCCGAGCCGAGCCGCGAAAGCCGCCCGCCGCAGCCCTGCCCTCGCTGCGCGGGAAAGCGGCACCGGCCCCAGCACCGCGAGCCTGGCCGCGGCCCCGGCGGGCACCGGCACCGGCGCCTGCTCCGCCGGCGGCTCGGGGAGCGAGGAAACGACCCGCAGCAGCCGCGCAAGGGATTCCGGTCGCGCGCGCCCGGAGCGACACGGAACACGGGTCGACCTTCCTCAAAACCACGCAAGAACTGCTAATGGCCGTCTCCAGTAACATAGCAACAGCCAAACCCCTGAACAGAGGAAGTTTTCATTGAGAAAGCATTTAATTTTAAACATTGAAATTTGGTATAATGTAGAGTATGAAATAAGTTTTGAAAGGAAGCTGRTGATTAAGAAGAAATGCAGTGGGCATTTAATAAATGGAGGAACCGCAAGATAATTAACCGGCATGCATAAAGATTCGTGCTTTATACCAAAATTTTAATTTTGCACATAAATGTGCCTGATGTAGGCAGCATTTAATCACCTAGCTGACAGGAGTAACTACTTTCATTTAACCTTGACTGAAGATCATGAATTCTAACAGGTTTAATTGGATACATCATTTAACAGAATGAACAGAGCAAATTTTTCTCAATTCATAGGTTCTGATTGACATGCACCAGCAATAAGGCGTTGCACAATTAAAGCTGATCTGTATTCCTGGCCTGGGCAGCAATTGCCATAGTGATGTGACACTGTTTGATCACTGTGGCACTGAAACTATACTGAATTTCCTCTTGTTTTGAAAAGGGCAATGCTTTAAAAAAAGAGAGAGAAAAAGAGATTTTGGCACTTTAATTTTTTTTTCACATTAATCACATTTATATGCACAAACTGTAAGGGAAGGAACTTGTCTTGTTATCAGTAACTCAGGGGAAAGAAGGAAAAATGGTATCTTCTTTTATCCATTTAGCACATTATTTACAGAAGTCAAAAATGTGGATAGTCAAATGAATTGTAACACACTAAGAGCCTGATTATTCTGGGCTTCCCTTTGAGTGGGAAGCAGTGCCGTGTGGCTGCTCCGGTCACCTGCCGCTTGGCTTCTCTGTCCTCGCTCAAATTCATGCCACATCACCAGACAACTTGTCAGATGAGCAGGGGGTACTGAGAACGGGTGCTCATACTGCGAATGAGGTGGAAAAAGAGGAAAGGGAAGAAGTGGTACCCTGCAAAGAGCTAGGTACCTTTCCTGGCACCCTGTGTTTCATATGAAGAAATCCTCAGAAGACATTGTGAAGRAGCTGGCAACTTCCACTTCCCCATGTGCTCCTATCTATCCGCCCTACACAAGCTTYGCTGCCTCTGGCAGATTCCCCAGGTCGTAATTTTGACCCATGTGAAGTGCAATTGTTCTTCCACTATTTAACTGCAAACATTTTCTTTAATGTCTTTATTGTCCACTTATATTTTTGCTTCAGATAACCCCCTTTTATTTTATTCTATTACAGGAAGCCAAACAGCTGCATCATCTGAGGACAGGGTAGTGCATGAGGTGTTTTGGTCTGGTTCAGCAGAGCCAAAATCACAGTAAAAATCATTCCTGGTTCCCGGACTACCTGCCAGAAACAGCTCCAGGCAAGTCCTGCTCCCTGCCATGAGCGCGGCAGGTCTGTGCTCAGCCTGGCAGGTCACTTGTCCTCTCCTCCCTCCGTCCCCTCAGGCTGAGTGTCTAAGTGCTGGTCCTTTCTCTCCCTTGCAGATCGATTGCTACCCATTTGTCAGCCTTCATTTGTGTACAGACAAGGTACAGAAGCATCAAGCAACAAGTTGTGTAGGAGTGCGCTGCTGTGGGAGAAGGTGGCCTCGAGGAAAGCTGGGATCACAGTAGGCCCAAGGATCTAAACTTTAAAATCAAGATCACTATAAACATTTTTAAAACYTTTCCCAGTCATTTTAGAGGTCTCCAAAATTCCATTATTTATAATACCTTTCTCTGTCTGAGGTATTTCCAGTGCAGTTCATTGTACAAAACAGAAGGTGTTTGCCAGTGTGATTTATCACTCACTAATATTTTTAATAGTTCCAGTTAAAGGATGGAGCTCCATGCCCAGTTTGTCCACGCTGAGGCCAGCGCTGACTCTTGCCTTCATGCCTGGTGAGTCCCCAGCCACTGGCTGCCTCTTCCCAGGACAGGCCAGAGAGGCAGCCGTCCCCCTTCCTCCGAAACCCTTGCTGACAGAGCAGGTCCGCTCCTCCCTCGCAGAGCAGCCCAGGTTCTGCCTCCACGGGATGTTTACACGCACAAATGCCACCACGGAGCAGACTCTGGCTGCTGCCTCCCCAGGCCAAGGTGGCCAGGAGGGGATTTGCCTTCTGCTCTCAGCAGCGGTTTGTGTGCCAGTGGTCTGACTRCAAGTCAGGGAAGGATGTTGACTTGTGCACCTCAGATATTCTTACCCGTCATCTCTAAGCCTTTCTGTTCTCTTTGGTTTCTAAGCAGAGATCTTTGCAGTGAATTTTTAGTCTTCTGAAKAGTGTATACAGCTATAATAAGACGTATATTAAATTTTGCTGCATTTCAAAATTCTCTGGGGGAGTGTAGCATTCCTTTTTTACTGATATAAGATCAAGTTTGTCATTTCATTTTTAATGCTGTTACGAACAAGTGGGAGAAATTGGAGGAACAGYCCCATTTTTCCGTAGGATTTTCTGACTCTCGCTTCAGCGTGTGAATTGAGAAAGATTCTAAAAGCAGTTAATGTTTACACCTTTCTTGCACTGTATAATTTATCCTTCAGAAATATAAAATAGGACAGCAGAAATATTTTTATGTGTTCTTACAATGCCCRAAGTTGTTTCTTACTGTTTTTATTTGAAGGAACTAGACACAATCCTGGCTGCCTTAACCACTGCCTTTGAGAGAGCTACAGCTGAGAAAATCCGCTGCCAGGAAGGAGTGAATAGAACTAACAAGGCTATTGAGCTGGCCAACAGATTAGTGAAAGGTCTGAGGTGAGGTCCTACAGGGCAGGCTAATGAAGCAGCCTACAGAAAGCACTTCTTTGTTATACACTACTGATCTGGCAATAACAGAGGCACTTAGCAAAGAACCTGATGAGCTGAAAAAATTATGTCATTATCATTCATTTTTTTCATAATAGAAACATGTTTTTGACCTTTGCATTTTCTTACATTTTGCCTCATTGTGGTATATATTAACTGTAAGATTACCTGGTAACTAACCTATCCAAGAACATTAAGAGAAGAGAAATAGTCAATCGTAGCTATTGACAATGAAGGCAATTTATTAAAAATGCAATGACTATATTTGCAACAATTAAACAATGCTAATGATATGCCCTGGGTTGGGCTACATATACTATAATACAATTTGCACTACTTAGTTAAGCAATATGATAATTCTCTAATTATCTCTCTGAGATTTGCAATGGGTATTTCACGAGAGAATAAGTAATGGCGAAGCTATGAATTATCAACAATCCATATTGTCTGTTGATCCAAGCTGGCTCAAGGGAATCCATACTCACTGATGGATTTTTCATTTATCATTCTTCTACTGATCAGGTTGCTTTTTATACACACAGACACACACACTTCTTAAAGATTTTTTTGTTGTTGTTGTTATAACATTAACTTAGGAAATCTCTTGTGGTGCCTCACTGCCATTATAGGTTTTGTCGTATTCTACCCAGTACTTTCAAGCTGAGTTTGGTAACCAAACATGTGGTAACCAACAAAARTAGAAAACCCGTTTGTTATTAAGCAAAATTATATGGCTGAGCATGGCTAGGGAACTTAAAATATAAAACAGTGCTTAGAGTTAATTCTTGAATCAATAGAAAGGATTTATTGACTAGAGGGGAGGGAGGGCAGTGAAGAAGGCCCATTGTTTCTGTTTAAAGAACCAAGATGAATGCATTTAAAACGTTAGCATCCTAGCTGGAAGTGCAATATATTTTAGTGATTAATAATGCCTGTAGAATTAAACCATATACCTAATACATAATAATAAAATAAGTAACATACATAGCAGACCTCTTTAAAGTGTGACAATAAATGATTGTTCTAGGGCATCTGATAATAATGTTTCTTCCACCTAACATATCATATTGTTTGGGTCTGCCATGTCCCTCCTGCTGTGGCTGACAAGTGCTGGAATAGCAGACATATAGAGATGAAAGGAAAAGTGTGTGTATGTTGGGGGGGAGGCATAATGAAAATAACCTAAAGGAGGAAACAGAGATGAAAGGAAAGAAGGAAAGTTGAGCCATTCGCTAGATGAAGACAGAAAAATGAATGTGAATGAAAAGCCCTTCAGCTAGTACCTCCCAAGCACCAGATCCATGGAGAAGGTGGATAGCTCCACAGACTGGTGAGGGGAGATTGAATTAATTCCTGTTGGTAGCTGTGCTAGCCTCGGTCAAAGACTATAACAACTATATAACAGCTGTTTGGTGGCTTACATGAAAAAAAAATGGTTTTAATCCAGTTTGTAGTAAGCAAGTAGGTCACTGTTCACTATCAGTAGACAGTTTGATGCTGACACTGCTATAGTATCAATACTGGCTGTATCTGTGTGACAATTTTTGATGAGAAGACATTTTCTTATTTCCCTGTGTGTATGGCAAAGTCATTGCAGTGAGAATTTCTCAAAGCCTAGGAAAATATAGTTGTTCACTGTTTCTTATAATAAATATGCATAAATTTGTTCATTAACCATTTTTATAAATATACTTTCGCYGTGACAATAATAACAAATAACTAAACATATATTTTCCTCTAATTCCTAGTGGAAATGCTGACCAAACAGTGGGAAAGCTGATACTGTCTAACCAGAACCCTAGGAGAAATGTTGTACCAAGTGTCATGTCAAATCTCTTATTGACTCTATGATATCTAAGATCAGGCCCAAAAGTAGAAATGTTTCTTTCCTTCCTTAGTCTCTGAGTCCTGACACACAAGGACTATTTTAGGGTTGCATGAGTAGTTGTTACTCTGCACCAAGGAATTCTTTGCTCTGACAGGTGCCAATTATGCTGTGGACATCTGCCCTGGAGGCACTGAATCAAGCTGACAACTCATTTTACATCCATCAGCCAACAACCATTTTCAATAATTTCACATCCAGCTGGGACTGAATTTGCACAAGTGATCTATGTATTAGGGACATTACCCATCCACAGAGACATTCAGAACCATGATTATGTTCTGTGTTCCCACAGAAACTCTTGCATCTGCACAAGAAAGCAACAACTTTTTCCACCATCCAAGAGCATGCTGACAACTCAATTTTCCTCGCTTACTGCCAAACTCACCTTGCAATGGGCAACGAGTATCAGAGCGGAAGATAAATCTGGGCCGGCCACATGCAAAACCCTTTCTGTTGATCATCTAATAGATGCGAATCACTCAAGGTAATACAGAAGTACTTACTATTATTAGTCCACAGCAGTGGGCAATTTTTGATAAACAGTAACTGAATGTTTCTTTAATCCTGTTCTCTAAGTAGAAAATGTGAGATAGGCTTAATCGGCAGCACAGTATTAGGTACAAGAGAAAATACAATGCAGAAATGGGCTCCAGATTGCAGTCTTTAATTCTTGTGTTAGTTCATTTTCAAAGTGGTAGTGGTATGAGCCAAAATCTGTGGATGTTTTGCTTGAAAGCAATAAGGTAAGTGAGGGCTTGTATATAATACCTTTTTACTGCTCTATATTTTTTAAAATGCGCAGTTAATCAGAAAAATTCTAGCAGCTATTCTATTCCCTTTCTGACCTGTTAAACCACCATGTTGCTTACGTGGACTTCCTTCAAATACTTTATTCAACAGAACAGTATATTTGGAGGCAATGAATTGGTAAAACGCTCTTCCGAAAAGGACCAAAATGTGCCCCGTGCTCTTGTTTGAAGTACATTTGCTAGCTGACAGGAGCTGGAGGTGACAACTAACCCACAGACCCTGGGAATATGCTTAGCGAGCCAGAACAGTAGGCAGGCTCACCTTCTCCTTGTGTGCTGGTGAGTGGTATGCCCTGCTGTTTGCATAAGGGGACTGGCTCTTATTATTCTACTCTCTCCCCACTACTGTGCACCAGGGCAGCACAAAGCAAGATTTAGTGCTTGGATATAGTATTTGCTTGATGGCAATTGTTATAGTTAAGGCTGCACTGAGACTTCCGTCTTAACCTGCTGTTCTGCCATGCTCATAATACTCTTTTTTAAAAAAAAAAAAATCCTTTTCATTTGAAATTTTTCATGCTTGTTATCAGCTGCAATATGATTTTTTTTGCAAGCTTGAATAAAATTCATTCATTCATTTTTGAATTATGCAAGAAAGAGGGTGTGGGGAGAAAGGTCTCTTTTTTTGCACATTCATAATTCACAAAAAAATGCATATTACAAGCAGAAACTTTCCAGGTGGCTAGTTTTGACTGAAAGATAGTCTTCATGCTAATTACAAGGGAGAATGACTGAAAGAAAAATGAAAGAGAAAATTCAAAATGACACTTATTGTGATTAACTCATTTGTTTTGTAGGTATGTCATACAAAAGTTCTATTGTGAACCACTTAGAGGAAGTTTAAAGTAACAATTTCATTTAAGTTACTATGAACTACTATAATTACATAACATCAATGTTTTGTGCTGCAATTTCACTCTACAAATCTCTCTACTGAAGCTGCATAAGCTTTTACTTATGCAAATGTGGAAGCTTGCAGGGAAATCAGTGCAGAATCTTATGAATCATTAACTTTGGTCAGAAAGCCAGTTTGAGAAAGTGGGGAAGTGGCATGTAGCAGCGTTTACTGTCTCCATAGCCTGGCTCTCTCTGAATGCCAGGCTGCTGCATAAAATAACTTCAGTGTTTTCCTTGCTGTACTCCCCAGTACCAATGGATGTAACAGGCCRCACGTAATGCTGTCAGCACTGTACGACTCTGCACACTACCAAAGGATTTGTTCAGCTAAGGGTCTATAAGCAAGGGAAGCTAAGACAGTACTAGAATAGTTTCTTCACATCACCCCAAGGGAAAAAATTATTGTGATGTAATTTTCTATGTCATCATAAAATATATGAAAATAAAATACAAGCATATAAACAAATGTAAGGTAACTGTAGTTTTAAACATCTGAAAGTCAGGCAGCCTAACTGGCARAGGTTCCCATAGTAATTGCTCACCTTGCTCCACACAGTACAAAAATGAGTTCTGAAATTCCCCAGCGCAGAGTTCCCAGAAACTTCATGGAGACAAAATATTTCCTGCAGATAACATAGCTGAAACTTAGTCTACTGCTAAATGATTAATACACAGAGCCAAGCTCTGCCCCTCCCTGTGTGTACAGTCCTTCCTCACTGCTCACCAGCGAGAAGAGGGAGCAAGGCAGACCTGCTTTATGCTGCAAAAGGAACAAGCTGTTTCCCAAACRTGTAGCACTAGGCTGCTGGATCTTCATCTGTTCATTCCCCAAATTCTGAGTGAAATTAGGAAGAATAATACATTTTTCCAGCTGGTGCTGCTTCTTACAAAAACAAGTGAATGCTGAGACATATCAGCTAMAGTAGTTAGGAATTTAAAACTTAACCTTTAGCATTTTAGGTCCCCTTTACAGTAACAGAAGGTCTTAATGCAGCTGCTGTGCTGATGGATGATGCAGCAATTGCTAAATAGAAAAGTGACGGCAATGCCTCGCAGTACCATAACCGTGCCAAATGCCACTGGCCTTATAGACAGCGATCACTGGTGTCTGTTGACAAACCCCCAGCTCCAAGGGATCAGCTGGATGAAAGGCAGAACTGGTTTGTATCTGAAAGTTATCCATTTGAGTGGAAAAGGAAAAGAGCTAGTTGGCAGCTGCAAGTACTAGTGAGAGTAAAAACACCCGCTGAGCTGTTGAGGAAACATGGCAACTATTTTTTTCTCAGCTCTTGATGTTGTATAAGATGTTTTCTTAATGCCCCAGGAACCATAGAGCTGTAGTAAAACATTTCCTTACTTCAGGTTCATCCAAGTAAAAGGAATATGCTACAACACACTGGCCTTTTGTCCTTTCCCTTCTGCAGTCCTATACTGGTGTGGATTTTTATAGGTGTGGGTAAAAGAGTGGGTATCTCTTGCTGGAGGTCCTGTTTTGATAAACAGCCTTGAGGAAAGGCTCAATCTTGCAATTGACCCGCTACTTGCAAGTTAAGTGTTCAATGTAATTTTTTTATAGTCTATGCTATTTACCCCATCAGCTCCCTCTCTCTGTTATGCATGTATTCAAAGTGTCTTCCTCTCAAAGCTCTCCTCCAACATCTGTACGATAGTTATCCCAGCTCCTGAGGATTGCCATGCCCCAGATATGATAGATCCAGCTGGATCTTCTCTTTTCTATTTGACTCTTTCTTATCTTATTTATATCCTGCTTGCACCATAGTTCAGTGATTGCAGTTCGAACTSTAGYTGAACATCTTCGCTAACACACCACCATCCTAGGTGTAATYATTCAGGAGGCATAATCATTCACTCAGAATAAAACTAATTCTCCTTCTACCTTTTGCCAGGCTCTTTGCCTCCATTCTGCTCTCTTCTCTGATTTATTACACTATATTCTTTGCAGAAATATTTTGACATCCATCCTCTCCATTCAAGTCTTGTATCCACCCTTTGAGGGAGTGCTGTGAACAGAGGAAGGCCAAGATGAGTGGGTATCTCATATACTCACTCACCCTTTTATTCCAGTGTCATTTCCCCCACCTCCTCATTATATTCCTGAGCCCTTCCCCTCCTGCTAGTTTAGCTGTACCTCCTGCCCTTCCTGCAGCTCCTAGGCATCCGCTCTTCCCAGCCCCTCTTGCAAGTGGTGGAGAGTCAGCCCTCACATCCCCTGCTCGTCAGGGCTGTGTCTGAGTGTACGGGCATCCTCAGTTCCAGCCCATTATGCTACCTGCCTTGTCTAATCTCTCTAAATCACTTAACCCCAAGGAGGCTGCCACAGAACAGCACTTACCTACAGTGGAGGCTRGAGAGAAAGCACTATTAATGGAACAGTCCTGGCTTCCTTCAACTCCAATCTTTGCTGCTTAGTCAGACTGCAAGAAAATACTTAGTGAGCCAGAGCATTGAATTTATTTTAAATCTAGTTCAAATTACTGTGAAATTCCTTAATTAAAAAGTTCAAGCTGGGAAGCAAAATTTTTGCTTCTCATGCAATTTTTGACAAAATTTTTTTATTCAGTCATYGCAGCACCCCAGCCCCAATACTATGTATTTCATCTTATCTTTATTGCTACCTTCATTTCCTCATGTTACCCTAAATATTGCCTGTTTGCTATGATGAGTGTCCTCAGACTGCTACCCCGACGCTGCATTGCCAAGCAGAACCCTCTTTATGCTGAGTRTTGATCAAGTGGTGTACGCCAGCCCAAAGTGGAGGAGCATCTTTGATTTCTCCCTCCCCTGGCAGCAGTTGATTCACGAAACTGAGACTGGGAGAGTGGCTGTTCTTCAGTAGATGTTAAGTTCTAAATCTGGATGCATGCTGAAGTTTCACTCCGTCTGTGGCAATAAGCTGTAGCCTGTGACAGTCAGTTCTGCACATTTTGCCCCATGTGCTGAATAACAGAGATGGGAATTCTTTCACATGGGCTGCTGAATTATTTTTCTTGCACTCAGGAATGTAATTGTCACCAAGTTTTTCACTGATCTTCCACAGAAAGCTTTCTAATCACTTCTCTAATGGGACTTTTAGATTTTTCAGATTCATTGTCATAAATTCAGAAAACCTTTGCTACGGCTTTGCTACAACCTGGGAAATTGCTCTGGATTTGCCACAGCTAAGAAAAGAATTATCTCAGTGTGTTCTCAGATCCCATTTGTTAGCATATGAAATAACTCTTGCAATCAAATCTGTAGATACATAGGGCAGAATGGTGGACACAGATAGGTTAATATCCATGACGGCAATCCCTGGCTTGTGCTGCACATTCTCACACTTTAGAGGAAACAGGAACACCAGCCTGGATTGAGCTTTCAAATTCACAAATGACCTATATCATTACAACAAATCTTAGGAGAAAAAAAAAAAAAAAAAAAAAAAAAAAAAAAAAAAAAAAAAAAAAAAAAAAAAAAAAAGGACTGAAGCCATCAAATACAAAGATATCTGAAACTACACAAACAGCATCTCCTGGCCTTAGGCCTTTTGCCTCAGACACTCTCCAGGCAAGGACAGCATAGCAGGAGCTGTCTGCAGGGCATCGCTGTCAGATAAATTAGCTGGCTTGCATTGAGACGGGCAGACAGACAAGCCACGAGGTACTGGTGGACAAATCAAATGACACCATGAAGGTAGGTACCATTTTCATTGTACCATTTCACACTACCTCTTAAAAAAACAGGCTTTTATCTACCAGTTGAGATAAAAGCGGGCTCTCCCAGAAGTAAGCAACCAGTAGAGCTTTCAGCAAGACTCAAGGTCCTACATATACTTGTACTTTTTATTGGATTGGCCACCTCAGTAACTTCCACAGCACGCAGTTTACCTGCCTGAATTCCAAACTATGAGTGCTAGTAACTGTAAATCAAACAGCAGAGCACTGTGAGACCTTTAACACCTCCACATGCAGATGGCCCAACGCGTCCGTGTCCATGTGCTGCCTGGCAGATATGACCTGATTGAGAATGTTTGAGAAGTGATCCTTTGCCTGCCATCCCGGTACTGCTGCTCAACAGCCTGCGCTCGCCACCTGGGAGTAGGCCCTCAGGGTGGTCCTTCGCTGAAGGAGGCTGACATCCCCTGTATTTAGCTCATCCCCTCCCAAAATAACTGTAGGAAACGGTCAGTCATAAATCTGGATGTTCAATGTACATTTATTAGGGTTGAATAGCCAGTAGTCGRCTAGTCTTCACTTTAAACCTGTCTATGTTCAGAATAAAGTTCACAGTTTTGCTTCTTTCTCCTTTTGCTAGTACTTGAAGATTTAATTACCAAAATTATGTTTACAGTGAAATTTTAGAAAATCAGAATATTTGAAAAAGAGATATGTATTTCCTATATTAATAGGGTATGATTTACAGATCTGCAAACTTACCACTTCRGCCTGAACTCACAGAGCAGCAAAATTACTTTAAAATTAAGTTGACAATGCCTGAGGATGAATTACTGATACTGTTTTTGGCTGCTGACAGTAATTTCCTTTGGGATATTCTTCTGGCTGAGAAACTGCAGACAACAAAACTCACAGTAGCAGAATAGAAATGAAGATAAACAACTAAAAGAATTAGATCAGCTACAATAATAATCATTTTGATGCTGAATRTGACTCCTTTTGGTCTAAAATAAATATGTTTGTTTTTTAGAATTATATTTATTTCATAATCTGTGTCTTTGAAATAACTTATCCAAGGGGAAATTGCGTTATTTGTCTACTGTTCAAGAATCACGATTTTTCCACCATGATAAATATAAGATACAACTTTTAAAATCACCATGAAGCTCTATAATTTACTTAAAATAAAAGCAGCAAGAAAGAAATTCTAGTAGCGTGGCTTGCATATCCTATAAAAGTAGCTTCTTTTCAGCATGTTTTTCCATAACTTCTTATAATACTAATTCTTACTCTTATCTCCTAATTAACTGAGGCCAGTACTATATTGAGCTGTTTGCGAGTACTGAACCAYGTACCTCAGAGATGAGGTAAAGCAGAAGTACCAGCAGTGGAAGGATTAGTGCAGTGAAATTCAGGCTGGCAGTGTGGCTCACCCAAGCAGCTATTTCTAGCTTGGTGCAGCCACAGCTGATGGCAGTAACATCTGGCCAGTAGGGCAAAACCATTCGCTGAATGTACATTTCTCCACATGCAGGYTGGGGATATTGAAAAGTTAATAAAGGCATTTTCCAACTCTGTAATGGCTTGGGGCGGTGGGGGATAYGGTGTCTCTTTCTGCTATGGTATTTCATATGACCATGTATCTTGTGCAAACAATTACTGAACATGCAAACCAAGACGTGAACATTTAGAGTCATTGCATATTAAATTAGGAATCCTATGTAACTGATGTAAGAGATAAATATTCCCTTAATAGTAAGTAAATGGCAGGTAATACCAGCAGTGCTCGTGTAGGCTTTTCGTCTTCAGAGTCTCTAGAAACATTTTCGTTAAAGCTCAATATGTGTCTCTGAAACAGGAAAGCAAGGGTTTGTACACCTGGCGAACAGAGCGGAGTTCAAAGAATCTGATTAAAGAGTATCGGTGTCAGAGGCCAGGTCAGTATACTCAAAATGCGTGCGATCGGTAAAGCTGTTACAGAAAGCTCTCTCAAGGGTTGTGCTTTTGCAGCTGGGCTCAGGGGTTTCATGGGCCTGGAGCTGCRGACAGCGACCCGGCTGGATGGCCGCCCTCGCCTCGGGCTCGGCCCGCAGCTGCCCGGAGGAAGGGGCTGGGGAGGTCCCCGGGGCCTCCTGCACGCGCTGCGCCTGCGCTGCCCTCACTGCTGCAGGTAAGGGCTTCCCAGCGACACAAGGCAAGGAGGAGCAAGGCGCTAACAGCGTATGCGTTGGCTTGTCGTGGTATCATCATCACACTCTTTAGACAACCTCAGACAGACATAAAATTGACGTTTGTGTTGCCATTATAAGATTTCTTACTTTAATAAATTCAAAGATTGCAAGGAAACTATTACAGAGATAAAATCACAGAATATTTAGAAAGTGGAAGGAAACATTTAGCAAATATTAGAGTCATTTTAAAAAAGCCACTGTTATTTTGAAAAATACAAACTCCTTCATAGTCCTTCCAGACTATATGGAGTTTGAAGGAACTTTTTAGAGTTCCAAAATAGCTGGCTGYGGGAACTTACTAAACCCTAGGCAAATAGGTTTGGAACCTTTTACCTTTGGAAAGCTATCTATTTTAGACATATTTTCCATATCACTGTATTTTGTGTAGTCATTTACATCAGAGAAAAGTGGGACTTGTAGCAATCCTACCGCTTACTTTGGACTGAGCAACTGCACAAGGCACAGAGAAACAGAAAAGTGCCTCAATTTCTGAAGAGTTAAATTGCATCTGCAAACTGTGTCAAATTCCACTTGGAATAAGCRCTGGCCTCTGATACATTTCTTCCTCTGGTTGTTCTTTTCTAAGCTTTCTCCAGGAAATACAACTGTATTCTGGATGTTAATGAAAGAATGCTGAAATGCCCAGTCACTTCTGTAGTGTGATTTTACTGACAACATGAAGGACAGATAGAATCCCTCAGTTATCATRACTCTAAAGTAAAGGCGGAGGAGAAGGTAGAAAGAGGTTTTTACAAAATAGTTTTATGTTGCTTTTTCATCTAAACTTTCTTTAGTGTAATGTCACTTTCCTAGTGTGGGGGATTCTGCATGTGCCACGATTCGGCAGATGTTCTCGCACACAACGTGCAGCTGCATTATTTGTCATGGGCAAATTTAATACCAAGATACTTGCTATGTATTGCCTCTATTCTTAGTTCACAAAAACCGCTGACGGAAAGCTTCTCCGCCCGCTAGCTTGCTTGCTTCCCTCCTTTATACATTCTTTTAAAATATTTAAGCAGGGAGAAACAAATATTTGAAATACTATCTTTTGTACTAAATTCTGTGCCACCTGCAATTACAGCTCCATTACCCTTGCTGGAGTGATTTTTGAACCATGTTCTTTCCTGCGTTTCTAATGCTAATTTAACAATTTTAAGTAACTGAATTGGAATAGGGAAGAGGAGACTCCTCCTAAGAGTGGAGGTCCTTCAGGAGCCTGATCTTTCAAAAGGGCGAATACTTTCTGCTTGTCCTGGGTATCCTTAGTTCTCATTAACCACAGAGGAAACTCAAGAGTGTCCATACCTGGATACTGCACAGCCAAATGCTGTCAGGGCTTCTGTGGAGGGCAACTCAGAAGGGTTCAGCTACTCTCCTAATCTTCAAATCATCTCTTCTTTGAAAGTATTTTCTTTACTATACTTTGTTGTATTATTTAGTGTATTATTCAAATTATTCAGTGGGGAAGAAATCCTTGCGGTCCAGCTTCTGAGGGAAGTCTTCAGGAAGCACAGCAAGATTTTGTGAAAAAAAAAAAAAAAAAAAAAAAAAAGTCTAAATTCTTCTCTCAAAAAGCCTATAATGTGCTGAAGCATGGGTGTCTGATTAGCAGCCAGAAAGGTAAATGAAGAAGAACATGCAACACAAGTAGAAATTCAGACTCTAAAGGTGTAAAACTACAAGCTGAAATAGAAACACTTCATAGTAAACAGGATAAAACCTGAGAAGAAAGTGCAGCTGTAGAAAGAGTTAAAAGCACTACACAGTATCAGGAAGTATGGGAACAAAAATAGCTGTTATAAATGAAAATCAAGAACTAACTATACATCCCACAGCACAAGAAAGACATCGACCTCCTGGAYGTAATCCGTGGAGGCCACCACGACGGTCATGGGGCTGGAGCAGGTGATGAACAGGAGAGGCTGCGAGAGTTGCACTGCTTCAGCCTTGAGAAGACAAAGCCAAAGTGGGAGCTTGTTGCTGTCTACAAATAGGCAAGAGGAGAGTATAGCGGCCAGGCTCTTCCCGGAGGTGTATGGAGGCAAGAGATAGAAGTCAGAGCATGGGATTTTGAACAAGACATATGGAAAAAATCTTTACCATGAGGTAAAGGCCAGCCCAATTCAGGAAGAAGGGCCCTGGGAGGCTGTGGTTTTCCTGAGATGAGGTTTCCCTGGGTGAGGAGGACCGTACGTCCTCCTAAAGGGAGTGATCACAATTAACAGATATGAATATCCATACCTGTAACATTTATGTATATGTTACATAAACAGATGAAACTGTGTATTTATAAAATGTAGAAGGAAAGAAGGTACAGTACGGTATAAAAATGTTTACCCTATTTTTTAATTTATATATATTTATTTATATATTTATATTTAAATATTTATATATTTACTTATTTTTATATATTACTTTACTTTTTAAGTAAMTGCACTCTTTGCTTATTGTTGTATTGGAGATTTTTAAAACATCTCAAATTTAGTACATGATGGAAACACTACATATTTGTAAGATACGTAATCATGTGTTAAATGGATGGAAAAGGTCTTTTTGTTACTAAGAAGCTGAGCAGATAATTTTGGAAATGTGTAACAAGAATGTTTCTGACGTGCATCTGTGAAGACAGGCTCTCAAAGAAGGTGGAATACTCCAGTGAGTATTTTTAGGAGGATGCCACTAAACAGCACTGAAACCTGCAACATATATGTGAAGATACTACTTCCCAGTATTCAGATGATAGCTTAGCTTAAAAGTTAACGGATGTGATTAGGACGTTGCTCCTTCTGTTTCTAATCAATTTATAATCATATATTTGGGGTCTTGTTGTGTTTGTGTACATAGCCAATTCCAGAAATTATTGTTTAAAAATTGCATGACATATTGTGCATGTGCGTGTGCATGTGAGTGTGAGTGATGTAACCTGGATTGAAGCACGTGATTTTAATTACAGTATACCTTATAGGTTACTTTATGGTCTCCCACAGCTACAGGAATTTTGAACTCAGCTCTAGAACCTATAGCTCTAATTTCAATAATCATAGTATTTCATAACCATATGGTTATACAAATTATATTGGCTATGAAAATCAAGCACTTTTTATTAGCAAGTCTAGTAACGGCAATGCAGCAATGCAGGTCTTTCGGACCTGTACAGATTATCATGACGAAACAGCAGCCAGGAAGGTGTGGATGCTTCCAGATCTGCTGCTCGGGCAGGTTCCTGCAGTCATAGGAGAGTTTGCAGATCCTTGCATAACTCATTAAAGGTAACCTGCAGTTCACAGACTATCAAAAGGGATTTTACAGCCATGTGATTTTTGCCATTGTTAGTGAAAAAAAGAAGAAGAAGAAGAAGAAGAAGAAGAAGAAGAAGAAGAAGAAGAAGAAGAAGAAGAAGAAGAAGAAGAAGAAGAAGAAGAAGAAGGCTTATATTGACATGCTAGGGTAGGGTCTCAGCTCTTCTCTTGGTTTTTCTTGGCCTGAATAGATTTTAGCCTGTTTTAGCAGTGATTGCAGCTGTCTGTTAGTGACTTACTCTTGCCTGATTTTGGTTTGGTTTAGCTTTATAAAGATAAGTAAGAAAAAAATAGTTTTAGTTTTTAGTTTGTAGTAATGACAAGTAGTTACTCACGTGGACTCAACCGTCTGTCCTTCTAGAACAGGTAGCACGGAAGAGTGCAGACACAGGTGATACATATCACAGTTTTTTACTCACAGTAAGCGGACAGTGTTACAAAAACATAAAAAAATTAAACCCAAGCAGACCCCAGACTGAGGAGATAGACACCCCCCATGAATATTGCACTCTTCTCTGTGACGACTCATCCTAAAGCTCCCCTAGACTTTTTTAGAAGTAGTAGAGTCAGTGTTGAGACCCAAAGGAAGACTGGAGGGATAAGCATAATGCTGGAGGAAAGGGAAAAAATTGTGTAACAATTTTAACTCTAATTTTAATGAGACTTTCCTGTATTAATTAAGTAGTTTGGAGTATTAGAATGTTAAAAACATTAGCTGGACTAACAATAAGTAAATAAAACCTAGCTCCATATATAAAGCGTGGTCCCTTTTGCCAATAATAAGACTTCAAGGGTAATACCARGTCTTAACATCTCCAGTGTATTTCAGGTCTTGGAAGCCCAGTGAACACAGTGAAGAGCACCGAAACCTGTGAGCATTTTTCCCGCGCCGCAGTCCGCGCTGCCCTGCTCTGTTTTCTCTCGGACGAGCTGAGTAAGATCAGTCTGGTGTTACYGGCTCTCGCTCAAGGTGACTATGCGCGCAGCGGTCGCTGCGTCTGCACACGCCGGTTTTAAGCCGGTGCTACCGTCAGGGCCCGCGTTTCCCGCACGCCCATCGCCGGCTGCTAACGCCGCAGTGCAGCCGGCCGGGATGGGAGCCGGGCTCTCCCGCGCGAGGGCGCGGGCCGGGAGCCGGCCGGGATGCGAGCCGAGCTCTCCCGCGCGAGGGCGCGGGCCGGGAGCCGGCCGGGATGCGAGCAGAGCTCTCCCGCGCGAGGGCACGGGCCGGGAGCCGGCC